>NC_136893.1:21983702-22543702 GCF_949152265.1 Phoxinus phoxinus
TGCTTCTCATCAGATTTACTGTCCAATCAAATGCTCTCTAGGATTTGAAGCGTCCCGCCTCCTACATTATAAATAGAAGCTGAAGCTGTGGTCACTTGTTCACACATTTACCATTTTCTACATGGTAAATGGCACATAGTTCACTATATAGGGGATATGGAACGATTCAGACAGTGTAAATATGCTTTCCATTGGGGTGAATGAAGTCTGGTTCATGTTAAGTGTCACGTGAACCACCTCAGCTCCGGTCCAGAGACACGAGAGCACAGAACGGATCATATGTGCGGGTCGGCACATAACAGAAAACTGATCGGACCCATTTGAATTCTGCACATAATTCTATATTGTAAAGTGATATGGAGGAGATTAGGAGTAGAAACGGTTAGAGATTAGGAGGAAACTGCGGCTTTACCGAGCTCAACGGCTCTGGCCGAGCTGTGATAAACTAAACGCTATTTTAAAAGGGGGAGGAGCTGTTCGATATGCCCCGCCCTGTCTTCCTGTTTCAGTGGAAATGACATCAAAACAACAAAAATGCTGTGCGTGTCAAGGGACTTCAATGCGCCTTTAAGACTTGGTTGACAGTTTATCGCAAAACATATTAAAATAGTTGATTTTATTAGGAATTATTATTACTACTAAAATGTGTAAAATTAGAGATGTAAATTTTTAGCATGTTTAATGTAAATTGAATTCAGATCCCAGTGACTCATAGCTGAAACAAACTGAACTAGCACACACATGACATTATAATTATAATAATAGACATTATAATAAACACGCTTATTAACGAAACGTAAAATAAAAACCATAATAAACCTCAATATGTGCTTATATGTCTTTACTGGAACGTTTTGGACGATATAATTTGGCACGCTGGGATGTCAGGGAACACGTCATTACGTAAGAACCACTGAAACCTTTTTTGATATGAACTTTTAAATGAACCGTTTGGAAGAACCGATTCACTGAGTCAGACTTCCCAAGTTCCCATCACTAGTCAAAATGCCCTATACAAGTGAATATGTGCCAGTAAAATGCTGAATCAATACCTTTAACATCACCAGCTCGTCCAGATCCAGATATGTAAGACAAATATGTGCTATGTGTTCATTTGTGTTTAGAATATTGTTAATTTATTTGTTCATTCTGCTGGTTTAAGCCTGCCAGGACTGAGTGATTGACAGCCGGAGGATCCGTTTAAGTTGATCACGTCTTACCTCTGATTATCTGTCATTTTCTGATTAGGCAGAATATACCGGGACTGTTACTTTCAGATTAAAGAAACAAGTATCATTGATAGGAAGTGCCATGTGCTGCTACTGCATGTGAGTGTCTTCTAAATATAATGCATACTAAAGAAATGTAAGATAGAATAGTTAGGCAATGATAATTAATGCAAAGTTATAAATGAATGATGAGCAGTCAGTTATACAGATATATTATTCAGATATATTTGACTGGATGCCACAACTGGCCAATGCAAATCAAGTATCCTAGAGAACAGTGTTATATATCTTCTTCTTATCCAGTGATACTTTTCAAATGCAGTGTTGCATTCACCAAAGCTTTATTTGCATGATTGTTAACATATACAATATTGCCAAACTGTAAAATATGCATAGTACATACAAATACAAAGAATGGACTCTAGACTCGTCAATAAACATGTGTTATGAAAATGTACAGTGCTGAATAATGTTTATGGTGATTTAGGATTAAAGGGGTCATGATATTAGAAATCAAATTAGCCCTGATCTTTTGACATATAAGAGGTCTTTGTACCATTAAAACATCCTGTAATTTCAAAGCTTAAAATGTCTTCCTCATTATAAACAAAGCATTTATTTAATCAAGCTCCAAAAAACAGCTCGTTTTGATATTAAAGGATCTGTGACGTTATACAGGCAAATATATATGTGCATACGACCGCCTCCAGAGCAAGACATCGACGAATAGTTGTACATTATCGCACCATAGGCTCCGCCCACTTGTATTTAGTCGCTTAACGGCGGACATTTGCCTACACTGGATGTGGACGTCATGTCGTGACAAAAGCATATTAGAGCCCATTATAATCACTGTCGCTGTCTACACTGGATACAGTATACAGATGCGCATTCAGTTTCTGACTTCACACACTTGAGTCTGTCGACAACAGGACAAATGGACGAGGGAACGAAAGTTTGCTTTGACTCGTCTAGTTTAAACAGCTTGTTTGTGTCTCTGTACAGACTTCAGAAGGATCCCAGTGTCAGAAACAAGTGGATGGTTTATTTTAATGGCCTCATGGATCGTGTCGATGGATTTTATGTTTGTTCTGAGCATTTGACTGCAGATTGTTAGGTAAACGAGTGTAATGGAGAGTTTGCAAAGAACCTTTTGTTCAAAGTTGAAGCAGTCAGCGGTATTGGATCTGACATCAGTTACATCACAAACCTTAAGTGTTTTCAAACACTTACTTGTGTCCAATAACAAGTGGGCGTCGATACTGTTTTCAATGCAGTGACGTCAGCCAATAACAGTGGCCGTTTACTGACAAGCCTTAAAGGGGCCGCTCCTTAAAAACTGATAATTTCAGACAATGAAGGTTGAAAATGATAATTTTCCTGCATATATTTGTGTGTTTGTTTGTGTGCAAAAAACTTTATTAACATTATAAGCGAACCTAAAGGAACACATTAAAATAATAAAAAAATCCATGTCATGGTCCCTTTAAAAAAAAAAGTTCTTTTAGCATAATGCCTCATCCTTCCGGCCTTGGGACCCACAGCCATGCTAGAGTAACATTTAAAGCTCAAAATATCTTAAATGTGAAACTTAGATCTATTGTTACAGTTTCTGAGCCTTCTTAACTGGTTTACTTAGGCATATTGTTATTAATCATTGGTGATAAGGAAGTGAAGTGTATATAGATTTAAGAGCTGCCAGTCATTGATTAGAAAAACTGTGACAGTTTAGGGAAATGAACCTGTTGCTTTCCATATTGGTTGCGATTGTTTTATTGCTTAGTTCAAGTGCAGTGTAATTCCAGTGTTCCTGTCAGAGAAAGGGAATGTTAGGCAATGTGAAAGCATGTGTTGTGATAACCATCTACAACTAATTAAACATTGCAGTATAAAATGCATTTGGATGTCTTAATTCAACAGTGAAATTGTCCAGATTCTGTAAATGTTTATTTTTTAATTTTTATCTCACATTGTTTCTATCGATGGTTTATCGTCAACAGATCTAGATGTTATGAAGATACAGTTGAACAGAGTTTCAGTAAAAGGTCTCCAGATCCATCAGGCCAGTCTACAGTAACTAAACGCATCCGGACTCCCTGATAGCCGTCACTCACTTGTCTGAACTCCACATTTTTGCTTTCACTCATCCACTGCTCTAAATGAGTGTCTCGGACAGCAAGATCAGGGCTGGGTCGCACACCAGAACCCACACAGGTAAAGAGATCCACAAAAAAAACACACAAATTCTGATTCTTCTCTGATGAGCATGTTTTTAATAACTCGATTAAAATTAATTTTGATATGTTTTCCTGATATCATAATGAAGAAGAAAAGCCTCATTACAATATCGAGATTCATGAAAAGATTTGGTAGTTATTTGGGGGTTTCACATAATATTTTTATGGTAACACTTTACAATAAGTCTCATTTGTTAACATTAATTAATACATTAACTAACATGAACTAACAATGAGTAAATATATTAATCTATGTTAAAGGAATAGTTAACATAAAAATGGAAATTCTGTCATCATTCATTTACTCTCCCTCAAGTTGTTTCAAACCTGAATGAGTTTCGTTCTTCTGCTGAACACAAAGGAAGATATTTTGAAGAATGTCGGTAACTGAACATTTGTTGGACACCATCGACTTCCATAGTATTTTGTTTCTTCCCTACTATGGAAGTCAGTGGGATCCATCAACTGTTCGGTTACCGACATTCTTTAAAATATCTTCCTTTGTGTTCAGCAGAAGAAAGACATTTTCATTTTTAAGTAAGCTATTCCTTTAATGTTACTTCAACATGTTCATATTCATGTTATTTCACAATGTATCAACCAATGTTAACAGATACGACTTTTGATCTTAAAAATGTATTAGTAAATGATATTAACATTATCTAAGATTAATAATATGCTATATAAGTATTGCACATTGTTAGTTTGTGTTAACAAATGAAACCTTATTGTAAAGTGTTACCTGTTTTATTATTATTTTTATAATAAAAAACTGCTTATTTAAAAAAAAATCTGTCATATACAGGTGAAACTCGAAAAATGTGAATATCGTGCAAAAGTTCCTTTATTTCAGTAATTCAACTTAAAAGGTGAAACTAATATATTATATAGACTCATTACATGGAAAGTGAGATATTACAAGCCTTTATTTGTTATAATTTCGATGATTATGGCTTACAGCTTATGAAAACCCCAAATTCAAAATCTCAGAAAATTTGAATATTACATGAAATCAATAAAAAAAAAGGATTTTAAATACAGAAATGTCGGCCCTCTGAAAAGCATAATCATGCATATGTACTCAGTAGTACTTGGTTTGGGCCTTGGTTTTTTGCATGTATTACTGCCTCAATGCGGCGAAATAAATGAACTTTTGCACGATGTTCAAATTTTTCGAGTTTCACCTGTGATATGGTATAATGTTTTTGAAAATAATGATCAAGATTAATTGTAAAGGACGGAAAGTATATTATGTCTTCTACTTATTGGCTACGCCACTTGACATTTCTCGTAAATTGTAAAAACGTTTTTCAAAACCATATTAAACCTACATGAGTACATTTCTAAAGACCGCACGTCTTTTAAACGTTTTTTTTTTTTTGTCTGACCCACATAAGCATGGCACAATACCATCATACTCTGTGTCTGACTTCGATTTTCCTCATGCCTCCCTACAGAATGTCCTGGATCAACGGCTTCCTAGTGGCCAGAGTGGATGATCGTAAGACCGTGTGGGGCGAGCGCAATGGCAAGAAGTCCAAGCGCAAGGTTGGCTCCTCTCTCTGCAACCCACGCTACATGAGCTGCCTGCGGGACGTGGAAGCCATGGAGCCTCCTCCCCAGCCGCCCCACTCTCAGGCCACCCGCTCTGGAGGAGGAGGAGGAGGAGTGACGGGCGGGGGCAACTTCGGCATGCGCTGCGGATGGCAGGAAGACCACTACGGGAAAGTTGGGGGTGGGGGGGAGGGGATGGGGCTGAAATCTGTGGACCTGGGTTTCGAGGACGGCGAGGTCAAGGGGCGGAAAGGTGGCGGCCTGGGTTGCGACGGCTCCAGCGACGACACGGCCAGCGGGACGGGGTCGGTGACGGCGGCCGACTGCTGGCAGCGGGTGGTGCGCGTGTTCCAATCCAAGAAGTTCCAGTCGCGCAAGCTGGAGCGTCTCTACCAGCGCTACTTCTTTAGGCTCAATCAGAGCTCCCTCACAATGCTGATGGGCGTCCTGGTGATCGTCTGTGGGGTCATGCTCACCTTCCACTGCATCCACGGGCCGCCCGACGTGGTCTACGCCTCCGTGCTCTCCGTGGCGATGGCCCTCTTCTTGGCGCTGATGGTGGTGTGCAACCGGAACGGGTTCCACCAGGACTACATGTGGATGGTCAGCTACCTTGTGATTGGAGTGTTAATTGTGGTGCAGGTGTTCGGGGTGCTGATGGTCGCGCCCCGCAGCGCCTCGGAGGGGATCTGGTGGTCCGTCTTCTTCATCTACATCATCTACACACTGCTGCCCGTGCGGATGAGGGCGGGAGTGGTCAGCGGAGGAGTGCTGTCCTCCATACACCTCCTCACCACGTGGAGGATGAATCAGGAGGATGAGTTCCTCGGGAAACAGGTGGGTCCTGCTCTGGAGTCATCCATTTCAATTCCAACTAAGCTTCAGATTTGATTTTGATCTATTCCTTCATTATATTTGAGTGTATTTGACTAGAGTTAGGAATTGAGAACAGTCCCATTTAAAACAAATACCCTCTTTAAATGAATCCCATTTAAAACCAATGCTAGAGCTATAAAAATGCTGATGCTTTGGATGTTGCATCTTCCACTGTTTTTTTGAGCTCCCCATCAATGTGCCTTTTCAAGCGAAAAATATTTTAAAGATGTGACACCGCCTGCGTTCTGTCCCATTTTTTTTGCTTTCAAGAAAACATATTATGAAAAAGCCCCATTAGAAATGTTAATTGTTTAGGGCTTGCAGTTAAGGGGTCAATTACATTTTTAGTTATTTATTTAAAAAATGCATGAAAATGCAATTCATAGATGGAGTGACTTTCTGAAATGTATGAATGATCTGATATCAGGAAGAAGCTTCTTTAAAAGAATGAAAGGAAAAGGTTTTCTTTTCAAGTACTTTAGCATTATCTTTTATTATTATTACTTTTCAAATTTAAGTCATGTGCAACATGCCGAATCTTGCAGATAAAAAACAAAACAGGAAATGATATCATAGAGAGAACCACTGTAGACCCTCGTGACCCTGTGTGTCAAGTTCAATAATCTCAAATCAGATAAATGGAGGATGATCTTTATATGACAAGGCTCAGGTTTCGAAAACTAATGCAGTGCAGTGCACATCCCCAAAAACCTGATGATATTTATGAATGATTCATTCTTGATAGTTGTGAGAATTTTTTTTTTTTTTTTTTTTTACTAGAATAATATTTAAAGTAAATATATTTATATACTATTTGGCTTTTCATGCATGCATATTAAATACAATCTACAACAGAAAACAAAAGTAGCAGACAGTGCTGTTTTGAATACTCTATTGTTTTTGTCTGCTAATAATGATTTCTTGTCAGTGTGTTGTGATATTTCTGTTAATAGGTAACCTGTCAGTGAGGTAGCCATTCTTTTAGAGAATCGATTCTGTCAAATGTCATGTTAACACACTTTCCTAGTAAATGTTTTCTGCTTTCACGGTATTTACCCAACTTAGTTGACAATCTGTCTATGATTGATGTATGTACAGACCAGGGATGTTTCCCAAAAACATTGTAAGCTTAAGTAGATCATAGAGACTTTTGGTGCCAATGGTTTCTACAATCTATTTGGCTTTTGATGCTGTTGGGAAACGTAGCCCAGGATGGCTGATGATGACCCATATAACATGGATGATATGTACGTAAAATTGCTGAAATTAAACACTATTTCCCTACAATTTCCCTCATGATGTACTAAAATATGAACATCTGGCAAAAACACATGCTTATCAACAGATGCTGGTCTCAAAATTGATCATCTTGGCCATTATATTAGCCTGTCATTTGGTTAAACCATTAATATTCACAATTGTTTCATTCTCACTGTGTGGCAAATGTTCCTATAGCTCAGAAATTGTGCACTGCAAACAACAAGCTCATGGGTTTCAGTAGTTTACATAACGGAAAAGCAGCATGGTGGAAATGTTAGCATTTTTAGCCCCTTGAAATACCTTTTTAGGGTCTCCTACTATATTAGCCAGTCAGAAAAGCTCTTTGCTCATGATTCATGTTGCATGAATCATATTTTTTGAATTGCTGGCATCTGGTTGGCTGAGACGTCTTTGGAGGCGGGGTTTTAGAGGGAGGGCGTGTTGCTGAAATAAGCAAAATGTTGGAAATTAGCAAACCGGTTCACAGCTAAACTTATAATAAATTTGATGTGAATAGGCATTTGGTGCTTTTGTGCGTGATGTATTTGTTAATATTAGCATGTTAGCATCGTCTGTATCGCGTGTGTATTGGTAGCATGTTTGAAAGCGCTGTGCCAGGCTTTGGCTGTGCTATCTGTGGCCGCAGTGTGTTGTTGTGAGTCAAGCCAAGGACCTCGGGGGTAGGATGAAGGTCAGGCGGTGTGGTTCAATGAGCCGCCCCGGCAGAGCAGATCCTTTTCTCTCCTCGCGCTCCTCCCATGAAAATATCAGCATCATGTTAAGCGCTGTCACCCAGGCCTCTGTGCTCCTACACAAGGGACGCTTTGTACTTTTCTCCCGGGTGTTTGTGTATTTATATGTGTGTGTGTGTGTGTGTGTGTGTGTTGGGGACATGAGGAGGTCGTGGGTGTGTGTAAAAGGAGGGAGGTCGAGGTCTTGACCTTAGGGTCACTGTACGACCATAGCGCGCTGTGAAACTGTTTACTTCTACTGTACAAAGTAGTGGGAGAGAACGGGAACAGGAGGTCATTTCATTATAAACAATCAGGAAGACAAAGCAGAATGCTTGGCCCCATTAATGCAGGAAGGAACGCTTGCTTAGAAACACATTTCCATCCTTTAATTAAAGGACTGTTTTGCCGGCTAGCAGATCTCTGTGAGGATTCCTTTGCATAGTGGAAGACTGTCTGCTATATCTAGCCGGATTATTTGCGTTAGTCCCCAATGTTTGCAGTACGCCTGTGCCTTTTATCGTAAGCTCTTAACATTTGATTAAGTCAACACATATTATAATGACTCTCCTTCCTTTTCCAGAGATAAAACTATGTATATGTGGTCAAGTTGGCTTTAGGATATTAGCAAGACATTGAGGAGAGACTTCCGTTGTTAAGAGAGAACGTTAAAAGAATTATTATTGATTCAGCTCAATTGATTTACACAGAAAATAACTTACACTCGTCCCTGAATTTCTAAAAACAAACAAACCGTGTTGACAGTCAAGAAATTACAATAGAAGTCTATGGGGTGAGTGAGTCATTTCTGTACACAAGCTCTTTTGTTTGTTTTTCTGAGTCTGAATTATTTTCTGTGCTAGCCGATAGAGCTTAAATTTGTTTTGACCTACTATATTCCTTCAAGGTTTTGATGCATTGCCATTATCAAAGTCGTGTTGGTTATGTTCTAATTTTTAAGCCATCAAGATTTTGATTAGTTGTCCTTACCGTATGTTTAGACTTCATGGGAGCCAAAAAAATGATTATTATTTTTTCACAGAGGACAAACACATGAAATTACAAGATGAACTTTGGTAGGGAGATTATGAGGAGTATCTCTCTCTTATCATTCTCAAAGACATAGTTCGCCCAATTAAAGTTCTGTTATCATTTATTTTCCTTGATATTGTTTCAAAGTGACATGTGGAACATTGAGATATTTTACTGAAAGTCCAGGATGCTCTTTTTCATTTAACAAAATGATGGCTGTCAAGCTTTAAAAAAGCACAAATATAGGTCCATAAAATGGTAGTTAATCTTCCAAGCCTCACTAGTCTTCCAAAGCTATACAATAGTTTTGTGCGACGAACAAGCCAAAGCTGTTATTATGAGGATTATGCTTAGTGGTGCATGCAAATTCTTAGATGTTTTATTATTATTGCAAATCGTATATATTCCTACACACCATCATACAAATTCATGCAAAATTGCAACCTTGTGAAATATTTGCGTTTTCTTGTAAGATCGGGTTGGAGGTTTAGCTGATTTATATTTATATTTATGATATTATGATGAATAAAGAGATTCTTGTTAAACCTGGTCTTTAAAATAATAGTCAGATAATTGTTTGAGTTTATGAAACATTAAGACACACAAATCTAATGAAATGTGTTTTATGTTTTTGCTTTAATGGCTCATATTGAATAATTTAGAGAGAACATGAAGCTCACACTCAAGGACGAAAAATGGCTAAATTTTATTCAGAAGCCTAAACTGAGAAAACAATTGCAATTTGGTGCAGTTGTTGTTATTTATAGGGTCAAAAAGTAAGCTTTTATAACAGTATAATACTTTCATAAAATCCATACCAGTTGTTACTCAAAATCTCCCAATAATATATCTTTGTAAGATGATATTTAAATGCTTAGTTTTATGATCAAAGCTCTGTAGTTTTTATTGTGGTTGGCAAAACATGATTGAGAGATGAACAATACATATTCCTCAAAATCCTGATGGATCATATTTAATACTCACATTTTAACATGATTTTCAGGATTTCATGCTTCAGTCCAGTAAGTGTTCATCTTGAAATAATAAAAATATAGAAGATATACATTTACTTTATAAAAACCAGTAAAGATTTACCATCAAAAAGACACATGCATCACGACCTGAATTTATACTAAAAGGCCCTTTACTTGCTAAAAAGTATGAACTATTAATCAGTAGTTGAAAAGTAGATTATGTACAACAGTTTTTTTAGCTAAGTTTTGATCATATTGTTAATTTAGAGCCCTTAGAAACTAAAAAAAAAAATGAACATGAAATTTGTATTTGTAAAATAGACAATACAACATTATTTCCAACGATAACAATACAGTGAAAATCAGTCAAAATGACTTGTGTGTGATAAATCCTAATGATAAATTAGGAAAGAAAATTACCCACTTAGATCTCAAAATACTTTATTTAAAAACCTGTAAATGGTTTAACCTTCTTTTTAGTTTTTTACCAAAGTGGCTACAAGGAAGTATTACAATAAAATAGACAATGATAACTTCCCAATAAAAAAATCTGTCATGTACGTCTGAAACTTCCACCTTGTTTTTTCATAAATCTTTTCAACGTGACCTTTGTTGTCAGTCAATTGTTTTAGGAAGAGCAAGCAGTGATGACACGTGCACTTATCTCTGATTGGCCGAAGCGGATCTGAGTGTAGATTTCTCAGAAAGCTGCAGTGTTATACAGGCCAATTTATCCTGCAGTGTGGACACTGCATCCAGGCATTTCCCCTTTCCTCTGTGACTCATTAAACCAGCGCACCATCCCTGCTGGTTCTGCTGCTGGAGCATTTGTGTGTTTCTGCCTTCAATAATCTATGTGATCTGAGACATACCGTCTGTTTGCAGCCGTCCCAGCGGTTAAAACTGACCACAAGAATTACAACTGTGTGTTGTTAATGCCGCACCATAGATAGGTCCTATTTATAGAACAATTCATACAGTCGTAAATCTATTTTTAAGCTGTGCACGTGCATGCACTCTTTCTCTCGCTCACAGATTAATTGTAGTACATTGATGTGGAAGGGGTGTTTGGACTCGAGGCTGATGACTCAGAAATCTAGCGTGTATGTTTCAGACAATCGCCCATAATTTTCATGCCTTGTTTTTTCTTTTGTTTTGTCTATAAGTAGCTTGAGTGCATTAGCCTTATTGTTTAAAGGGATAGTTCACCCCAAAATAAAAATCCTGTCATTATTTATGCATTCATAAGTAAAAGTTCATGAGAAAAGTATCAATGTCACATGATTCGTGAACAAATCATTCTTTTCAATTAATCGTTTGGTCTGGTTCACATTTCAATTTGCACGATTCATTGATGAATTGGACTGATCCAGTTCTTCAGTTCTGCAACATGAATGACACGAGAGTATTCACAGAATTCCCATTTTGGGAGAACTTTTTTTTTTTTTTCCTTTTTCCTTTTTTTTTTTTTTTTTTTACAGTTTAGTAAATATTTTTTTCTCCAAATGAGGAAACTCCTGAACATGTGGGTCAGACTCATGGGTAAGTCATGACTTTCGAAGTATTGGTTGTCCAGTGCCGATTTTATTATTAGCCTGTTTTTTCTTAAGATATCATCTACCCAACTAACAGGGAACTTTGGCTAATGTTCTGGCAAGGTTCTCTCTAAGTTATGAACTAAACATTCAATGAAAAACATTTTTTTTGTTTCAACTTAAAGCAGGTGTTCGTGCTGCCTTAATTTTTAAGTTTAGTCAACTCAAATATCAAAGTTCATCTAAAAAAATATCAGTATATGGAGAAGATTAGGAGGCCATGATGGACAGAGGCCAAAGGTAAGTAGGTAGTAGAGGCAAGTAGTTTCAAACGAAAAGTGCGTGTAATGGTTGGGTCCTTGAGTTTCTCCATTGCAAACGCTATGAAAAGAAGCAGTCAAGCAACAGGACGTTGTTCACGTTGGTAAACAGTTTCGGTAGTGAGTACTAAGCCAGCTCGCGCTATATATACAGTGTGTTTAGTAGCATTTATTAGAAAGAAGCACTCAAGCAACAGGAGGTGACAGTAACTGTAAGTGTTTTTGTATCTTTTTCTCATTTGGTTTTAGCGCAGTTGTATAGTCACTAGGAAACATTGTTTGTTTATTGTGCTCACGTGCTAGAATCGCGTTGGTGATATCTTGTTTGTTCACGTTGGTAAACAGTTTCGTTAGTGAGGCATGGCCTAAGCCAGCTTGCGCTATACAATGTGTTTTGTAGCATTCATTAGAAAGAAGCACTCAAGCAACAGGAGGCGATAGTAACTGTATCAAAACTGTATCAATTCCTTTTGTGCATTTGCAAGTGTGTATTTTTCTACTTGTTACTTTTTGATTACTATTACTATTGTTTACTAATGATTTATTTCCATAATCTAAAGAATTAAAAGGTTGTTGTCATTTCAAAGTGTGTAGGCCTACTTGCATTATTATGCTGTTATATTATGATTATATATTCAGTGGCATAAAATGGTCTTAAAATGACAATAATCTTGTTCGTCGCAATTATTTCTGGGACAATATATCGTACAACAAAACGTAGTTATCGTGCCAGGCCTAGATCTCGTTGAAATATAATATGAAATGAAACATAATACCTTTTGTCCTGGTTCCATCAACTTCAGCCAGAAGAATTCCCATTTGATAAGTTGAGTTGGTTTACTTCGGGGAACTTCCTCCTTTCTCTTCCTGTCTAGTATTTCATTGTGACAGTTTCCGTTAGGACTACGTCGTGAATACACACTGGCTGGAGACTAGTGAGATGGATCTTAAATCTAAATCATGTACATGGTGTGCACAAAAGGACATTCGGTGCGTCCGAAATCATGTACTGTCTGAGTAGGTCCTGGATTTCGAATTTGAATTTACTTTGCGACCATTAAAAATGATATATGTGATATCGTATATATATAAATGATACTGTATAAAGTATGAATGTGGGTAATATTTACTATATTCGCCATCTTACTGTCATGTGACCTCCCAGCGTCAGTTGTGTTGCTTCACCCCTATTCATAAATCCTCTCCCGTGGCCTCATGGGATAGTAAAGTGTCCATCGAATGGATTTTATATGTATATTTTATCATTTATATTATACAGAAAATGTCCAGTAACAAAAAAGACAAGCTTTTAATTGTTTAATAAACATTGGTTTATGTTATATAGACCTTATTCAGAGCAGCGTCATGACGGGTGTGACAGAGAGGCTGTGAGGGATAAACTTACCGTGTTTTTAATGGCATCCGCTATAAAAAGCTGTATAAAGCTCCTAGATCACATATAATTTTCCACAGCTCATGTTGTCTGGAGTTTTTCCTTTGCAAAATATCTTTCCAAGAAATGTCAGTAGTGTTTTGTCAGCAGAACAATCCAAAAACACATTAAATAACAGTACAACCCCCTGAAGAGATGAATGTCTATCCCTCACAGCCTCGCTTTCATTCCCATAGATGACGTCTATTAATGCTTTAATGATAAATGATATAACGTTATAAAGTAATGTTATGCATGATCTGTGCTGTCACACCCACAGGATACGTATGCGGTGAATATCTCTCGAGCTCAGAGGGGCGTATCTGAAGTAAACTATCCCAGGAACATGAGCTCTGGAGCAGGTTATGTTCAGAGAGGGAGTTGCTATGGCTGCTCACAAACCCTGAAAGTTACTTCTGTTTTTGGAAGGAAAGGTTGAGGTTATACGTTTACTTATCCATAAACTTACCTGGGTATGTTGCATAACGTGCTTTCAGGAATAACCCCCGGGTATCATAAATCATATTTGCATACTATGCGCAGGGTAGGGTACTATGTGGTGCAGAAATTGTATGTAGCTATCCAGAGAAGGGGATGCTGGAAGGTGTTTAAATTTTTATTTTATTGTATTTTTTAGAGATTGCCTTTAAAAAAAAAAAAAAGACAAGTTAGAACAAGGAAACGATAATGAAATTGAGGAAATAAAAAACCTAAGAGAGACCAAACTGAAGAGTGAGTGAGCTCATGTTAGATCACCTGCCACTATTATACTTCCTGTGGGAATACAGTCATACTTCTCTTTTTTGCTCTCACTTTCATTGTCTTTCATTGTTTTTGCTCTTTTCATCCATCTTCTGAACCTATGAGCTGGTGTCTTCTCTCTGAAAGCAATTAGCTCACAAAATACACAAGGCCCAAACAAACAAACACGCTCACACGTACACAATAGAATCTCCTGTTTCCTCCAGCCAACACCCTCCCGGAGGGCTTCGAAACACAACAGACATCAGCTGTGTGTGTGTGTGTGTGTGTGTGTGTGTGTGTGTGTGTGTGTGCGTGTGCGTGTGTGTGTGTGTGTGTGTGTGTGTGTGTGTGCGTGTGCGTGTGTGTGTGTGTGTGTGTGTGTGTGTGTGTGTGTGTGTGTGTGTGTGCGTGTGTGCGTGTGTGTGTGTGTGTGTGTGTGTGTGTGTGTGTGTGTGTGTGTGTTGGCAAAACTGAATTACATTATTTCTCAGTTCAGACCTTTTATTAATTACAAGTTTAAATGAATTATGTGGAAATGTTTTCCACAATGCACTGACCACAGCGCTCAAAAATGCCTTCTTGTATTCTCTGGAGAACACTTACTAGTTTGTTGCCTTTTCTCAGTCTTTCTGTTTTCAATTTGCTTTTTTTGAGTTCATATTTGCTAGATGGTGTCATGTTTGGTTGGCGTGGATTATATATAAAAAGTTAAAATGTTGTTATTATTGACTAAAACTATTACAAAATTGTTTAATTGAAATGAAGATACAACATTTAAATATAAAAATAAATATATAACTTATATTTTATAATTTTATATATATAAACATAACATTATAAATGTTTTTAAATTAGAAATAACTGAAATAAGTTAATGTTGAAGTGACTAAAACGTTAAGTAGAAATATTAAAAGATCAAAACAATATTACTGAAACTTAAAATAATTATAAAATAAATATAAAATAAAAGCTTATTCAAACTGTCAATACTATAATAGTATATCACTAAAAAACATTATTTAAATTATTTACATAATTATGTATATGTATACAAGTAATAAAAACAAAATAACACTGTAAAATACATGCTGTTTATTGCTTTTGTTTGGTCACCTGATTTATTGTTTTGATGTGCTATAGAATATTTGATTTTATATGATAAATTACTGCTACTTTTTCAAAATACTCAGAGTATACTGTTTACTATTTTAAAAAATATTATGAGAAACAACACATTAATGAATGATAACCATTTCAAACAGTAGTACGCAACATCTGGTCATGTGACCTAATCAAATGACGAACTGCACCAAATGTAGCTGGTCATCTCGGCTTCATAATTCGTACAGTATTTGCGTACTCTGCACAGTGTCCGTACTATATAGCGTAGATATAGTAATAGTATTGCAGTAAGTAGCTATGCAGCACTAGAAGGGGATGCTGGGAAGTGTAGGCTGCACTAGTGTGCTTTAAGTCTGAGGTGAACGTGATACTCTCTTCAGTGTTTCTGTGATGAATAACTCCCGTCTCCAGCACCGCTGCATGCTAACAGAATCCACTGCGGAGATGAGGAATGTTTCAGCCGTTTATTCTAGAAGATTTACATCTAGTTTCATCCACAAGTTGTTGTGTTTTAAGACACTCTTATATTCCTTTTGTGTAGAGACAGAGTCAGAGGGGGATTATGGGATGGGTGTGGTGCCATGGCAACTGTACACATGTTGACACGCCTAACTTTGAGACCGTAAGGAAATACTTCAGATGTGAACAAACAAACTTAAATGATAAGAAATCGCTTATGAATGGTCTATTGTGTGTTTTAAAGGCATTACAATTTACCTATGGCAGAACATGAGGAAATAAACTCAACTTCTGAGTAAAATGACTGCGATGGTGTCTAGGTCGGTCAGTACACTCAGCCGCCCGGGCCTCTTTCAGTTGTTTTGGTCAACATCTTCACCACACAGGCTTATCTGTTGACCAGCAGGCCCGGGTTTCTTCTCTATCATGGAAGTTGTTTTATTCTGTGCCATTTGCAGGATAAGAGATTCTAGAGAGGTGCTGCTCTGCTGGCCAGGCTTTTATTAAGTAAAGTTCAAAAGACTTTTTAACTACAACGCAACACTTAGTTGGCTGTAAGCTCTACATAAACTAATGTATGTTATGTTTATTCTAAAGTTATTTGTAATATCATAATTTTTGAAAATTTGTTGTGTTTTATCTTAAATATTGTATTACTAAGTAGTATAGATTTTAATATCAGACAATTATCAGATATTGGCCATAACATGAAAATAATTATTGGCTTATCACTTTTTTTTTACCAATATTTTTTGGGGATTGGTTATTGGCCATAACATTAAAATCATTAGCAGCGTATTGAATATTTATGCTGATACTTGAATTTATTTTAAATAATTTTTACAAAATGGTATAGATTTTTATTTGTCAGACATTTATTGTTTATAGGCTATAACATTTTTTGTTATTTTTGTATATATTGCCTGGTTGTTTAGCAGTTTTGGGCAGCTATCATAGGCAGCTGATAACATGAAAATAATGATCAGCTTGTGGTGAAATTTAAAATTTTGTTGTAACTACAACTAAAGTTGTAACTTTGTCCCCATTTGTGATACATCTAGGCTAAGCTGAAACTTGTGCACAGTTAATACAACCAGGCCATGTTACTCAAAGAGTCAACATGAAACTTAAGTTACAATAGTCTCTTCTGCCCTGTTGTGGCGTTTATCCAAGTGAGTCGGCTTCTCGAACAAGAAACAAATATTTTGTCCATGTTGATGATTGGATGGTTGTGGTTTGCTATTGGTGGATCTCGTGTGAGTGACAGGTTGCCCCGCCCCCACATCATCAGAGAAGAGAGGAGTTGTCGCTGCAAGAGGGAAGGGGAAGTTATTTTGATGAAAGATTATTCATTTTTAAAAAATAATGCATGGATAAATAATTAATAATTTAAATGTAAACTATGCTTTGTTTCGTCCCTTGTGAAAGAAAGCCTAAAACAGTCATGCTGGCTGTAGTGTGTCTGTTTAATTGTGTATCTGACGAAACAAAGGTTTAATAATTGTGGCCGAGCTCGTTAGGCTGAAATATGAAATATGAGGGTGGGACAGTGGGAATCGTTCTCTCACACGCTCTCGCAGAAGAATAAAGAATATGAATGGTGCACATTGTTGCTGTTGCTCATGTTTTTGAGGGGGTGGAGGTTTGGGTGAGTGAGTTGGGTATTTAGTTTGAATGAAGACAAAGCATGTGGTTCACTGAAACTGCATTATCCATGAGGGATTAAAGATGGCATCCTGAATTCATCTGACCATCATTTATATGTGTTAGTCTCAGAAGAAGCTGGCAAAGTAACAGTGGATACCAAAGGTGGACAAAGGACAAATATTACAGAATTTAAAGCAATGTTCTGGTTGCAATGAAATTAAATCTCTATCAATAAAATGTCAACTCATTCACATGGCTCGTTTCCATACAATGTAACCAGTTTGAATCCAATTTGATTTCAGATTCCTAAAGTTCTGTTTATAAGAACTCTAAACTTTACAATACAATTCACATATTCGTGTACATGTGTTCCAAGCAAAACTTCTTTCACTTAATTTTTTTTTACTTTGATAACACATGCACAAAGAAAGCTGACATATATGTCAGAAGAGCTTTTTAGCAAATATTTATTTAGCCTTTTCCTTGATTTGATAGGTCATCTCAATCAGTTTGACTAAAAACTTAACTTTAAAAACTTCAATGGAGTGCATCAAAACAGCATCAAGAATATCAAATAGGCCTACCTGAGGGACAATTTGGCCATTTCTAATTATTTGGGGGGACCCGTCCCTCTCAGGGCCCTATTACACACACAGTGCAATGCAGCGCCAGGCGCGACGCAAATGTTCTTTACTAGTTTCAGCCCGACGCGGTTATCATTTTCACGTCCTGCGCCACGTTGTTTAAATAGCAAATATATTTGCGCCCATCTGTTTGCCCATGGGTGTGCTGGTCTGAAAAGCGGAAAAACTGAGCGCTTCTCTAGCGAGGAAACGGATCTACTCGTGCGCGAGGTTAAAGTGCGCAAGCAAACTATCTACGGGACAAAGTGCACTCGTGTTGTGCACCCGCCTATAGGTGCACATTACTAATGTGCTCTCTAAATAACAAAAAAAAATTGCAAATTAACACACAAAAAAATACTGCGCCCTTGACCAACTGAAATCTGGTCTTAAGTCAATGGCGCAGTATATATATTTTTTGTTAATTTGCAAATTCCACCATGTAAATAGCGAATCCGCCATGGCGCGAGCGCAACTGGCTTTTTAAAGGGAATGGGAAATTATACTCTGATTGGTTTATAAGAAAAAGTGTAAGAGGTTGAATTTCTGCATAAAAGTAAATATTTTTTTCCTGTTCACCTCTAGTCCCTTTTTAATGCTAGTATACTGAATGCTGAATGAGATTGTATTTTCTGTTGAAGTTAGAACCTAAAAGGCCTTTTTTTCAGCTGCTCCCGACGAGCTGGATGGCGCCTTGCATGACTGACACCGCCGTCGGTGAATGAATGGGTGAATGTGAGGCAAAATGTAAAGCGCTTTGGTGGCCATTGGGTCTGTGAAAGCGCTATATAAATGCAGTCCATTTACCATTTACCATTTTAGTTAAAGGGGTGGTATAATGCCCTTTTCAAAAGATGTAAAATAAGTCTTTGATGTCCCCAGAGTGTGTATGGGAAGTTTTAGCTCAAAATACCCCACAGATATTTTTATATAGCATGTTAAAATTGTCAGTTTTTGAGGGTGAGCAAAAACGCACCGTTTTTGTGTCTGTTCCTTTAAATGCAAATGAGCTGCTGCTCCCGCACAGGGGGCGGAGCTCCAAGAGCTCGTCCTTTTTACCTCACACACACACACACACTGAAAATTTCAAAACTTATAGCCTTTTATGTTCAAACCGGAGTCAGAAAGATGGAGAGACTCAATAAGAAGTGACACCATGTAGACAACATTTCTGAATGGTTAGTTGGTGAATTTATGTAGCTTATGTGTATTATCTTCTAGTCATTGATTAGCATAAATCGTGTCCCTGGGGTGGGGTTTATGTACATTTTAGGGTTAGTGATGTCACTAACCCGGGAGGAATGTTGTGTAGTCCCTACCAGCCGTTTGTTGTAGTCCTTAAAAAGCAAATTCTTAAAAAGTAAATATCTCCCTTTGCTTTGAACTTTGAGCGTTGTAACTTTGCAGATGTTGTTTATGCTCAAACAGCAACATTACACACTAACTACAGTTAGAAAAGTGAAATCATATTCAACCACCCCTTTAACTTGGTTAGCTAACGGCTATCATACAATCAGTTTTTTTGTGTATCTACTATGTACTTTGTGTATCTAATGTATGTATTTTGTGTATCTAATATGTACACTTATTGTTACCTCCCATAAGAGTGTGTCCTGGATGTCTTTACTTTACCCCATGAAGGCTTGACTTGGTTGTGAGTGTCAGTTATTTCCCTAATCTTGCTGAACATTTAGATGATAAGAGACTAGTTGTGGTGGAGTGTCATTGCTTAGTTCTGTGACTCTGACAGATAAGATGAAATACAGGGACATGTCTTACTCTCCTACTACAACACTCCGGCACAGGGTATGACAATAGACACAAAAGTTCATACATCAAACTTCTTCAGATGCTTCTTCAGAGTCATTGGCCGAAACAGGAAGCAGCTCAGACACAGTGTCCCATCAGTCATTGCCCTAAGAGGAAATTACTTGTACATTTATTTGCAACTTTCCCATCTTCCATGTTTTTTTTTAATGGTACAATTACATTTTCTTTGAGAATGTTTTTATATGCACTACCGTTCAAAGCTTTGGGGTCAGTGAGATTTTTTTAAATGAATGTTTAATGGTTTTGAAAGAAGTATCTTTTGCTCGCCACGTATGCATTGATTTTATCAAAAAGTAAATTTATATAATAACATTTATTTTTTTATAGGCGCCTTTTAAGGACATCTTACAAGCAAATAAACATATAAAACATAAAATAACAGAAGGCTATCGGTTTGGGCTAAAAACACAAAAGCCCTCAGTGCAAGCTTAAAAACATTACAAACGAAAACATTACATGCAAAACAACATACAAAAAATTAGTTTTGACACAAGACTTAAAAAAAAGGAAAAGAGTGTCACAATTTTGGAAACCCTGCAGAAGATGAGGGGCAGCATTGCTGAAAGCTTGAGATCCCAGACAGCAACATAGTGTCGACCTAGATCCGGGCCACATCTAGTACATGTGTATTCACCGCGCACCAAATGTGGCCCGGATCTGTCATACGCATGCGTGGAAGAACTTAAGTGAATGCAGAAGAGGATCTAAGAGTGTGGGTGGGAGTGGTAAGAAGGCAAGACAAATAAAATAGAGCCAAGTTGTGAAATGCCTTTTACGGATAAAGCAACATCTTAAATTCAATATGTTGTTTAACAGGAGCCAGTGCAGTTGTTGGATCACGGGAGAAATGTGTCCTATGGAAGGAGTTCTGGAATAACTCAAGTTTATGTAAAAGCTTAAGAAAGATTATCAAGAAGAGCATTACAGTAAGCAATGCTTAATGTGACTGTGTGCAGCCATGTTGAGAGGGCTGGACAAAGACGGTTAAGCTACGCATATGGGCTTGAATTTCGGTGTGGGATTGCGCGAACTGCACATCATTTGACTCATTCCCGCAGATTTTGCGATCACACCTGAAGTGCGCACACATTAAGCCATCTCTAAATACTAAATTAAGTTATTTTTCACTGCTTATTCCGCTTTAACAGTCAAATATGCACAAAATAATGTAAAAATGATTTGAAGTCCATCAAAGCGCATCCATCCATGATAAAAGTGCTCCACATGTCTAATAAACGCCTTCTGAAGTGAAGCGATGCGTTGGGAAAATATCCACATTTAAAACTTTATAAAGTAAAGTAGCTTACAGCAGTGTGGATTTACAGTATTTGGCAGTGTGTTGGTTTATGTGTCAATGAAAAATAACAATCTACAATAAAGGAAATGAAAATAGTTTAAAGTGCCACGTTTTTAGATTTTTTAAATGTATTTATTCATGTTAGTTTTGAAAAACGTCTATACCATTTTCAATAAATGTCACGATGTCATGCGGCGTAAAACAGAAAGTATACATCTTTTTTTACTTTTTGCAAATGTGGGTACTTTCTAACCTCTTCGCACAATCTCTCGTCGATGTAGGCCTCCATTGTTGCTGTAGCTTGCATGCGTTCACTATGATATAATTAACTGTTTTATGGTTTTCATGCATGCATCACTTGACTTAGATTTGGCGAACGGATATATTTTAATTCAGATTTTTTTTGTTATAGAGGTATATTCTGCATGTACTAATCGCATTTTTTTAATAAATCAATAGATCAACACAAACTGAGCTCATGTCACTGGCCCTTATGTTCTCATATCATGGCCTCATGCACTCCAGCAAATAAAATTTCAGATGAATTCATGAAGCATGTATTTTGTATCATGACAGAATAGCAGTGGACTTGGTTAAGACTGTTGGTTTGAACACTTTTCTCGATTGAGAAGATCTTATTATGTTGTTATATCGGTGACACTGATACTCTGATGAAAACAGCGAGCCGTTGCCAGTTAGCAAACTGCATTTCCATGCAATGCTTGTTCCATAAAAATATTCTCAGCAATGCACATGTGCTTCATTTTACAGCTTTTTTTCTGTCCAAGAACTGCCCACTTAAACCGGAAGAGACCATCTGACCAGCATGTACAGTGACCAGCCACAATTTGTTTTTCTTTTATGTGCCATGATAGTATCCCTTTAAAAGTGCAGGTACAAACCTGCCAATCAGATCGAAGCGTGATATTTTGGCAAGTGCTTGATATTTTTGTTTGCAATAATCATCGGGTGGTTACTGAATAGACTGTGAGCTGCTACTAGTTCATATCCAACTTGACGATGGCTCTTAGGTCATGTGAGTCTTTGGAAGGACGTTGTGGAATTTGGGCTGGAGTCGCTGAAAGAAAGTCAAAGTCGTGACGGCTCGTGGACAGCTTCATCACGCCCTTATTAGAAGATCAGTTTGGCAGTTTTTTAGGAAAAGTTGGGTTTCTCAGTATCCCTCGGCCAGCTTTGAAGGTTGAATTACTGCGGCAGAAGGTCCCGAAGGCATTAGCTCAGTGTTAAATATTCTCGCTGCTCGATTGCTGTGCCTCAGAGGTAGCACATAGTCACTAACCTCTCATGTGTGTAGAAGATCACAGCTCATGTGGACAATCGCTCGGTTACAAACCCGGTCTGTTGCCTTACATCAGTACACTGTTAAAGAGGCATTGTTGAGAAATTTGACCAAACCTGATATATTCAGATTAACATCACTATTAGTATCTTATGAATTTACCTAAATTTTGTTTTGGTCAGTTTAAATTTGTTCATTCACTAAATGCTTCGTTCAGCAAATAAATTCATCAAGGCAACTACTGATTTTCTTGTTCAACAAATTTTCATTTAGTAACAGTAGCCGTAATTTTTTTTATAGAACACTTAATATGTAAAGTGAATATGCTTTATGAAGGCACAATCACCTTACAAAGCAAAGATGTCTGGGATACAGTTCTATAATCTTGTACATATACCTCAACAACACTATCAGTGTTGGGGGTAAAGCACTACAAGTAACGTGGGTTATTAACTTTATTCTAGTGCTGGGCAAAGATTAATCGCGATCAATCGCATCCAAAATAAAGGTTTGTGTTTACATAATATATGTGTGTGTACTGTTACTGTGTATTATTATTTTTTATATATAAATACATAGACATGCATGTATATATTTAAGAAATATTTGCATATACACTGTATATATATTTACATACATTATATTATATATAATTAAATATACATATTTTATATATATATAACACATTTTTCTTAAATATATTCATGCATGTCTATATTTATATACACAAAATAATTATACACAGTACACACACATATATTATGTAAACACAAACTTATTTTGGATGCGATTAATCTTTGCCCAGCACTACTTTATTCACATATACAGTACATTCACATTTATATATAGCAAATCTCTACTGCCTGATTTTATATTTTGTCGTGAAATGTAATATCATTGCCCATTGCCCTTTTCTTAATCTAAAGTTGGATATAATTGTATACCCAAGTTTATCCACATACATACAGTACACTCGTATAGGGCAAATATCTACTGCTGGATTGCTTGTAACCTTAAAATGTATCTTTTTTGACGATGCTGTATGTAAATCTAACGCTTGTTCAAAGTCATACATCATTTAAGAACAGTACACTTTTTAGATGCCATCTGTCTTTTAAGCTTGTCATCGTGGAACATGTTTCCATCACTTTCCCACCATTCTCCCGCTATCTATTTCTGTCCCTCTCACTTCATCCTCATAAGTCCCAATGTCCCATCCAGATATTCAAGGCACGAGGGAACTTACTCATTGTCTAAGTCCAGTAGTTTCATGTTTCCACAGGTTTCATTGCAGAAGCGAGGCGTATTGTCCCACCCCACCCCCTTTAGTGGCATCACAGAGACTGGACATAATCTCCAATGATCATAATGGCTTTATATAATATCTGGAGCAGCCACAGGTAGATAAACACAGACCAGCACAAAAGAGGATGAATGGGCCTACACACATAAATGATCCACAAAAATAAAATCACAAATACATGATAAATACACAATTCACTTTAAATGTTAAAATATTCATTTTAAAATATGATGTGCTATATCCAGTGTCCAGCTGTGTCATATTCATATCGTTTTCAATGTTCAATGTGTTGTATGTAAAATTAGCGTTACCTTATTCTTTATTTGAAATAATATGATTAGGCCTACCAGTGCACACGAAATTACCAGATGACTGAGCGCCCTGTTACAGTGTTTACTTTCTTTTTATTCACATATTCATATATTTTTTAAACAATTACTTTGTGAAAACTACTGTAATAGGATTGCAGATTCAAGAAGTTGCCATCTATAAGCATGTTTATTTTAAAGATGTGTTTTCTACATTATTTAAAATTGATTAAATATTGATTAAAATAAATATAAAGTAGGCTATATATAAAAAATATCGGCTTTATATCGGCCACCCTGCTCTCTAAGATATCGGCATCGGCCATCAAAAAAACAATATCGGTCGAGTTGCTATGATATAAACAAAGGTCAAAGCTTTACCTCCGCTCGTCTGCTAACTAACATTACAGTATCGATGTAGTGTTTACTTTAGCTTTTGTAAGCTCTTGCTTTCGTACGACTGTTCACCGCCCCTTAGGAAAATTAGCGATGGTTTTGTGATGGATTACTGTTTATAGTTTTTTATTAAATGGTGTATAACATCTAAAATGTATAAGAAAAACAAAACAAAAAAACATACCACTCTGAAACATCCTGTGAAATCCATGCTTGCAAAGTCTGTGCTTGAAATCCGTTCTACATGATCCTCTTGTTCGTTGACATTGTCAGGGTCTGAATCGGGCTTGGATTGGTTTGAAATTGTTAATATTTACATCTGAGCAGAACTCACAGTTATGGACATTTCCTGAACACACGCTAAACGGTGCAAATCACGACACACTGAGCCAGCTAACCAATCACAGCACATTTCGTATTTCAGAAAGAGGCGCTTCATCGAAACAGGAACAAACGACACGTTCAAGCCAGATGTGAAAAATAATGCGTTTTTTGAACAATCAAGCATAAAAGCATATTCTATAAACAAAATCAAGACTTCATACAAGACCATAATAGGACCCCTTTAAAGGAACATTCTGGGATAAAAACTATTTAAAGCAATAGTTCCGCTATTTTCATCTCTGAAATAGATTTGGGATAGGAGCTGTTAAACTCCAAATAAGGAGAAAGAGCACCTTACAATTAATTTAAAAGAAGTCCCAAAATGTTCAACTCATGTCTTGCCAGTTTAAAACTGGTAAACCTGGTAGCGTTCGCATGATGTAGCATGTTCACAGTGATTACTTTAACTCATAACTTGTTCATCCACCTATAAATGTTTATTATCTAAAATGGTGATGACAACTTGACAGCTCAAATAAGAAACCTTGTACAAGAAATACAAGCTGCACATTTTTGCTTTTGTTGCGTTGGCCATATACTCCCATTGTAAGAGCTCAACTGTAAACTGTTTTTTTTTAAAGCTCTTATATTACATTCCTTGGAAACCGGCATGATGCCGCAGATGCGGTTCATATTACGCCCGGATTCCTTAAATGTTTTTTGTCTTGAGTAATAAAAAGACTGCAGTGGACATTCAGACTTAACTGTAATCATATTTAGATTTGAATGAAGGTTTGTTGACTTTTACTAAAAAAAATTGGCAGACGCATGAAGGATCTCTAGACATTGGCTTTTAAGGAAAGAGATGTTCTCAGTGTCAGCGAATATGTCACTTTGAAGCCAGTGTGTGAGAACATGCTGCGAGGGAGTCAGGAAAATTTATTTATTTGATGATTTGTGAGTGAAAGGCAAAGAAAACGAGATGAAGGAGAAGATTGACAGAGCGTAAAGGGGTGAAGGTGTCTCTCTCTCTCTCTGTGCTCCAGCGCTTGTGATGGTTATTGCGTATAAATCTTTAGCGTGAAGGAGAGAGGTGTCAAGTTGCGCAAACAGTACGGCCGTGTGTGTGTGTGTGTGTGTGTGTGTGTGTGTGTGTGTGTGTGTGTGTGTTTGCGTGTGCGCGCGCGTGTGTGTGTGTGTGTGTGTGTGTGTGTGTGTGTGTGTGTGTGTGTGTGTGTGTGTGTGTGTGTGTGTGTGTGTGTGTGTGTGTGTGTGTGTGTGTGTGTGTGTGTGTGTGTGTGTGTGTGTGTGTGTGTGTGTGTGTGTGTGTGTGTGTGCAAACCCACTGACCTCGCCCTCTGGTGAAGAGCGAGCAATTAGGACCTGCCTGTGACACACACACACACACACACACCGATCATAACCATTTCTTGAGTGCTAGCAAATGAGAATGTTTTGCATGTCAAACAAACATGATTAGATTAGAGCTGCTAATCGGTTTTAAAATGTAATCAAATTAAATAAGATCTGCTGATTATAAAGATAAATAATTACTAATTATAATTGTTATATTGTTTATCATATATTATTATTCAGATAATAATTGTGGTGGCAAGTATTATTATTTTTTTTTATTATATTGGCTTTAGAAGTCAATAGAGAGATGCACTACTATTTAAATTCTTTAATATAATAATATGTAAAAAATAATTAAAGTCATTATTTTGATGTTCTGATTGATCAAATATAAATAGACAATATTAAAATACTTTACTATTTTACAGAATAAATAAAAATAGAGCACTAAAACTGAAATTTAATTTTGGTAATGAACGTGAATTTATTATAATATTATATTTTACAGCAGTGTTGTGGGTAACGCGTTATAAAGTAACGCGTTAGAGTACTCTAATTACCTTTTTCGTGAAATGTGTAGCCTAACTTAACGCGTTAGTTTTGTGCGTTAAGTAATCAGTAACTTCGTTATTTTTTTAAAAAAGTAATCCGTTATTTTAAGGAAAGGAAAATCCCGAATAAAAAAATTCCCCCAGGATCAAGACAGTGTTTCTGCGCTTCAATACCCCACCACCCTCCAGCTTCATTAAGGCACACGCGCGCGGTCTCTTGCTCTCTCTCCCGCTCTGCCATGCACGCGCTGCGCGATTTGGAGCACAGTCTCTGGGCCCTATTTTAACGATCTGAAACGCAAGTGTCAAAGTGCAAAGCGCAAGTAACTTTGTGGGCGGATCCCGGCGCTGTTGCTATTTTCCCGGCGGATAAATGACTCTTGCGCCCGACGCAAATCTAAAAGGGGTTGGTCTGAAGTAGTTTCATTATTCATAGGTGTGGTTTGGGCGTAACGTGAAATAAACCAATCAGAGCGTCCTCTCACATTCCCTTTAAGAGCAGGTGCGCTTGTTCCATGGCGGATTGCTATTATAACGGCGGATTTGCCAGGCGCACGCAGGAGCAGTTCACAGCCGAGGAAACCGACGTTCTCGTCAGGGCCGTAAAACACAGAGAAGTGACATTGGGGATGATGGGAGAAACCCACCCAAATTATCTTCGGTTAAACAGGCGTATAATTTGGGTAGTAGGCTAAATGTGTAGCCTAATCTAGATTTTTTTATTTTTTTATCTAGATAGATCTTTTTCACATCTTCACGGACACAACAATGATTTCCCTCGTGTGTTAATATTTTTCCTTGTTATAATGTATGATTTGCAAAAATGAAAACTGCTGCATCTGTTTAGGCTATATTAGAGAATCAAAGTGGATGCGCGTTAACATTATGGCCAAGCACGCGCCCTTAAAATACCATATCACTAACGCGCAACGCGCCACTGTCTTTAGACTGTTTTTTTCCTGGTCAATGGCGCAATTGCTTTCTAAAACTGGAAAATAGCACCATTGAAGTTTTGCGCCGGAACACGCCTCCTCTTTGCGCTGAACCGCCCCCGCGAGCGCAAGTTCATTTCCTAATTTACCGACGTGCGTCTGTGGAGGGAAAAGTCCGCTGTGCGCGGGTGCAAAATAGGAATGATACATGCGTCGGTGTTCAAAGTCAATTGCGCTGGGTGCAAGATAGGGCCCTCTGTCTCGCGGGCGCGCTCGCTCTAGATTCCGGGAGATTTTAACTAATTCGCGGGCATCAGTGAGCCGCTATCAATATGCGGGAGACTCCCGGAACTTCCGATAGACTTGGGATGTCTGCATTTCTATACTGAAATAATATCGCCATTATAATTATTGATTTTTTTATTGAAATAATAGCCCATCCGCGCATCTCTACTACCCGGGCTGGGAAGGTGTGAGTTTTGATTAATATGTTCTGTGATAATAGCCTAAATAAATAAAACGCTATGTGGAATAGCCTATTGATGACTGTCTTTCCTGTTATTGTTATCCTGCAGTGTTAATTTAGTCGGATGACTGACGTTATTCATTGCCAGGAGTCACGACTGTCTGTCAATCAAGCTGCAGCATGTGTGAGGCGCTGCAAACGGCTTTTAATTTTTGGTAACGCATGAGTACTCTAACGCGTTACTTTTATGAATAGATAACGCAGTAACGTAACTGATTACTTTTAATTGATGGTAACGTTGTAACCTAATTAACTACTTTCCAAAGTAACTATACCCAACACTGTTGTACAGTATGAGAAATGGAAGTTCGTTTGAGACTTGCTAAAGATTACATTTGGCAGTGTTATTAAATTATTAGTGTTTTTAAAGATCAACAGCAAGTGAGTGCTTGACAGCAAAGGAATCTAAATATATATATATATTCGTTTTTTATATCAATAAACATGTCTACAATTCACAATTGAGTCTGTCTGAGGTAGACTTTGAGGTGAATGTGTCGTGTCTTGAAATACATATACAGTGATGAGCCAAATCATTATGACCAGTCACAGGAATACCGTTGATCATCTCCTAACACGGCCACACATTAAGGTCTGGGTAGATTAGATGGTAAGCAAACAATTAGTTCTCATAATCAACGGTTGCTGGAGAAATGGGCAGGAATAAAGATCTGAGCGACATTGACATAGAGCCGAATTGTTATGACAAGCCGACTGGGTCAGAGTGTCTCTGAAACGGCAAGTCTTGTGTGTTTCTCCTGGGCAGCAGTGGTGAGACTTTACCAACAGTGATCTTGAGGAGAGACAGACCAGTGGCAGGGTGTTGGGAACCCAAGGCTCATCGATGCACGAGGGACACGAACTCACACAAAAATTGTAACCGCAGAGAGTGCCAATCATGACCCCTGTCCACCGCCGAAAAGCCTAAAGCGAGCGTCTGAACTGGACCTCAGAGCAGTGCAAGAAGGTCGCCTGCTCCGATCAGTCCCATTTTCTTTTACATCTCGTGGACGGCCATGTATGTGAGTGCCGTTTACCTGGGGAAGTGATGGCACTAGGATGAGAGAGTGTGATGCTCTGGACAATGTTCTGGGTTCAGCCATTCATGTGGATGTCAGTTT
Organism: Phoxinus phoxinus; assembly: GCF_949152265.1. Taxonomy (NCBI): domain Eukaryota; kingdom Metazoa; phylum Chordata; class Actinopteri; order Cypriniformes; family Leuciscidae; genus Phoxinus; species Phoxinus phoxinus. Next base: position 22,012,722 of record NC_136893.1, read on the forward strand.
GACACATGCCACCCACCTACACATTGTTGCAGGACCAGGTACACTCCTTCATAACAATGGCGTTCCCTGGTGGAAGTGGCTCTTTCGGCAGGATAATGCGTCCTGACACACACTGCACACATTGTTCAGGATTGGCTTGAGGAACATTATGAAGAGCTCAAGGCGAATGTGTCAGGTCTTGCTGTTCTTGGCAAATTGCACCTATTTTAAAGCTACACTGTGTAGGAATTTCTCCCATCTAGTGGTGAAATTGTATATGACTACCAACTGAATATTACTTTCTAGCCCCTCCCATCCCGAGGGCGTTTTAACTCCTGCAGTGGCAGTATTATTTCAAATCTGCCGGCAGTCGCGAGTAATCTCCTCCTCGCATTCGTCACGGTGACACTGAGTGTAAAATTGTGAAAGGCGAAGCTTGAATTTCCAGGTATGTCCCTCTTTGGCTACTGTATTTTCAAGATGGAGGCGCAACATGGCTTCCGCCATTCGAGCGACTCACCCGTATGTATTATAAATGGCAGATTCTACGCTTACAAGAATACTTGATTAGTTGGTAGAAGTAATTATACATTAATGAGCACATATATTTTTGATAGAGCAAAGTGTTTTTTGCTAAGAATCAACTTCAAAAATTACACAGTGTCAGTGACGTGCGGGTCAATGTATAAACAACCTGCACCCGACCGACGTTTTCAACTAACCCGCCCGCAACTCGGACCGCAAAAAAAAGAAAGAAAATATTGTACCCGACCCGGGTCATTGGGCCATACACGGAGGAACTAGGGGTGCGGGGGTGTGTGGCAGCATTTTTCTGAATGCTGTATGATATAGCCTAGTGTTTTGTAATAAAGGCTTGATTTATTCATTTATTTCGTTTCATTTTCTTAACAATTAAGATGCTGCATGTGTTTATCCAGTCTAACCGAAGTGTGTGTCTCTCCCCCGACTTTCCCAACAAAAATCCCCCCCCCCCTCTCAGAAAATACATAAAACTGACATTACTGAGCTATATGCGTTTAAAAGTAGCCTATTAAAATGGCACAATGGCATTGCTCAGTTCAACGTGTTGGGAAATCAGGCATTTTGTCCCGCGTCAGCTTTTATTCAAAAGTTAATAACGCGCTCAACATTCAAAAGGTAAATAAGGATTTCCCACTTTCATCTCTGACTGAGCTCGTGCGTCATCCTCGCGCCAGTTATTCAGACAATAAAGTGTAGGTTTATGTATTTCATAGAAAATTGTGTCTAGTACTATATAAATTACAAAGGTTTAATTGGCATCTTTATTTCAAACGATCCGACCGACCGCGACCCGAATATCATTAAAAATATTTTTGGATGACTTGTAACCGTGGGTAACCGCTCAATTTGGATCAACCAAACATCACTGCACAGTGTAGCTTTAAGATCCCTTATCATATTAAAAGTAGTTCAAATGCTTTAAAAAGTAATCCCAACCCTTTATTCTTTGTGTCCCAATATAGTTAAGTACACGAATATATTTTATGTGGACGGCAAAAATATTCTTTACATTTAGGTGTTATTTCAAGGTTGAATTGCTATGTACGGGTCAGAGGGCATGATTAAAAACGCACATTTATTATTATTTTTTTACTAATTTAACACATCAAACTGACAGTTTTAACTTGGATATAACACTATTGTTGATGTCTATTGTTGAAGCTCTAAAAGCGTCCATGTGCACGTGCACACTGACTCACACATGCACACACACACACAAACCAGGCCTGGTTTTGCTTGAACAGAAACTCTAATGTAAACAGAGCTCACAGCCATCTGCCTAATGTCAGTGTCACACACACACACACACACACACACACACACACACACACACACACACACACACACACACACACACACACACACACACACACACACACACACACACACACACACACACAGCACTGCCTCTTGCCTGTCCTTTTGGTTTCCTCATTTCGTATGCTGTGTGCTGGAGCAAACCATTGTTTGTCAAATCTATTGTTTTATCCTATGTAGAGCAGCATATAGTACAACATGTTCTCTGCTATCACTTCAGATACATCCTCAGTAGTTTTCAAAACAGCGCAGACATAAACTATCCAGTCAGTTATAAGAGGTTATTAGATTAATACGGCTGCTATAAACCTGCCTGTTTGTTTGACACAGTAAAGTGGCACTGAGAAATGATTTCAGTTTACGGCTTACTCTTTGTATCAAATGGTCACGATTGGTCAGTGTATTGATTGGTGGATTACAGTGGAAGAAGTGTTATCGACTGATTGCGGTTCCACCATTAACAGCGCTTAATTTAGTGTCGATTGACCTCTGACTGTGTTCATGCTCCAGAAATACAGAGGCAAGGCTCGTTCACACCAAGAGCGATAACTAAAGAAAACTGCAATGATAAAATGTCCATCTCACTGAATTGGTTCAAAACACTGATTCAATGATTCATTTGTGTCATCACTCAATTTTCAATTGAGGTCCTTGTATTTTCTTTCATTTTGTAATTGTTCTTATATTTTAGTTTAAAAAAAATATATATAGTGCTATATATAGGTAGGCTACTGTTATTTAGATTTTTTTTTGCAAATAAAGTTCGGGGTCAGTACATTTTTAAATTTTTTTTATTAATAGTTATAATATTCAGCAAGAATGCATTCAATTGTACAATTTTACATTGTTACACAAGATTAATCAAAGTCAAATCTAATAATAATAATTAAAAAAAAGCACAACTGTTTTCAACATAGATAATAATAAGAAATGTTTCTTGAACATAAAATCAGCATATATATTATACATGTATATATTTGTTGTTGTTGTTGATGATTCTTGTCTTAAACACACAAAATCTACTCACCAACAATGGTGGTTAAGTCAAAATAATTGTTCCTCCAACTAAAAGAAAACGTTTCAAAGAAGTATTTATATATTCAGATTTTTTTAAGTAAAATATTGTTACATGGCTTAAGAAATAACAAGATAACATTTTATTTTAAGGTGACGTAGTTGACATGTACTTACCATAGTAATAACAGTAAATTATGCTAAATTACATGCAACTAACCCTCAACCAAATCCTAATCCTACCCTAACCATAGTGAGTACATGTTGTTAATTAATATTACTCAGTACTTAAATATACAATTACACTGTAACAATGACACCTTTAAATAAAGTGTAACCTTTATATATATATATATATAATCAATGTTACTTTTTCACTATTTTGGTTATACAGTATTTTCTCAATGAAATGTTTGAATGACTCGACTCACTTTCCCACAGCCACGTAATGTGTCCTCTTGTGTGACACGGAAGTAATTATTTAGCATACATTGAGAGTCCGACAAGTGGTTCATAGAGATTCTGCGGGGCTTTCAGCGGAGTGTAATGGTGTGAACCATGTGACCTGGAGTAACCCCCATCATTCTCCCATTACCCCCTCCCTTCATTTACCCAAAGGAAGTAACAGTGTTGGCTCTGCTTCAGGCTCCATTTTTAGCTTCGTTCTGGCTCCCTCAGTGTAAACTTCTCTACAGGAAAAGCCTCTCTGGGTCAGAGGTTGACTTTTTTTCCCACACTACAGTTGAGTAAAGCCCCCCCCCCCCCCCCCCCGAGTACGACAGATGTCCCGGGATTCCAGAGTGCGGAGCTAAAGCTGGTTTGGTTCAACTGATCACTAGAGAGACCTTGAATGAGTCTTTTTTCTTCTTCTTTTTCTCCCCTCAGCTGAGTGCAAACGTGCTGATCTTCCTGTGCACCAACATCATTGGGATCTGCACCCACTACCCAGCAGAGGTATCTCAGAGACAAGCCTTTCAGGAGACGCGCGGCTACATCCAGGCCCGACTGCACCTGCAGAGAGAGAACCAGCAGCAGGTCCGTTCTCACAACTGGCCCTTAGTGCCGAACAATCACAGTCAGTTCAACTTCAGTGTTGAGGGCATGACCATTGGCTGGCACAGTTCAAAAGCATTCACTACCGTTTTTTTCTTTTTTTTTATGACTTATATCTGAGTAAAAAATGGCTTCTGGAATAGGGATGTTCAGTTCTTGAACGAATCGTTCTTTTGAGCCGGTTCACTAAATCGAACTGAGTCTTACTTTAGTTCTGGGTTGATTACGCAAGACACACATCCGAAGTAGCACGTCTGACTCAAAAAGAAGCGAAGTTTACCGAGGATTACCGAGGACTCTTGATGAGTGAGTTGACGATGAGCAAGCTTGAGGCATGTACTGGAAATATGCGTATTATGAGTACTTTTATTAAATAACGTTTTATTAAGGCGAGACACTAGGTGAATAGGGTACAATTTTAAAATAATATATCACCATGAAACTTCCTCAGTTGATTACTTGCATAAGTTCATAAAAAAAATGTATTACAAGTTTTTGAAATTTGTATGTTTAATTATGCAAATTAGGCATTATCTCATTAAATATGCGCAATTTTGCATATATTTTCGGTAGATAGATCTGAACATATGATAAAGCCAGGTGCAAAATTCTTTTTTCATTTTGATTACACACAAGATGCAAAAAGATGTTCTGAGGGATTTCAGGAAATATGCTTTCATTACCTAGGAAATCAAAATTTACTGTCCATAGCCTTAAAAAAATCGATTTTCGACATATTTTTTTTGATTAAAATGTCATATAAATCAGGCCAGGAATGATTTATTAACAAATCCCCCTGAACATATCTTCAGAATACTGCTAAGTGTATAACTGGAAAATTTGGTGTACATGGGTGCTACATAGGCTGAGATGAGTCACTGGAGAATGACAAAAAACTCATTTTGAGAAAAAGGCATTTAAAGATTTGTAATGTAAAAAATCATACTTTTTTAGTGGAAACAACTATTAACTGACACAATATCTTATCAAATCATTAGCAACAACAATACAAACCACCTAAATCACATCAAAACTTATAAACACAGCATTTATGGCCTTTAAAGGGGGGGTAAAATACTTAGTTTCAGTCAATCTCATGTTAATCTTGAGTACCTATAGAGTAATAGTGCGTCCTTCATATCTCCAAAAAGTCTTTAGTTTCATCATATTTATAAAATAAAAATACAGCTTTCCGATTCTTACCGGAAAAAGCAGAGGTCCTTGATTCTGGGCGTGGGCGGAGCTATAGAGTCAAGCGGGAGCGCCCGGGAAGGTTTGCTTATTATCGATCGTGGTGCGGTAGGCCATATTACTATATATATAGTATTTGGTTTGCAAATCCAGCGACGACCTCGGCCTTGTTAATAAAACATTCGTCACTGGAATGACCAGAACACAAAACCGCACTTGCCACACTCCTTTGCTGTCCCGGAAATACAAACTGCATCCACTGTTCCAGTAACACTGGGTTCTTTGGGAAGCTGAACAAGGTAAACAATCAACCATTCCTATTTAGCGCTGCTGATGATGATTTCCGGTAGTAGCGCGTCGATGCATAGATATTATATAGAGATATATGATGTCTATGCGCCGATGAGCGCGGTCTTCTCTCCTCTGGTCGACGTGTGCGTGAACGCGCTTTTCCGAGGGCAATGCTCATATAAGGAGTTCCACTCTGATCTACGTCATTAGATCTACGATAGAAAAAAACCAGCCGAAACGTGTTGCAATCCGGAAGTATGATTTTCAGCACAGAAATTCTCTGTTATTCGTTCAAAATAACTTTTCAAACTTTGGCCATTATTAGCATGAGAATCCATCTCTTTAACACTGTAAACAACTCTGAATACATGAAACACCATTGTACCCCCCCTTTAACTGAGCAGAAAAACAGTCAAAAACACACATCTAAATGTCAGAGCGCGTCACGTGATGCATCTGAACGAATCAGGTTGTCAGAAATTGACATCAGCCAATGAGATTTCGCTTTTACATTATACTCACGATTGGTTGCTGATTAAAAGGAAATGACCATATTTGGATCCGACAGCATTGTACAGAAGAGAGAGAGAGCTTTCCAGACATGTGCGTGATTAAAGGAAGAACACAGAGATCGCGGAGCAGCGCGTTGATTTAGAACGCCAACTTTTGTTGAATTTCAGAGAAATCTACAGACGCAAATAGAAAAAGTGTAGTAAAATAAAGACCTAAATGTGTATTTTGGACTTTTTTTCACCACAAGTCTGAAAGAAGACATGTTATTGAAGACAAATATCCCAAACTCTCAAAATTGACCAGTGAAAAAAAAACTATGTTTTTGCCTGCCGTGTCTCGCCTTAAAACCTTCAAGAACCTTTCTGTCGAGAGTAAATTTTACTATAGTTTATTGTGCAGGCAGATTATATTTTAAGTTGTTAAACGAAATCAGGGAGTTTCAAGACGTTTAATTCTCTCTATATACTTTAGAGATATCCGCGATTGTGCATCAATGTCTGTAATGTGTGCTGTGAATGCGGAAACCTTTATCTTATCCAAGGCTACTCAATATCTGTCAGTCCTATCCGACATAAAGGATCCGTGAATGAAACTGTGAGCACAATCACCATTAACTTAAGTGAATGAAAGGCAACAATTAACCATTTGCGTTCACAATATTAGTTTCAATATGCATGGACACAAATGACTTTATTTGAATGCTTCATTGATATAAAATGACATTGAGTTGTTAAAAAATAAATGCGTACTCCAGAGATCATTGCGCGATGATGTAAGGAACCGATGTATAATTTTTTTATTTTTCTTAAAAAAATTATAATGTGCATGGATAAAACCCATACACTGTATAAAAATATGGACGTAGTGTCCGTGACGTCACCCGTAGGTTTCTGAAGAGCATTTTTGAAGCCTAAAGTGGGCGGAGCCGGCCGTCGCCATCTTGGCCTCGCGTCACCGCTCGTCACTCCCGGATAACAGAATATGGACAAAGAGGCGGAGCTGAGGAGCCTGGCTATCTGAAACCACGCCCACCTAGCTCGACGTTATCCAGTTAGCTCAGGCTTGGGAGCTAATGCTATATGATACTCACAGTACCAAGTGATTCTGTAAATCTATTCTGCTAGTTGAAAATGTATTATGCAGTAACTTACAATATTACTCTGAGAGTGTGTGTGACCGTGATTATGTGCATACATGTCAGTCACTCTTTTATTACAGTCTATGGTCCGTCAGCGCGGCATCGCTCGTCAAGTTCGTAGAGAGCTTTATTATTCAGTCCATTTTAAATTCTGATTTTTGCCGCATCTCAAATGGGTCAAAACATAGATATATTACCTATGAAGTTCAAGTAAATGCGCTAGAAATCCGCGCTCATTCAAGGATGTGCATTTATTGCATGGACGGAGAAAGCACCGACACCTGCAGGATTTCATCTGACGGTACATAAGCATATTTAATCTGTTCCAGAGCAACGGCACCGCAGAACGAGTGTAGCCTTTATATCTATAGACGTTTTTAAATCTGAAAACTCCAAAAAAGCAACGAAATTGTCAGACATCCAGTACATGTTCACAGAGGAAAACAACTGGAATACAGCGCTGGTTGTTCTCTCGAACGATACTCGACGACAACGGCGGAATCCAAAGACGTGGGCGAAGTAATGGGTGTATTAAATTGTATGAAATAATCCCGAAAAAAGCACAAACACCCGGTAGAGATGGCAAGTTCAGCAGCCGGAATGTGCTGAGGTGAACAAACGGCTAGCATTGACATCAGCGGCAATCCACCTGTCACGCAAGTGGCCACGCCCTTAATTATGCAGAACTTCAAGGCTTAATATAATTTAAACGGATGAGTTAAAAAAATTCACCCCCCTCACAGTTTTCATGAAGGGCAAAATTAGCTGTATAGACCAAAACCACTTCGAGTACCAGGCTGTAAACATGTTTTTTTCTGCTGTAAAGTTGGGCATTTTAACATGGGGGAGATACAGATTTGACTCACTTCTGCAGCCAGCCTCAAGCGGCCAGTCGATGAATTGCCATTTAATTCACTTCCATGTAAATCCATGTGAACGTGGATCATTTTGACAATGTTGTCGCCAGAATATTTTTTCATTTTTAGTACATCGTTGTCGTGTAAATGTAGCCTGAATCTGTTGAAAGTTCTACTCATTTATTACTTCTACCCTGGTAATTGCCATAATATTCTAATTTTAACAGAGATATAATAATAAAAGTCTAAACACTGTAGTCAGTGGACAAGCCACCAGTATATGCACAGTATATATTCACACACACATTCCCTCTCTTCTCTCCTCTCTACAATTTTCAGGAACGCCTGTTGCTGTCTGTTTTGCCAAGGCATGTCGCCATGGAAATGAAGGCTGACATCAATGCAAAAAAAGAAGACATGATGTTTCACAAGATCTACATCCAGAAACACGACAATGTCAGGTGAGCATTTCTGTCGTGTGTCAAACTGTGCCACATTAACTATCAATGGATTTGAATCTGAATGTGAAAAGCAAAGCATGCTAGTATATAACATGTCCAAATTATGTTACCCGCCCTCATGGCCTTAATTACATCAGCACAAAAGAAGGTGGAGAAACTCAGTTTCATTTGAAATTATGAAAAGGCTGACATTCATTCAGTTCTTAAGTGACTGTCCACAAAGACATTTGTTTATTTAGAAACAAATAGGCCTAGGCTCAATTTTGTTTTCTGTAAACCTGCAGATCCTTTGACTATTAGCATTAGCATTTAGCTAAGGTAGGTCATCTGCTTTTTATCATCTCCTGTGGCCATTTGTCCCTTTCTGTGTTTATCGTCACTCAATTCCATTTATCTCTCCAATCTCTTTTGCTCTTTTCTCCTTTCCTTCAGCTCTGGGAGCTGGTAATAGGGAGCAATGGGGCTTTTATTTTGAAAGGTGGTCAGCTAATTACGTTGAAAGAGAGAATAGTTAATTATCAGTCACTAAGCTAGCGCTAACCCCAGAAGATACTGAAATGAAGCCGCGATTCAATTAAAGTTCTCCACAGCGTCTGCCACTACACAGAGTGATTTTCCCCTCGGCTCAAGGGATTCACACACACATGTACTTTTCTACCTAGTTGTGTAATTAGATGATGTTATTGACCCATGTACATCCAACCATTAGTTAAAGTCAAAGTTTTTTTCAATCTCTATCCTAATTCATTGTTTGATTGGCATGACTGTTTGCTTTTCAATATTACCAAAGCATTTAATCTGTACAAGAACATTGTTATGAATGCTATGTTATGAAAAAAGCTACAATGCATAGTTAAAATCTCTCTCCCTCTCTCTCTCTCTCTCTCTCTCTCTCTCTCTCTCTCTCTCTCTCTCTCTCTCTCTCTCTCTCTCTCTCTCTCTCTCTCTCTCTCTCTCTCTCTCTCTGTCAGTATTCTGTTTGCAGACATTGAGGGTTTCACTAGTCTGGCGTCGCAGTGCACGGCTCAGGAGCTGGTCATGACTTTAAACGAGCTGTTTGCTCGCTTTGACAAGCTGGCCTCGGTGAGCACGACCACTAACACATGATCTAAAGATGTTTTTAACTGGATCATTCATTGTTGCAGAATTATATGTTTGTTATGGTGACAAGATGAAGTCTACAGTATATGTAATAAAATGTTGTGACTGCAAGATATTAGTTCTACATTACATTTGCAGTTTTTTTTTTTTGCATTTGCATTACTATATTACTGCTTTTACTGCATTTTTGATCAAATGAATGGAGCATAAGAGACTTCTTACAAACCCCAATGTTTAAACAGTAGTGTGTATACTGTATGTCTAACTATAAAGGCAAAAAAAGACAAAAACTATAGTATGACTAAAGCAAAATATAATTAAAACGCTGTTTAATTATAAGGGTCAGTAAGAGGATGAAAAATGTCTATGCATGAAAAACTTGTTCCAGTCAGTGGTGTTTTTTGTGTGGATCTGCCAGGGGTTCACCAATGGGTGAACAAATGTGGGTGAATGTGGCACATGGTCCCTGAGGGTCGGGAGTCTGAGCTCCAGGCTGTGGGAATGAGGCGTCCCAGTGGGCATTCACTGGGGGTTTGAAAGCCCAGCGTGGTGCATAAAAACAGACTCTGTGTCCTTCAATTGAGCCGAGGTTGGACCCCTGGTGGGTGCTCGACAAAATGTTAGAATGACAGCAGCATTTCTAAAGCAGTGTTCCTCCAACCCGAGTCACTTGAGCAGCCTGGCCTCGCTCCTTTTTCTTTACGAGGGAGTCATTGAATTGTTCACTCAAATGATTTGTTCAAAAACTCTTATTCATTCCGGAGCAAAAAACACTACTCTGTTGCTGTGCTTGAATTTCACTTATTTATTACCTGTTTCTCGCTGTAACACTGACGCATTTGGCCTTCGAATGCAGCCTTTGAAGGATGCAGTGTATGAATTGGGACGCAGCTAATATGTCACAAGCACACACAAAAATCACACACACACTCTGTATCACACACTAAGCAGAATGACTACCCACTTTTTACACCTCAGCGTGAAGCTGCCATCTTCCCAGCTTGAACTTTCTAATTAACTTCTGTTCCGTGTGTGTGTGTGTGTGTGTGTGTGTGTGTGTGTGTGCAGGAGAACCATTGCTTACGGATTAAGATCCTGGGGGATTGTTACTACTGCGTGTCAGGCTTACCCGAGCCCAGAGCGGACCACGCTCACTGCTGTGTGGAAATGGGGGTGGACATGATCGAAGCCATTTCGTAAGTTTCGTTACAAGCTGTTCACACATTGGCAATAAAAAAAGATTAATACATGAAAATTCCTACATATAACCCCTTTAAAGTTTAAATGTAAAGTGAGACCCCCGGGGTAAGATGCCGGCCTGATGGTTGGGGTTTTATTCAATATAACGATTATTTATATTATTTGATAATAGTTATTGTTTAATGATTAAAAATGATTAGATGTCAATTCATGGAATTATTGCAATTGGAAATAAAAATTATATTTATAAATAAACAAATAAAAATTGGAAATATTGCAGCCAGCCACTGCTATTATTGTTAATTATTATTATTAAAATATGTTTTGCTAATTTAAACAAAGCTTAAAATAAAATATTAATATTAGATGAAAAACTTTGTGTTAGCAACTAACTGTAATAATTAAGTTGAAGTACTAAATTTACTAGAAATTGAAATAAAAATAAATGAACGCTAAATAGAAATATTTAAAATAAAATAAATCAAAACAAAATGACTAAAACTTTAACTGAAATGAAAATTATACAAAAAAATGCTAATTAAAAATATGAATAAGTGCTATAATAGTATATAAATAATACTATTCAATACTAATTTCAGCGTGTGGTTTATTGCAAACATGTTTATGTTTGCGTCACAGATTGGTGCGAGAGGTCACGGGGGTCAACGTAAACATGCGGGTCGGTATCCACAGTGGTCGCGTGCACTGTGGAGTTCTTGGATTGAGGAAGTGGCAATTCGACGTGTGGTCCAACGACGTCACGCTGGCCAACCACATGGAGGCCGGAGGCAAAGCCGGGTGAGAGTTAAAGGCAGAACACAGATACACACATCATACATGTACACAGCTATACATACCACTGGACAGACTGTATAGTAACTGCAAAATGAATGTTCCTCAGGAGGATCCACATCACTAAAGCTACTCTGCAGTACCTGAATGGAGACTATGAGGTGGAACCAGGCTTTGGAGGGGAGAGAAACGCCTATTTAAAAGAGAACAGCATTGAGACCTTCCTAGTGTTGGGCTGCAGTCAGAAGCGGGTTAGACACGTCATATTACAACAATTTAACAATTGTACTCTTTCAGAAGATGTCATAGCGCCCCGCTACCGAATAAGAGTGAAAACATAGAAAGCTGGAAATTTTTTATAAATGGCGGGAAAGAGTTAAAGATACTTGTTCTATAACTTTTATCATCTTCAAATGCCACCATCTATCCATATTTCGATATATATATATATATATATATGCGTGTGTGTGTGTGTGTGTGTGTGTGTGTGTGTGTGTGTACAGTGTACATGTTTTCTTAATTTAAATCTAAAATATTTGTATTTAAAAATGTAAAATATCTGATTATAAATGATGGGTTTTAGGTCATGTTTACGCGACAACGATGGATTTCTTTTGCATTTTTCATGTACTGTACAGATGAAAACATTGTCACAACGATCCACATTCACACGGATCCGCAAAAACGACTAAAACGCAGTTTTATGCTGCCAGGCCAGTAGATGGCGCATGTGTATGACGTCACCGTTTTCACAAATTCTTGTTTTTGTAGTTTACACGGAGACGATTACGATATGCGCTTTGAAACCCGTTTTCTTTGCCCAAGTTTGCATTTTCAGTACCCCAAACACGCCATTGCCATGTAAATGAACAGCCAAAACGCATAAAAAGTTGAACATTTGGACAAACAAATTACAGAATTTTTATATTGGTTAAGATTTATCGGTTATCTGCCGTTTTGGTTATCTGTCATAACACAAAAATCATTTTAATGGTGCATCCCTAATTTTCATTCATCATTATATTCAAGAATCTTGACCACAGTACTTTTCCTTTGCCCTTGACCGTTCCAGAAAGATGAGAAGGCCATGATGGCTAAGATGCAGCGCACGCGGACGAACTCCAACGAGGGTCTGGTGCCGCGATGGGTGCCTGACAGATCCTTCTCCAGGACTAAAGACTCCAAAGTCTTCAGACAGATGGTGAGACCCCACATGACCTGTCGCTCAATCTGTCACCCACTCCCTGTGACACTCGCCTGGTCGCTCTCTCGTGTTGCTTTAGCCGTCTTCCACCTCCTATATGTCCTCCTATATTACTACCCGGTCCTTTCTGATCTTCTTTGACTTGCATGTGTTCCTTCTCTTCACTCAGGGCATTGATGAAACATCCAGCAAAGACAAGTGAGTGTTTTGTCTTGTCGTTTTTAAGAATAAATGCAGTTGGGCACAATTGTAACTGTTCTTCTGCTCACGAACACAGCCGTGGTGCTCAGGAGGCGCTGAACCCGGAGGACGAGGTGGATGAGTTTTTGGGCCGTGCCATTGATGCCCGCAGTATTGACCAGCTCCGCAAAGACCACGTGAAGAAGTTCCTGCTCACCTTCCAAACCTCCAGCCTGGAGAAAAAGGTCAGACTCAAAGACACTGGCTGGGTTCCAGCTTCCCGTCCAGATCTCCCCACCCATTCAAGTTTAATTTAGCAGTGCCGATCGTCTAGCAGACTAACAGGATGGATGAGATCATGTGAGATCAAATGTCCTCCAATTTCCTGTTTGGTATTTAAGAAGGGGAAAACTAGGAGACTGAATTCTTTGGATTTGTTCAGAGTAGTTTTTAGCATGTCATGTGGTTAACAAAGTCTTCTGGGTGGTTACTCACCCTCAAGATGTTTCAAACCTGTATAAGTTTATTTCTTCTGCTGAGCACTATATTATAAGGAAGATATTTTGAAGAATGTCGGTAACCAAGAAAGTTGACGGAAGTCAATGGAAAAAAAATACTATGGAAGTCAATGGGGTCCATCAACTGTTCGGTTACTGACCTTCTTCAAAATATCTTCCTTTGTGTTCAGCAGAAGAAAGAAATTCATACAGGTTTGAAACAACTTGAGTTTTAGTAAATGATGACAGAGTTTTCATTTTTAAGTGAACTATCCCTTTAAGGCCCGTTCACAACAAAGACGATAACTGTAACAATAATGATAAAGATATAGATCTAAAAATCGTTCTGAATATATAAGAGAATAGCAAAGTCCTGCTATTACGATCATGACTCAGAGGAACGATATTGTTTGAATCACTTCCAGCTGAGGAACGATAAAAACATTGACAGCCAATCAGAATCCATTCTGTCGAGCATTTAAAGCGGCCAACGACAGAACTGTAGTGCGCTTAAATAATAAACAGAACGATATCATACGCTGGTGTGGATGCTAATATAGTTATCATTGTTTGATGGTGTACACAGCCTTCATATTTGGCACAGATTAGTAAGTCAACATGTTTTGATGATGTTTTATTTCCTTGTCTTGTTTGTAGTATTCTAAGAAGGTAGATGATCGTTTCGGCGGTTATGTGGCCTGTACGCTGCTGGTCTTCTGTTTCATTTCCTTTATCCAGATCGTCATATTCCCTCAGTGAGTGACACACACACACACACACACACACACACACACACAGACACACACACACACGCGCGCGCACTCTTATATTGTTTTTATGTTATAGCTAGTTATAAGTACTATAACCAGGGCTTGACATAAACACGGATGTATTTCAGCAGTGACGAGTAACGCTGTCACTCCTACTAACCACTTTATATATAATATATACATTTTTCAGTTCTCTTTTATAAAGGCATCTAAAATAAAAAACTAAGTGCAATGTAGTGTTGTCAAAAATATTGTTTTTATGATACATATCGACACTGAAATATCTGAAACGCTTCCAATACTGATTTTCCACATAATAGATATACGCTACCAGCTGTTCTCTCTCTCTCTCTCTCTCTCTCTCTCTCTCTCTCTCTCTCTCTCTCTCTCTCTCTCTCTCTCTCTCTCTCTCTCTCTCCAACAGCAAGTGACACACAAACCCGCCTCCACTCACTCACTCGTTTCATTTGCTCTGGATCAATATTGTTGCTGTTACAGGGCTTTCATTTCAGCGTGTGATTGCACATTGCGCATAATTTTACTCATTGCCACAGATTTTGTCCTCAAACCCAAAGTGTGGCACATAAAGCCGCTAGAATAAAAGTTTTTGTTTACATCATATATGTGTGTGTACTGTGTAAAATAATTATGTATTTATAAATACACATGCATGCAACAAATATTTACATGTTTATATAAATTTTTATATTTAAATATAATTTATATTATATATAATTATAAATACTTAATATATAAATAGATTTTTTTCTTAAAATTATACATGCATGTTTGTGTATTTATATACATAATTATTATACACAGTACACACGCATATATGATGTAAACAAAAACTTTTATTCTGCAAACGATTAGTTGTGATTAATCGTTATGCAGCCCGCCTCTCAGTACTAAATTGAGTTATTTTTCGCTGCTTATTGCACTTATACTGTCAAATACACAAAATAATGTCAATAATGTCTTGGTGAGTATTCACGTAAACACAGTCAGTTATATTTTAAGTGAATGTAAATAGAAAGAAAGCGCATCTGTAACAGTGTAATGACTCCGTGTGTCAGGTCTTAAAGTGACAGCAGCCTAATATACCTGCTGCCAAATTAAGAAAATATAAAAAAAATATCTATATGGCAGTTTTCCCCATGGTATCCATGTCGAAATTGTGGCCAGTGAAAATGCCACAGTGGCTGGTGATCAAAAAAGTGAATGTCAAGTTAATGACTATAACCCTAACCCACACCCTACAGTCACATTTACCATTGCTCAGCGAAAAGTCGCGGGGAAAATCCATCCGCTCCAAAATGAATCCGTGCGATCAGAAGTTTCACATGAGGAGGAAAAATTTCCCAATGCAGATTCAGTTCATGTTCACGTTGGTCACGCTATTTTGTCATGTTGACCAACAGCTGCTTGGATTGAAAGGGACTTCTGTGTGAGCAGTGCTTCAGACATCGCTACGCTATTGACAGTCTACTCATTAAGTCTGATGTCACACTTCACCGGGTCCAAATCAGATGCCAAAAGCAAACAAAAAAACAGTCTCACAGTGTGCTTTAAAACTACTGAAAAAAATCATAATTGTGAATCTAACCTTTATATCAAAATCCCAGGTGGCCAGACAGTGATTCATCTTTTATGAATCTTTAAAACATTGGTGTCCGGGACGCTGTGAGCCCAGAGACTGTAGTGAACACACCAGTCCGTGAGTAATATGAATGAATAGTGCTCATAAATGGACACCGAGACGTATTCTCACTTGAAACAAGTGGAGGTTTGGGTCCGCAAACGGTATTCCTTTCTTCACTGAAATGTCGCTAATGTGAACGCACATTAACCCTAAGATTTTTACGTTTATTAAAAAACTTGATTTACTTGATCTTGTTTTTACAAATGAGGACTTCCCCAAACTGACAGCTTACTTCTGGCAACATATTTGTCCCCGAATTATGGTTATTTAGTCTGAAACCTCCTCTGTGTTCTGCAGTACTCTGGTCATGCTGGGAATTTACATCAGTATCTTCATCATTCTTGCCAACATCCTCTTCATCTGTGCCATTTACTCCTGCGTGAAGGTAAGCAGTCTACTTGCACCGCTTTTCATTCTCTTGCGTTTTGCAAATGTGTACGACTGGCCTGTATCTCCCTGTCTCGCAGCTCTTCCCCGCCGCCATGCAGACCGTGTCCAAGAAGATTGTTCAGTCTCGCACCAACAGCACACTGGTGGGAGTGTTCACCCTCATCCTCGTCTTCATCTCTGCCTTTGTCAACATGGTACGCAGAGCTGCCAAATCACTTCGCACACAATAGTAGCGTTTCTAACACTTCAGCTAACAATCTTATTTCTTCCAAAGAGACCGTATGATCACAAATGTTGCTTTAAAAGAACAATTATGTCATCATTTACTCACCCTCGTGTTGTTCCAAAACACGTATAACTTTCTTTGGCCTACGACAATACAAATAAATGATGACCAGGGTTGACAAGCTCCAAAAATGGCAAAGCATTAGAAAATGAGTGCAGAGTGAGCTCATCCTTTAAAGGGCTGGTATAATGCCCTTTTCACAAGATGTAAAATAAATATCTGATGTCCCCAGAGTGTGTGTGCGAAGTTTTAGCACAAAATACCCCACAGATATTTTTATACAGCATGTTAAAGTTGTCACTTTTTGAGGGTGAGCAAAAACGCACCGTTTTGTGCCTGTCCCTTTAAATGCAAATGAGCTGCTGCTACTCATGGCACAGGGGGCGGAGCTTGAAGAGCTCATGTCATTTAACCTCACACACACACACACTGAAAATTTCAAAACTTATAGCCTTTTATGTTCGAAACCGGAGTCAGATAATGATGGAGAGACTCAAGAAGAAGTGACAACATGTAGACAACATTTCTGAATGGTTAGTTGATGAATTTATGTTGCTGATGTGGAGTAAACTATCTTCTAGTCATTGATTACCATATTCTGTCTTGATCATCTATAAAGCGTGTTCCCAGGGGTGGGGTTTATGTAAATGTTAGGGTTGGTGATGTCACTAACCCGGGAGGAATGTTGTGCAGTCCCTACCAGCCGTTTGTTGTAGTCCTTAAAAAACGATTTCTTTAAAAGCAAATATCTCCCTTTGCTTTGAACTTTGAATGTTGTAACTTCGCAGATGTTGTTTATTCTCAAACAGCAACATTACACACTAACTACAGTTAGAAAAGTAAAATCATAATCAACCACCCCTTTAACTGCGTGTAGCTATATAATGATTGTGTATTTTGGAGCCTGAGTGTGTTTTGTGTTTCCTGCAGTTTTCCTGTGACACCCGGAAGCTGGTGGACTGTGTCGCGGAGCGGTTTAACTGGTCGTCGTCAGAGATGGTGACTCCCTGTGTCATTCACAACTTGTCTCGCTCTGCAGCCGACGGCCTGGACATCTGTCTCAGCGACACTCCCTCCTGCCCCTTCCCTGAGGTAAAAAGAGTGTATAGTCACAGCAAGATCGTAAAAACTGACACATTACAGGCTTCATGCGGACTCATCCTTGTGTTTACCTGATGTTCTGCTTCAGTATTTCAGCTACAGTGTGCTGCTGACCCTGCTGGCCTGCTCCGTGTTCCTGCAGATCAGTAGTATAGGGAAGCTGGCTTTAATGCTGCTCATCCAGTTCACTTTCCTGCTGCTTGTGGAGTGGCCAGAGGTGGCGCTATTTGACAACGCAGACCTCTTTGTTACGGCCAATGCCCTGTAAGTACCACTGCCGGCCACTAGAGGGCGTCAGTACTGCTCAATCTCAACTGAGAGAAGCTTTGTAGTGGATTTATGTTCTGATGATAATAGAGGGCTGCAGGGATGAATTATTTTTGTAGGCCAAAACCTAGAAGTCAAGTTTTTCTTAAAAATGGGATTGTGGTTAAATGGTTTTATTCTACGACATAAAAAACACCAGTAATCACCGACTCGTGATTTTTTTAAAAAGCCAGTGTCTTGAAAAAGGCGGTTGCTAACAACTTGCTAAATGGTAATACAGGGAATACAGTCGAGCAACGTGGTGTAGTTCGTTATCTCTATAGACGTGCAAGTGTCATAAACGTTTGTTGATCCCAGAGCTTATTTTTTGCAGTCCAAAAGCCAATGGAAAAATCCTATTCGGGGGAACCAGTGCGATGCTAACTTCTGGGTTGGTCTACAAAAATATGTCCTCCCTGCACCTTTGAGCCTTAATTTGATCCGACTTGTGGCCTACTGATTGTGATTTGTTTAAATAGTATAATAACACTGAATTTAATTTAGGAATACAAGTGTTAAATACTGTGGCTTTTTGTTTTAGTATTATTTAAATTATAGTATTTATATATATATATTTGTAATATTTTCAGGTTTTGTGATTTCGGTAACACTTTACAATAAGGTTCAATAGTTAACATTAGTTAATGTATTTACTAAAAATAACTAAAAATGAGCAATACATGAGTTACTGGATTAGCTAATCTTTGTTAATGTTAGTTAAGACAAATACAGCTGTTTATTGTTTGTTCATGTTAGTCCACAGTGCATTAACTAATATTAACAAATACAACCTTTGATTTTAATAATGGATTAGTAAATGTGGAAATTAATATTAACTAAGATTAATAAATGCTGTAGAAGTATTGTTCATTCTTAGTTTATGTTAACTAAGGTAGTTAACTAATGAACCTAATTGTAAAGTATTACTGTAATTTCTGCTTTTGTTATTAGTTTTTGTTTAATACTTAGCTTTAATTTATTTAATTTCATCTTTATTAGTTAATGAACATGATTTGAATAGTGTAATTTTGTTGTTCATTAAAACAAGTGTTCTTGCTGGTTTTTTTTCTCTGTAGAGTTTTCAATGAAACTCTGCAATGGTGAGACCCATATTCATCTCTTCCTATTAATCACATATGATAATTTATTGTTTTTATAAACTCAAAAAATTATTAATCTTAATGTTTTCCCACAGGTCCAATCTCAATACAACTACTGAACAGTGGTATGTCTTAATAGACTTTTTGAGTTTTGAACTATTTGAACTGCTTTACATGTGTACCTGTAGACACTAAATCTTTCTAGTGGTTGTGTGTGTGCTGTATTCTGTTACATCCATGCTGTGTGATGTAAATAATTGATCCTGTGGCTGACACGATCTCTCTCGTTGCAGTACTTTCAGGGTGACTAAAGTGTCCCTAAAGGTCATGACCCCAGTGATCCTCACTGTATTTGTACTAGCACTGTACCTACATGCCCAGCAAGTGGAGTCAACAGCTCGTCTAGACTTCCTTTGGAAACTTCAGGTCAGGATTTGAATCTACGTTATTAGTAGAACCACTTTTTGTTGCTGCCTGCTTGATTCACAAGATATACAATAGCGTGTGTGACCAAACATAATTTGTTCATAAAACACATATGAACTGTAATTGGCCCGTTCCTCCACAGGCCACAGAAGAGAAGGAGGAGATGGAGGAACTTCAAGCCTACAACCGTCGGCTTCTCCACAACATCTTGCCCAAAGATGTGGCCGCCCACTTTCTAGCTCGAGAGAGGAGGAACGACGAGCTGTACTACCAGTCGTGCGAGTGCGTGGCCGTCATGTTCGCCTCCATCAGCAACTTTTCCGAATTCTACGTGGAGCTGGAGGCCAACAACGAGGGAGTGGAGTGTCTGAGGCTCCTCAATGAGATCATCGCTGATTTTGATGAGGTTAGAAGGCTGCGGATTAATGTTTGAAGAGAATGAGGGAATCTTACATTATTAAACCAATCCGTGTGCTGAATATGAATACATCTTGGCTCTGCTTTTTTTTTACTTGAATACACTACCATATAGTGCAATATATTTTAAAATGTAATTTTTTCCTGTGTTGGCAAAGCTGAATTTTCAGCATCATAACTCTAGTATTCAGTGTCACATGATTTTTCAGAAATCATACTAATATGCTGATTTGATGCTCAAGACACATTTCTTATTTTTTATCAATGTTGAAAACCGTTGTGCTGCTTCATATTTTTGTGGATAAATTTTTTTCAGGATCAGGATCAAGTTCAAAAGAACAGCATACTCAAAATAAAATCTTTTGTTACATTATAAATGCCTTTACTGTCACTTTTGATAAGTTTAATTCATCCTTGCTGAATAAAAGTGTTCATTTCTTTCAAAACAAAATCTTACCGACCGTACATTTTTGGAAGGCAGTGTACATTGATGAAACTCTTTCTCACCATTGCAGATCATCAGTGAGGATAAATACAGGCAGCTGGAGAAAATAAAGACCATTGGCAGCACCTACATGGCGGCATCTGGCCTCAACGACTCCACCTACGACAAAGAAGGCCGCTCGCATATAACCGCTCTGGCCGACTACGCCATGCACCTCCGCGAACAGATGAAATACATCAATGAGCATTCATTCAACAACTTCCAGATGAAGATCGGTAAGTCTCAAAACCTACAGGCTCACATGGGAGTCCAATGTGCACTGATTATTTATTAGAAACATTTGAAAATGTTTGGTTTGCCAAATCAAAGTCATGTGGTGCAACCAAGTCTCTTAAAATATCAAATAATTTGATATTGTTGATGTGAACTGTAATGCGACTCCGCACAAATAAAATGGTATTTTTTAAATGTTTTTAAGGTGTAAAAAAATTATATTTTAAATTATTTACACCCAATGTTATTGTTAACTAAAACTATTTTTTTTTAAATTGTTAATTGAAATAAAGCCGAAATAAAGAAAAATATTTGATAGAAGAATATAAGCTTAAAAGAAAAATATTTGATGGAAGAATATAAACTTAAACTGAAATTACAAATGTTGATTTGGCAACTAACTGAAATCAAATCAAATGACTGAAACAACTAAAACTGAAATAATAAATTAAATTAAATATTTAAAATAAAAACTAACACAAATGACAAAGCACATAACAAAGTTATTCAACCTTAAACTGAAATTAAAATGGTAAAAAATTTAAATAAAAGTAAAAGTTAATTCACAATATTAATAAATACCAAAGAACACTGGTTACACTACATGATGTCACATGACATTCATTTAAAATGAAAGTTTTACAAAACCATTTGAAACCAGCATGAATACCAAGGGCACTTTCACACGGGCAGTTTAGTTTGAAACATGGAACGGTTTGCAGGAAAAATTGTTAATGTGAAAGCTGTCACGTGGACCCGGGAGCGCACCGAAACTGCCTGTAGGAGGAGGTCTGAGTTCGGTTACACTCAATCTGTGGCGCGATTCGCGTGAATGTGAAACTCGGGCTGCATCCGAAATCGCATACATAGTATGCTATATAGTATGTGAAAAACAGTATGTGACAAAAGAAGTATGTCTGACTTCACAGGACTTCAAAGTAGGCAAAACTATATACTATACTATAAACTGCATACTATGGACACTTTACTATCCCATGAGGCCAAGGGAGAGGATTTATGAATAGCAGTGATGGTGGTAGTTCCCATGATAGCATGGTGAATGTAATACGTCCGGTTTACTTTCATACTACACACATTGGGTCTCATTCATGAAACACGAGCAGAACGAATTTTTGTGTAAATCGTGTGTAAAGTGGTTCTGGCGTAAATTTTTGGATTCATTAAAATGTTCGTATTTTCCAAATGTTAGTTGGTACGAAAGAAATCTACACCTGCTCCCAACCACGTGTAAATAGTGCGTTTAACTTCCGAACGTTTTGCTCACTAATAAGGCTGCATTTTAATTCACCTAATCGGGTACATTTACACACAGCATTTTGAAAAAATATTATTATGTATAGCAATACATGTGGTTTTTCTTTTTACTTTTATTATGAGAGCCAGTAATAGCATCTGCAAACAGTACACTTAAAATAAAATAATGAATTGCTTTCAATAGGGCTGGGCTATATTTTTTCGAAGTGAACTAATTCGTTTTTTGCAGTCGCTTCATGTCGAACCATTTTCTTTTCACTTCTGGGACTGTTCGATTAACAGATGAAACCTGATACGCCACTATAGACTACGCTTGAAAATAAAATGTGGCGTTTTGAATGAACTTCTGATAATAAAACTTCAATTTCTGCATCTGAGAAATTGTTCTTTTTCATTCGCTTTTGAGAAGACATGTTGAAATCCTTCGTTTGGTGTCATAATATGATGCCCATATATAGTTGTCAGTCGGATTTAATGGGCGGGATTTATGGTAATTGAGAATGAGCGTGCACGCGCGTCCCATTTACGACTGATTGGAATTCACAACACACACGTCTCACTATCACATCTGACGTTTACGAAGTATTTGTGAATCAGGAGAAGAGTTTTCGGGAAGGTCTCTTTACGCGCAAATCACTCACATATTTACTTGTATATTTACGAATGTTTCATGAATGAGGCCCATTCATACTATAGAACATATTTTTTTTAGTGTTCATGAAGTAATTACCTATTCAAAATAAGTACCTACCGGTATCTCTCTCTCCGACTCGAACCTCGGCAAACGTGTCCAGTGTGAAAGCCCCCTTAGAGTACATTTCTAAGAAGTTGGCGTATGCATGTGTGTGCAGGACTGAACATTGGGCCAGTGGTTGCAGGAGTTATTGGAGCCAGGAAGCCCCAGTATGACATCTGGGGAAACACAGTAAACGTGGCCAGTCGGATGGACAGTACAGGGGTCCCGGACCAGATTCAGGTAAACCTCCAAGCCTTGCGGAGGCTCACAGTGTCGTCGTCATCCTGAGCAAGTCACGTCGAAGTAATTTTCTGGTATTTTACAGGTGACCACAGACCTGCACCAGGTGTTGGCCAGTAAAGGTTACCAGCTGGAGTGTCGAGGGGTTGTAAAGGTGAAAGGCAAGGGTGAGATGACCACTTACTTCCTGAACAACGGACCTCCCAACAGTTAGCAGTGCACTAGAATTTCTTTGGATTCCCACAATTCCCCAGAGAGGAGGATTTCTCCAGGCAAGCTGAAGACAAACAAGTAGCCATCGCCATCACTTGAAGAAAGAAAACAAACAAAAAAGGAAGGAAGATTATTGAAAAAACAAAGCAGACTCCACACTGGAGAGTCGTGGCGGTCGTGGATATGCCTGTGCACCTTGAAGGACGATTGTTTTTAAGCCTCTCCCTCAGGCTGCTTGAAAGATGCAAAGTCTGTTTATTTAATAAAGGCCTTTATTTGCCGAAGAAAAACGCTGTACATAAAGCATTTTCTCCAGTTTTATTCCCCTGTTATTTTTATTTCAGGAGAATATAAATACAGGTACTCATGTTTCGTTCGGAATTCCTTATTTATTTTGATCTTGATGTTTTGTGCAAAAAGTCCTTTATGGAAAAAAGTTGGAAAACGCAGACACATTTATACCGTACATAAACATGTGCGCTCGTATATTTGTGTGTGTACGAATACAGTATCTGTATAAATTATAAAGAGAACTATTGACCAAAGACCAAAGTATTTAATAGAAAAGAAGTTTGCAGAGGTTTTGATTCTTATGTAATGCTCTGACGCCCTCATCCCTCGATTTCCCTGTTTTTATGGCGTTTTATCATTTAAAGTAAATCACACTGATTGACCAGCAATCTCTGTCACTGGCAGAGCGTTGCGCTCTGGATCTTATGAAGGATTGAATGATTTCATTTTCAAGTCTTGCTTTTCCTTAAGAATGACAAATTCTAGATGGAGAAGTGTGTGGAAAGCTGTGGAACAGTAGTTTTTTTTTTTTTTTTTTTGGAAGTACGACCAGGTCTGGGCCTTTAACGTCCTCAAGGAAGACTTCAGTTTAGTTTTGTGTGTTCCGTCAACCATTTCTTCTTTTTTCAAAGAAGTATTTTTGGTACAAAATGAAATAAAAGGAAAAAAAGAGTTTTCCGGAGGCACCTGGGGAAAAGCCACGGCATTGGATACCACGGTACGAGACAGTTTATCGAGATCCATTCTAGAAGGACTTTTTTAAAAATGAAAGAAATATATCTATAAATTATGACTGAATACTGTGCTTTGTAATCTCGAAGGGGCATAACTCTTTTCACTGTGAGGTTTCTATGATACGACTAGCTGCTTTCTTGCCAAACTAAACAGCTCAAAAGCATGTCTGATTGTGGTATCTTCTCTACGATTTTTGTTTGTTTGATTCCCTTAAGTTTTAATGTTTGGGTATTTTGTATCACCTCTGTATCTGTTTTTATTCCTATTCTGGTTGTTCTTATCTGTTTGATTATGATTCCATTCCAGCTTCAGGAACAAAGACCTGAATTGAGACGTTCTAGCAAGTTGGTACTAACTGATCAACTGCAGTCAGTGACGTATGAACAATATTCCCTCCACTCCGTCTCTTTGAGGAAAAAGCCACATGGGGAAATACATAATTAAAACATACACTTCAAAATTCATTTAGATGTACTACACTACTTCACAGTTGCTAGCCAGCTAATTGCTAACATAGAACCAATAGAGACTTACCGTACACTGCATGCCTGCAGTGCGAATTGCAGTGCATTTGCCTTAATTGAACAAACTTCAGTATATGATAACAGTGCCTCTTTAAAATCACACGCTCAAACCGCGCAATTCACCTGTTTTGATGCAACCCATTACAGCAGCGTTTGTTAACTCGGTCACCTCTTTCAGCGAATTGACTTGCATGATGGCCAAAGCACTGTCTTTCTCCTGCTGTGTGTTCTTCACTTATTGAAAACTTGCTGTGATAGTAGCTTGGTCATTGCATGTCAGTTGGTCACGTTCGTACCAAAAGGCAGGGCGCCCCCGTTGTTCCGTCCAGTATGTGCAATAAAAGCGTGCACGAATGGAGATTCAGCATCAGGGAAGGAAACATACTATCTGATGATGTACTGTGAGCAAGCCGGAGTGTATTTTAGTACTACTGACTCTCACACTGGGGCGTCTGCTTCGGTCAGGGCTGAACGACTCCTGATCGTCTCTTTATTTTCATTTACCTTTCTGTTCGTTTGTTTGTTTCAGTTTTTTACTTTAGTCAAAGGATTAGAAAAGGGACAAGCTTTTCAACTTTGCAAAGGGAAGTTGAGAAAAGACTCTTGAATATAGACAAACTTTTCCCCTCAAAATAAAAAAAATATCTGTTTTATTTGTTTTTTGTGATTGCTTTGTATTGTGGTTTTTGTTTAAAGGGGTAGTTCACCCAAAAATATATATTCTGTCACTTATACACTTTCATGTCGTTACAAACCCGTTAAGACTTTCGTTCATCTTCGGAACACAAAAATATATTTTTAATGAAATCTCAGAGATTTCTGTTCCTCCATTGAAAGTCTATGGAACTACCGCTTTGACAATTCAAAAAGTTCATAAAGAGATTGTAAAACTAATCTTAAACAGTGAACATAAACAGAAGCTCAACCGAACCTGCTTGACGTGTGAGAAAAAACCTCATTGGTTCTTGCTGAAGCTCAAACATGCTGCATAACATGAGAATGAACCTCATTGGTTGTTGCTGAAGCTCAAACGTGATGCGTAACACGAGAGTGAACCTCATTGGTTCTTGCTG
Source organism: Phoxinus phoxinus (assembly GCF_949152265.1). NCBI lineage: Eukaryota > Metazoa > Chordata > Actinopteri > Cypriniformes > Leuciscidae > Phoxinus > Phoxinus phoxinus. The sequence continues at coordinate 22,038,356 of NC_136893.1, forward strand.
AAGCTCAAACGTGATGCGTAACACGAGAGTGAACCTCATTGGTTCTTGCTGAAGCCCAAACGTGATGCGTAACACGAGAGTGAACCTCATTGGTTGTTGCTGAAGCTCAAACGTGATGCGTAACACGAGAGTGAACCTCATTGGTTCTTGCTGAAGCTCAAACGTGGTGCGTAACACGAGAGTGAACCTCATTGGTTCTTGCTGAAGCTCAAACGTAACACGAGAGTGAACCTCATTGGTTGTTGCTGAAGCTCAAACGTGATGCGTAACACGAGAGTGAACCTCATTGGTTGTTGCTGAAGCTCAAACGTGCTGCGTAACACAAGAATGATCCTCATTGGTTCTTGCTGAAGCTCAAACGTAACACGAGAGTGAACCTCATTGGTTGTTGCTGAAGCTCAAACGTGATGCGTAACACGAGAGTGAACCTCATTGGTTCTTGCTGAAGCTCAAACGTGATGCGTAACACGAGAGTGAACCTCATTGGTTGTTGCTGAAGCTCAAACGTGCTGCGTAACACAAGAATGATCCTCATTGGTTCTTGCTGAAGCTCAAACGTGCTGCGTAACACGAGAATGATCCTCATTGGTTCTTGCTGAAGCTCAAACGTGCTGCGTAACACGAGAATGAACCTCATTGGTTGTTGCTGAAGCTCAAACGTGATGCGTAACACGAGAGTGAACCTCATTGGTTCTTGCTGAAGCTCAAACGTGATGCGTAACACGAGAATGAACCTCATTGGTTCTTGCTGAAGCTCAAACGTGATGCGTAACACGAGAATGAACCTCATTGGTTCTTGCTGAAGCTCAAACGTGATGCGTAACACGAGAATGAACCTCATTGGTTGTTGCTGAAGCTCAAACGTGATGCGTAACACGAGAGTGAACCTCATTGGTTCTTGCTGAAGCTCAAACGTGATGCGTAACACGAGAATGAACCTCATTGGTTCTTGCTGAAGCTCAAACGTGATGCGTAACACGAGAATGATCCTCATTGGTTCTTGCTGAAGCTCAAACGTGCTGCGTAACACAAGAATGATCCTCATTGGTTCTTGCTGAAGCTCAAACGTGCTGCGTAACACGAGAATGATCCTCATTGGTTCTTGCTGAAGCTCAAACGTGCTGCGTAACAAGAATGATCCTCATTGGTTCTTGCAGAAGCTCAAACGTGCTGCGTAACACGAGAATGATCCTCATTGGTTCTTGCAGAAGCTCAAACGTGCTGCGTAACACGAGAATGATCCTCATTGGTTCTTGCAGAAGCTCAAACGTGCTGCGTAACACAAGAATGATCCTCATTGGTTCTTGCTGAAGCTCAAACGTGCTGCGTAACACGAGAATGATCCTCATTGGTTCTTGCTGAAGCTCAAACGTGCTGCGTAACACGAGAATGATCCTCATTGGTTCTTGCTGAAGCTCAAACGTGCTGCGTAACACGAGAATGATCCTCATTGGTTCTTGCTGAAGCTCAAACGTGCTGCGTAACAAGAATGATCCTCATTGGTTCTTGCTGAAGCTCAAACGTGCTGCGTAACAAGAATGATCCTCATTGGTTCTTGCTGAAGCTCAAACGTGCTGCGTAACACGAGAATGATCCTCATTGGTTCTTGCTGAAGCTCAAACGTGCTGCGTAACAAGAATGAACCTCATTGGTTCTTGCTGAAGCTCAAACGTGCTGTGTAACACAAGAATGATCCTCATTGGTTCTTGCTGAAGCTCAAACGTGATGCGTAACACGAGAGTGAACCTCATTGGTTCTTGCTGAAGCTCAAACGTGATGCGTAACACGAGAATGATCCTCATTGGTTCTTGCTGAAGCTCAAACGTGATGCGTAACACGAGAATGATCCTCATTGGTTCTTGCTGAAGCTCAAACGTGATGCGTAACACGAGAGTGAACCTCATTGGTTCTTGCTGAAGCTCAAACGTGCTGCGTAACACAAGAATGAACCTCATTGGTTCTTGCTGAAGCTCAAACGTGCTGCGTAACAAGAATGAACCTCATTGGTTCTTGCTGAAGCTCAAACGTGCTGCGTAACACGAGAGTGAACCTCATTGGTTCTTGCTGAAGCTCAAACGTGATGCGTAACACGAGAATGATCCTCATTGGTTCTCGCACGTCAAGTGAAAATGCTGAAGCTGATGTGTGAGTTGATGGATTTTTATATGTGAATAAAAGCCTAAATTATATGTTTAGTGTATAAACAGTGATCGTGATGTTTACTGATCGTGTCTCTTTGGACTAAACTGCTCAAGACATATGGATTATTTTTATAATCTCTTTATGAACTTTTTTATGTGTCAAAGTGGAAGTTGTGCAGTTGTCTATGGAGGAACAGAAATCTCTTAGATTTCATCAAAAAAGATCAACAAAGATGAACAAAAGTCTTACAGGTTTGGAACGGCATGAAAGTGAGTAAATTATAACAGAATTTTCTTTGACAGAATAGTTGAACTTTAAATCCCTTTGTTTTAGTATATTTAGAAAATTATATTTGAATAACCATAAATGATGCACCATTTGAAGGGTTTTAGTCACCTCAAATTATTTATAGGCACATTTGTACATTTCCCCAGTTGTAGCACCATTATTGGATGCAAAATGGGAAATATATATATATATAATTTGGTTTCAATTAATGATAGTGACTTAAATAATCAAACTAATATCACTTTAGTTGCTTCAATAACTTCAATTATGAACTTCAATGACTTCAAGAATCAAATTGATTGATTTCATCTTGAAACCTGTAAATAGAGATGCCTTGCAAATAGTAAATATTTGATGCATTTGGTGAGTTGAACCATTTTGTAATTCAAATACCAATGCTAAGGTAACTTAACATCTAATCCTAGATCAGTTATTTCAACATTTTAGTCCATTTCTGATACAAATGAAATAAGAAGCAAAACATTAAGGGGTCTTCAAAAAAACGTTAACTTAAAAATTTGTTTTAGAATGAAAGCAGCTTCAGGTAAAGTGTAAAGTTTAGTCACAAATAGTTAATTGTTTTAGTAATACTGGAGTTTGCCGCCATTATGCAGGTATATGCAAAGAATAACGTTTAGCACATACAGTATGGGACTAACTTTATTACACTAAATTCTCAAAACAATATGGCACAGTCATTAATGTGTGTAGTGGATACACGTTACATTTGCGTATCCTCTGCACCTCCTGTTCTGCTAGGCGACGTGACACACTGTAGTGTTGAAGCATTATGGGACAGTGATCATTATAGTTTCCTGGATCAGGGATCAAAACAAGCTGAAGTCTGGGTAGGTCATTGACATCTCATTCACAAACCTGAGAAAATAAACGAAATATATGTATTAAAGCATTACACAATTATTTGTTGACACATTGGCCTACACAGAGTTTGGCTCGTAGCTTAAGATTCTTCGTACTTTGTCATTTCGCTGTTTTTGCGTGGGAAGTGACGGGTTCGAGTCCATGGCTCCTGGTCCTTCAGGCCTCCAGTGGGAACCCACCAGCCATACTGCTGGTTGTCCGTCACAGGTACACGATACAGTTCTTTAGGAGCTGAGAGGGAAACAGGATCTCATCAGTGACCAGCAAGAATGTTGCAAATTAATGAAGATCTAAAGCAGGGCTGCTAACTTTTGAGTTCAGCATGGAGAATTATAGTATTGTTTTAGATTTGATTAAATTCTTACGCTTCAATTTGATTCCCAACTTGGATTTCAATGTTGACTAATTTCAATATACTGTATTATTTCAGGTACAGTACATGATATTTTTATTCACAAGGAAAAAAAATCTCTGATCTACTGCTGTACACTACTAGCCTGGGAAAACCCAGACAACTTCCGGCAAATTTAGATTTGCTCTGCAAGTGGGTCTGGCAAAGAGCCCATTGAAACCCATTTCCAATCCGTCGAAATCGCGGCACCAATCAGAAACGTTGGGGCGGGCTTTACACGATGACGACAGAGCAGAGACGGTGATGCAGATTTTGTACATTACAAAGATGGATGCCGCCGTGGAACATCACAACATCACTCGTTCGAATCAGCTATCGCGTCTGTTTCAAGCGATTTAAAATGGTCATTTTCGTTAACACAAACAGAGAATTGCTGAGAGTCTCGAGATGTTTCTCCGTCGCTCTGCATACGTCATGTCATTCATCGCTCTGATTGGTTTTAGATCTATCCGACGTCCGTTGGTGACGCCCCTGTAGAAATGAATTGTCTATGGAGCTTTGCCAGACCCTTACTCAGTTACAACTGAGAGTGGTCTGGGTTTTCCCAGGCTAGTACACTACAGCCTACAGGGAAACAAGTCAGCTGTACATTATTATTAAAAGTTAAAATGAACTGATTTGTAAACTATTGCGAATAAGACGGTTTTGTCGTAATAACTTTTTACTGATATAAGTGGATGTAATATAATGCAGGGTTTTTCTTCTCTCAAAATGCTCCTCTCTAGAGTTTTTTTCTATCTAAATTTTCCCATACTGTGGCCACTGAGTGGAGTGGAAGGTTGTTTCGCCAATGAATAAAACAATTTAAAAGAAAATTGCGACTTTTTCTCTCACAAATGTGAGATATAAACTCTCAATTGTGAGTTATAATGTCAGAATTGTTAGTTGTTTATAGAGAGATCGCTGTAGCTCCAAGTTCAAGCGCCATCTCTTCCTCTTTACTATAGTTAGGCTATAGCACCAAATAAACATGAATGAACATCCGATGGTATGTTGAAATAAACGGTACAACCTATTGAAATGTATCATGTCATGTAATCGCTTGGTCAGACGTCAATAAAAAGGCTTTTAAACAATGTCACCTAACTTTACATTTACCTCAGGAAAGCAGCTCTATGGAAGCTTGTTTCTGCCACTATAAAAAAAATGAAACAAAATTCTCGACGTTATAGCTCTCAATTGCTAGTTTATATACTCAAGATATAAACTCGCAATTGTGAGTTAATGTCAGAATTGCGAGTTTATATCTTGAGTATATAAACTAGCAATTTTTTTTGTTGTTGAAAAAAGTCAGAATTGCGAGATGTAAACTCGCAATTGCGAGAATTTTGTTTCATTTTTTTATAGTGGCAGAAACAAGCTTCCATAGAGCTGCTTTCCTGAGGTAAATGTAAAGTTACGTGACATTGTTTAAAAGCCTTTTTATTGACGTCTGACCAAGCGATTACATGACATGATACATTTCAATAGGTTGTACACCGTTTATTTCAACATACCATCGGATGTTCATTCATGTTTATTTGGTGCTATAGCCTAACTATAGTAAAGAGGAAGAGATGGCGCTTGAACTTGGAGCTACAGCGATCTCTCATGCTCATTAAAGAGCAACAAAAACACTTTTTTGTTTGTTTATTTGTTTAAATTTCATAATACAATTTATAGAAATGGAAAGCTGAGACTTTGTTTTATATTATCAAAAGTAAACTGCTGTCTTTGTCAGTTGTCAGTGTCTTTGCTCCTCGATGTTTTTTTTTTTCATTGATGCTTCAGATTCTAGAGAGCATTTGATTGGACAGAAATCTGATGAGAAGCTGAAGTGCAGAGTGACATCATCAAAATCATTGACCCATATTGAAGGAAGTGAGAGATTGTACGTTTTGAACGATTATATCTTCTCAATGCAAATTTTGTGATTGTTTTGGAGCACATAGCTTATAGATAAGAGTAAGTCTAACATATTCACACTAAAAGCAAAAAATAACTTCAACATTTTGATTTCATGGGGACTTTAAGACTAATTCATTAAAAATTGCATAGGCTAATGCACATGAACAAATCTGAACATGGTGTAGCCTATACTGGATATCAATTATTAATTTCTCTATTTTGAGAAAGCATAATTGCATGAACTAGCCTCTCTCTTTGGTTAGTAATGCAGTAACGTTAACGTTAGGCCTATGATGTGTTTGATGTATTTAGTATGAACTTACACCCCCGAACACGTCTGATCATATCCTGATATCTGCTCTGGCTGCCAAGATGCCGATCTGATGAGTCTGAAGGAGAAAACCAAACATATGGACCTCACTACTAACTTATATGTAAACAGATGTGCAAAAGACGTTTCGGCAGCGCCTGTTCAGAAGTCGAACCTGCAGTCATACCTCGCGTATCTAGTTTGTTTTGGGTAGATGGTAACATCCTGTCCCCAACAGGGTTCTGATAGCCCAGATATGTGATTCCGAAGAAAGCCATAATCAAAGTTGTATAATTAGTACTAACGTGAACGTTACCTCAACAAGAGCAGAACGAGCACCGAAAAGAGTCGAGCACGAGCTTCACGCGCTAATGTTTAATGTGTTGTCATGGATACTTGCACACTGCCCCTCGTTTCCGCTGTTCATTCATCAGCACGTTTAAAAAATAATGCTCAAAGCAGAGTTACATTTGATTACAGTCAAATTCAAAGCCATACACATATCATGCTTCCTAAATATCACCTCCGTCCACTTATTAGTTCACGGTTCTTTAGTTTTATTTAGAAAATAAACCGGTTAAATGATTCAATGAGGTGCACCTGGCATCATGACAGAATGATCTTACTGCTAGAAAAAATATCAATACGAGCCATTTTCACAATATCTTTTGTGTAGGCTACGCTTACAACTGTAAAGTGGTTACAACGCTTCACTTTAGTGCAGGACTGCAGGTAAGTATACTTGAGCTGAAGCACTATTCTTTGAACCACCTCACTCCTTTTCGTGAAATAATATATAGGCTATCATACAAATTACAGAAATGCTTGAGTAAGTGAATGTGTTTATGGCTTCTTTGAACGCACCTGCTACATACATTCTCAAAATTGTCATATTCAGGTAAATTCATAAATTAGGCGTCTTGGTTTGGCTATATGGTTTTTTTGGAGATAAAAAATATTTGATTTAGAGACTTAGACTTCCGCATTTGCTCGTCTTTATTTATATGTAGGCTACACGTTTTTTTTTTTTTTTTTTGGTAACATAGCCTATTATTAATGGCCGAGTTCCGTCTTTTTAATCACTTTACTCAAATATACTTTGATAAACCTAAAATTATTAGGCTATTTATAATTTAGTGGTGTCGGGACGGATTTTTGTGTCATGTATCCGCACACAGGAAAAAGTAGCTCTGGACCAGTCTGGACTCAGTGGACTGTGATGCTTTTGTGGTTTGGAAGTTGCATGCTGTGAAGCTGAACATTTTATGACGAATGAGATCAATTGATCATGGGCAGTCATCACCGGTTGTAAAAACAATTGTTTTTTTGTCCATCTACTTTAACAAGATATCCAGTATCCAAGTGTAGCTACACCTGTGCTTCAAAGCCAGTGCCAAAAAAAATGAACTGCTATTGGCCAAAACTTAAATGTATCCTTAAATAGTCCTACTAGGTGACAAATGAATTGAAATATTTCACGTTTCCTTCGTAAAAATTAATTTATAATTAAAAAAATGCTACATGTTGTATAACATGTCACATTGAGGGACTATGTTGACAATGATCTTCTAAAATTTAAACCAAAGTAATTTATTTTGCAGAAATGTTCAGGTACTACAACAAATGGATGAAGTTACATAAAGTTCTTGTTGAACCAGAATTTGTGATACTTGGTTTGTTTTCATACAGGATGCGTTTACGAAGTCCGCAATGTGCACTACACATAAATCTGAGCTTCTTGGGACTGACCCTTTTAATCACCATTCTATGGGTAATACAGCTGGATCAAGGGGGGTGGAGGTCTGCCAGCGGGTTTCAAGGCCTTTCCCTAAAGCCAAGATACAGAGGCAGTGTGGGTTTGAATTCCAGCAGGACTTGGCCTTTTCGAATGGATGCCTCTGCACCACAATTTGAAGGGGCTTCATCATTATCTGGAGATGCCAGCTGTCCCTCTGGGTTCTATAGCATGACGGAGCTCAGGCCTCACATAGAGAGACCCCAGGAGGATCCTGAAGGACCTGGAGCGGATGGAAACCCCTTTATAACTGGCATCATGACTCATGTGGAGTTGACGGAGAAGCAGGAGGGTCTTTCTAGAAACGGCTTCAACCAGTTTGCCAGTGACCGCATCTCCTTCCACCGTAGTCTTGGTGTCGACACACGGCCCCCTGAGTGAGTATCATAAGAGGCAGACTGAGCAAAATTGTTTGAGAGACCTTTTGACCATGTAGTTCTAGATTACTTCCAAATATCGAATCCAATTGTCCGTTACTCTTTTAAGATGCATTGAGAAAAAGTTCAGCAGATGTCCACGTTTACCCACTACCAGTGTGATAATTGTGTTCCACAATGAGGCTTGGTCCACTCTCCTCCGCACCATCTTCAGTGTCTTGCATACTTCACCTGCTGTTTTACTTAAAGAAATCATACTGGTGGATGATGCAAGTACTCAAGGTGAGTTAAGGCAAAGATACATTGCATTTTTAGGTCCTTAATGAATAAGTTTGACAATAAAATGAGCAAACAAATTCCATGGACTTACATTGAAGAAAAGGCCCAAGCCATATCTTGAGACTCTTTTGACTTGAGTCAGTAAGCAACCGCCCAGAACACCCTAGCAATGCCTTAGCAGTCACCTAGGACACCTTAGCAATGCCTTAGCAACCATTCAGGGCACACTAGTAACACCTTATCAACCACTTAAAACACCCTATCAACACCTGAACAGCCACCCAAGAAAATGGCAATGCCTTCGCAACCAGCCAAGACACACTAGTAACACCTTGACAGCTACCCAAAACACCTTATCAACACCTTAGCTACAACCCAAGACACTAGCAACACCTTAGCAACCACCCAGAACACAATGGCAACCTCTTAGCAATTCAATTCACATTTATTTGTATAGCGTTTTTAACATATCATTTCAAAGCAGCTTTCCAGCGACAGCTTAACAGCCACCCAGAAGAAAATGGCAAGACCTTAGATGACACCCAGAAAACCATGGCAAGGCCTTAGTAACCACCCAAAGCACACTAGTAACACATTGACAACCACCCAAAACACCCTAGCAACCACCAAGAACAACATGGAAAGATCTTAGCAATCACCCAAGAAACACTAGCAATGGCCTAGCAACACCTTAGTGACCATTCAGAACATCCCAGCAATCACCCATGACACCCTAGCAACACTTTATCAACCACCTAGAACAGACACTCTAGTAACATCTTAACAACCACCCAGAAAACCCTAGCAAAAGCTTAGCAACCACTTAGGACACCCTAGCAACACCTTGTTAACCACTCAGCACACTGTGTTAAAACGCTATGTCTTATTCAAATGTGTAAATCTAGTTAAAACCGTATATCTTTGAGGCAGTTTTCATTTCAGATCATCTAAAAGCCCCGCTAGAACAGTATGTCCAGTCTCTTGAGATTGTGCGTGTCCTGAGGCAGCGTGAGAGGAAAGGTTTAATTGCTGCCAAACTCTTGGGTGCACGTGAGGCTGGAGGAGAAGTGCTTGCCTTCCTGGACTCCCACTGTGAGTACATACTGTCGGGGACTTTATAGAGTGCAAGGCACCACAACATTTGGCTTTCACAGAAACTGAATTGACAGGAGGTATTAAATCTTAGTCCTTTAAAAGGTTAACATAATATATTCAGACAGTCATGAGGATCGAGTCCAGCCAAAGTTGATTTGATTAAGTAGACCTATTGGTCAAATTCATAATCTGATTTAGTGTGTGTTTTCCCAGGTGAGTGTTTCTATGGCTGGCTGGAGCCGCTGTTGGAACGGTTAATTCAGGAACCAACCACAGTTGTGAGCCCAAGCATTGCTGTCATCAACAAGGACAATCTACAGTTCATAAAGCCAGTGGCGTCAGCCCTCACGCATACCCGAGGGAAATTTGACTGGATCCTGAGTTTTGGCTGGGAGACTATACCTGAAGAAGAGAGGGTGAAACGCAAAGATGAAACCTATCCAGTCAGGCAAATGACACACACACACACACACACACACACACACACACACACACACACACACACACACACACACACACACACACACACACACACACACACACACACACACACACACACACACACACACACACACACACACACACATATGGGGGTGTTCCATAGGCATAATTATTTTTATTCTGTACAAACTGTATAAGCTGGTTTCCTCATGGGGACAAATAATAATAATATCCCCACAAGGTCAAAAATGTTTGGGGCATATTTGGTCCCCATAATGTAGGGTTTAACAGGACCACACACACACGTATATATACACGCATACAAAAACACATTTTTATCAGTAACGCACATCAGTTTAAATTGCATTTATATCGCTGCTGCTGAGACACCAATTTTCATGTAGTTAAATTTATCGTTCAGGACACCTGCTATTGCCGGAGGACTTTTTGCCATTTACAAGCAGTTCTTTGAACACATTGGGACCTATGATGACAAGATGGAGTTTTGGGGAGGAGAGAACATAGAAATGTCATTTAGGGTAAGACCCTCTCGCACGGTTTTATCTTCCGTCATTTCTCCAGTCTTCAGTGTCACATGATCCTTCAACATGAAATTAGAAAATGTTGACATTTGTCATTTTAACTAAATTGTTAGCTAAAACTATAAAAATATATATTTTTTAAATGTAATAAAGCTGAAATAAAAGTAAAATGATATACTGTGTAATAAAATAACAGGAAACAAAATATAATCAAATATATAATTAATAATATATGGCAACTAACTGAAATAAAATAACATTGTTGAAGTACTAATATTACTAAATCTAAAATAAAAATAAATTAAAGCTAAATTTAAGATAAATAAATAAATAAAATAAAATGACACAAGCAAATAACTGTTATGATTCCAGCCTGTGTTCCCCTTGGTCCTGCTTACTTTTGTTACTTCCTGTTCTACTCCATGTTTGTAGTCCTTTGTAGTTTTTTGTTGCTGATTTGTTCTGTGATTGTTTGTCTTGTATTTATACTCCAGTCTTTCTTATGTTCCTTGTCGAGTCTAGTGCTAGTATATGGATGTATGTTTGGTGCTGCTCATTCTGTTACCTCGTTTTTTTTATTCACCCGGCCTTACAAGAACACAATTTGAAAAACTAAAATGAAATTGAGTTTAAAACAACACTACTCTGGTATCATGCATTATGTACTGGCTCTTTCAGGTATGGCTGTGTGGAGGTCGTCTAGAGATCATTCCCTGCTCTGTGGTCGGCCACATCTTCCGCACCAAAAGTCCGCATTCCTTCCCGAAAGGCATGGATGTGATCATAATCAACCAGGTGCGCCTCGCAGAAGTCTGGATGGATGATTACAGGAAGATTTTCTACAACAGAAATAAAAAAGCTGCTGCCTTTGAAGCAGAGGTGAGAGAAGTGGATAATGTGTGTAATATTTGTAATTGATTGCAAAATAAGTCTTATTTATAAAGCTCACGTATTTCTCTTTTACCTTTTGAGGAGCACAGAAATCATACGGGGACATAAGTGAACGGCTGAACCTTAAAGAGAAGCTACATTGCAAAAATTTCTCCTGGTATCTAGAAAACATTTACCCAGAGTTCTTTGTGCCTGATTTGAACCCTGTGCTGTTTGGATCGGTAATGCAGTGTTATAATTTGATCATTTATTGCAGTAATAATTTGATAATTTACAGGTGCGTGCGTGTGTGTGTGTGTGTGTGTGTGTATTGTGTCTGTAGTTGAAGAGCATTGCCACAAAAACTTGTCTTGATATTGGTAAGAAGAATCCTGGAGGGAAGTCAGTGATTTTATTCATTTGCCACAACATGGGACTAAATCAGGTATTCTAATGACAACTGCTGTCATCCTCACATTATTATTATTATTATAAAAAAAAATTTTTTGGCCATTAATTGCTTCCATACTTTTTCCACACAAACAAAAATCACACTGAATTTGTCCACTCATAAACATGAAAACGTGTCCAACCCGAATCACACTGCTTTTTCTGTGTTATTTTATCTTTGTAGTATTTTGAGTACACGTCGCATCAGGAGCTGAGGCATAATATTGATAAGCAGCTGTGTCTGCATGCAACGATCGAGCCTGAACCGGTGCGAGTGGAGCTGTGCAACTTTCAGCGTGGTGGGACCGTCCCAGCTCCACAGCAGATGTGGAGTTTCATTCTTGTTTCCCAACAGGTATGGTACATATCCCAACAACCCTTTGCCTCGTGACATTACAAAAAATGTATGTACTCTCATGGCACAATCTTATCTGTGTAATCTCAAACTTATGTGCGCTTCAGCGTTTTAGAGATTTTAATTTGGTCTTTGTTTGTGTTATCTTACCTTCTGCATTTGCGATTGTTTGCAGATATATCTTCTCCACAGTGCTCTGTTTAATAAGTGTTTAATGGTGGAGTACGGCAACATCATCATGAAAAGATGTGACCCTGCCAACGATTATCAGCATTGGTCTTTCATCTGATCTGTGTCCTCCATCAGATTTCCAGACTCTCTTTAGGAATATTGCACAAAACAGAAGTGCAATGAATATTTGCACAAATGTTGCATCATGTTGTGCACTAATGTAAGTTTGTGCAGTTCTTATTTGATTTAGTAAATTCAGTCAAATGAAATTAAACGTGACTTGAATAAATGCACTAAAATAATTATTTTTTCGAATAATGCACACGTTTATTTTGTTTGTCTCATTGAACACCGTTCAGTTGCTAACCAATGTATTTATTAGTACATGAAAGCTGATGAATTAAAGATATAAAGACTTTTTGTAAGCGAGGTGTGCAATGATTTGTGTTGTGAACTGGATTTAAAATGCTCTTTTTAATGGTTTATCTTTGAGCAAGACCACTTAAAGGGACAGTTTACCCAAAAAGGAAAACTCTGTCCTCATTTACTCTCCCTCAAGTTGTTCCAAACCTGTATGAGTTTCTTTCTTCTGCTGAACACGAAAGAAGATATTTTAAAGAATAGTAAGCCTAATCAAACAGTTGACGGTAGCCATTGACTTCCATTATGTTTTCTTTTGTGTTCAACAGAAGAAAGAAACTCGTACAGGGTTGGAACAACTTGAGGGTGAGAAAATGATTTTTCGGGGCACTATCCCTTTAAAATCCAATCGAAGATGTACATCAACGCAAGGTGGCGCTAATGCAATATAATAGAATAGAGTTTCTAGTGACGCAATGCTGTTTGTTATGCAGTTGTTAACCTAATAAATAACTCTGAATCTTAACGTAATACAAAATATGCCTAATAGACGTATTTTTATTTATTATTTTTTTTAAATCTGCAATGTCATGCTGACATTCTTTTTAGAACTGTACATGACTTTTTTTTCCCTAGCTCTTATCAGCAGGACTTATTAGATATTCCGCACGCGCGCTCGCCATTGCAGCGTTTAGCTGTCAATCGCCACCGTGATTGGTTCGTCGTCTACAAGCCCCGCCCTCTTGCCGTATGGCCCCGCCCACCTCCCTTTTGCTCGCGCGCAGTTACGCGGCTGACGTCACATGCTCGAGCGATGATGGGCAGTCGAGCGAGCGCTGGTGAGTTCCTCTCTACACCAATAAAATCACTGAGTCCCGCCGTGTCGTTTTAACAGGGAAGGAGGAAACTGTCTTTAAAAAAAAATGTCACTGTAGTCGCTAATGTTTCATCTCCTCGCTCATACACAGCGAGCCCGGTACAACTCTATAAGTTTAGCTTTTACATCCTGGTATTTTTGTTTTGTTTAGTAAAGAGCACTAAATGTAAGTACCACGTTGTTATGCAGTGTGTGTGTGTGTGTGTGGTTCTGCTGGTTTCTAACGTCAGCAGCTCTAACCACAACTAACACTAACTTTGCCTTATAGCAGGTGATTTTAAATTCATTCTAGATAACTGTTTGTTTAAAGCATTTGTTGTGAATGTGATGCTTTGCTTGAAATCATTAGCAAGCTGTTATTCCAGTCAGTGTCAGGCTGAGCCCTGTTAAATAAGGGATTGTGCTAATAACATTATGGTAAGTTGAGAGAGAGAGAGAGACAGACAGAGTGTGTGGGTTGTGAAAGCTTGTGTTTTTGTGTCAGTTTATACCTTTATCTCTCCTGCATGCCACAGAGAGAGCACACACTACAGTGCCTGAACACACTGGTAGGACTGTGTGTTTGTCATCCCAATGCAAATAGCTATGTGATGTGACTTGTCAAATTACTAGACTAGTCTATTGTTAGAACAGCTATAGTCAGTGTTTGTACGTCTGTTCCCCAAATGACTCGGCATTGGCAAAATTAAATGAAATACCTTAGCAAATGCAAACCTTTTCATAGAGTATATTCTTCGGCATTTACTGTAGGTCTAGTTTTCATATTGAAGCCATTTACATTTACTACAAGCTTGCTCTGATGTGTCATTTGTTGATATTGTGTTGCTTGTTTAATATTTGTTGACACTGTACTTTGTGTGTTTGGTAGCTTTAGTCAAAGTGCCTTGGAGAACACCGTTAGAGTGTGAATCTGTGTGCCTGTAGTAATGTACCTATTTATTTATTAATTTATCAATTTAGAGGTTGGTGATTTAACGGACATGTACTTCCTTATTTGTCCAAACAATCTACCAAGTGCCTAAAACCTTTTCTATACTACTAAAAAATAATAATTGGGGATTGAGAAAATAATGTTTAAAAGTGTTCTTGCTGTCAATTTGTTGTCATTAAATTGCTTTATGTACTGTATTTATTAGCATTATATCTACCATCTTGATCTCAAATAAGTACATAATTTTTATGTGTAAAACCTTTATTTTTAGAAACATATTTTTGTTATTTGTCATGTAACATAAAAAATGATTTTCACTTACACGGAAATGCTTATTCAAATATAAATCTTCCCTTAAAATAAAAGAAAGGTTGGTAGATTCCTCATCAGTAACCGGCCCCCACGTCTGTCCAATAATTGCTTTTCTTAAAGGGATACTTCAGGATTTAGCATTAAGCTTTGTATCAGTAGAAAACCTGTAGTATTTTCGAATTACCGTGCTTCCCTCCCTCATGATGACCCCCTGAGACAAGAGATTTATGAATTTTTTTTGTCTGGAAAAAATCGTCATTTTGCGTCATATGAGGATTTTTTTGGCCAGAGGCTAGAGACTACAGCCAGTAGAAGGCGCTAGATCCGCATGTTTTCAACCCGCCCTTAGAGGGTGGGATCTCACTCACAGAATGCACAATAGTGTCAGCCATCTTTTATTTGGACGCTAAGCTAACAGCCTCTTGTTCTGTGGAATCCTCTTTTTCCCGGACATGTCCGGCCGTCGAGATCGTTCAAAATGTCCGGGATTCGGCTTTTGCTTTCTGCAGTCACCATTCATTGTTTACATGCACAGCTTTTGTTTCAATCTAACTGAATTCATTCCGATTGTAGTGAATGTAGTGTTTACATGAACGCTAAACAAGTGATCGGTTGATGTGCGTTTTAACATTGCTAAGAAAAATCCCGCTCCTCCGTGAAAGATACGAGACCAGTGTGTCTCACAGGTGTCGCTCATCAGTAATCACGCCACTGGCCTCGCGTCGTTCTCCCGCGGCCGCCAGTCTCGTCCTGCTCGCCACAGTAAACATGAGGAATGGCGACTGTAGAACGTAAAAACGAATCCTGGACATTTTGGGCGATCTCGAAATCCCGGGAAGACTCGTCACGGAGACTCACGATAAAATGGCGTCTTTTAAGTTTCAAGTCAACTAGTAGCCTAGCCTTGTTGTTTAACTGCGCTCTTACCGGTAGCCGTGGCTTGGCCTCGTAGGGCAGCGAAGCAAGTGCATTATGGGAGTTGGGAGCTTTCATCCACATGAGCCAAAAATAAATTTTCTGGCTTTTCTCAGTCTAGAAATAATTTCACATTTCTACTACATAAATGACCCATTTTAATTACACATTCATCTTTCCAGAGGTGATGTATCCCTTTAAGCAAAATTGTTTTTTTTATTTGCAATTATAACTGGAAATTATACATCTGTAATATAACGCCAGAAAGCTATAAATTCATAAACACTTTTGTATCTGACTGTATGAACACAAGGACAACATGAGACTGAGTTCCTGCACTTTAATCTTTCCCTGACCTCTTAGCAGACAAGATGAGCACCCTTCCCCTCTCACGCTCAGAAGTGTTTGGGCAACTGAGGCAAGAGCTGCACGACGATGTGGAGTTTCACCAGTCCGACGTGCACATCTTCATCATCATGGGTGCTTCGGTGAGTCCCAGTGTGTGTGTGTGTGTGTGTGTGTGTGGAGTATTTTAATATCTCTGTCTCTAATAATGAGGAATTGACACAATCTCCTCTGCAGCCTTGAATTGTCACTCATTTTGAGCACGTTGCATCGATTGACAAACCAAAAATGAGTGTGAAATCATGTATTTGGGACACTTACTTTATTTTTTACAGTGACTACACTTGCATGCGCGCAGTGTTCTGATAGTAATCAGAATTTGGCAGTATTCTGTTAATTGATGTAGGGTAAGTGTACCTATTAAGCCCATGTACCCTTTAAGCCCACTTTCATCTTTGAAGTCTAATATAAAAAAGAGAAAATCATATTTTTTGCTGCTCCTTATTTTAACCAATCCAGTGATTTGTAACTTACCTGACATTTCTTATTGCATGTTAAACACATTTGGCAATGTTAAGTTAGCCCCACTCATGTGCATGCGGTCTCAGGGGACCTCAAACAAAGACACCCAAAAACTTTGGTGTTTCTGGACCCTTCAGAAATCAACACATTTCTGCAATTTTCAGCCATTCTTTTGGTAATTACATTGATTTTATGTCAAATAAGAGATAAATGTATTGTTTTTTGTGTATGAACAAATAATAATTCATAATTTTAAATAATTTTCCTTTAAATGGAAAGATGAATTTTATTAGTTTGCGCTCAAAGCTAATCTCAAGGTCAAACCATTAGCCTTACTGGAAGATAGACTGCTGAAGAATTAAGCATGTGAACTACAAACACTAAATATTTTGTGATTTATTTTACATTAATTTACAAATAAATACATCATAAATTGTTTTGTTGGGAAGATTATTTTCATAAATTAACTTTTTTTAAAGATGGGCTTAAATGGTACAGCGCCATAAAACGCATGCAAACTAGAGTCAACACAAGCTAACCTTGAATGAAAAAAACATAACATTTCTCAATGTGGGCACAATGGAAATTACTATGATGCTTAGTCCACAGTATATTTAAGCTCCTTGCATGTCTGTGTAAACATACATTATATATTTTTAAAGGTAAACTGTCTTTTTTTCACCTTTACTGACAGTGGAACCATTTAAGCCCACCTTATGTGTTTCATTGAGGAATCCCTCAAATTACAAAGTTTAATCAACTTTGTGAGAGAAATTGTTTAATGGACTATTAATTGGATACTTCATGTGGAATTTTGACTTCATGTGGAACCAAGCCGACTCAAGGCTCCATACTTAGGACATGGGAGGACCACTAGTGGACCCCCCTAACCAATCCCAACTCGGCTTCCTTCCCAGGATACACTCGGTCAAAGTTCCAGCTTTGACCAGGCATAACTCCAGAATCAAGCCAATTTAAGGCTCTATACTCCCGGCATGGGGTGCCCACTAGAATACCCCCTGAAAGCCAAGAGTATGGATCCGCAACTCGGCTTGGCTCCTGAGATGCTCCAGAGTCAAGCCGACTGAAGGCTCCAGACCACCGGCCTGGACCCCCTACCACTAGCACCTACCAATCACACCCAGGGCTCTAATCAAACATTAGCAAAATTACTTTTTTAAATGCTTCCCTGTCACTGAATAAATATATCAATGTTTTACTTATTAAAAAATAATACAAATAATTATATTGTATAAATCAATCATGATGTGGGCTTATTTGGAACACATGCGGGCTTAAATGGTGCCAAAGTACCAATTAAGCCCATGCCAGACTTCTGACTTTATTCATAAAATATCTTAATTTTATATTCTAAAATGTACATCAACTAATAAATACATTTTCAAATGTGAGATTAATCTTGCATTTTAACAAATACATTTTCTTATAAACCATGTCAATATCTATGAAAAAAACCTAGACTTAGATTTTGGTGGGCTTAATAGGTACGCTTACCCTAATCGTGTAAACGGCGCACTCCAATCGCCCAAATTAAGACAATATTCTGATCCCACAAATTACAATTCCCCAGAATATGCCTATAATCAGAAAGTGGTTGCATGTAAACTGTTGTTGTAAAATTTGTTGAAAGGAGATATATGTAATTAGTCAGTCCTGATTAAATTATTGTGGAAAATACACAGGAATATTCCGCTGCATGTACGCATATAAACATCGGATTGGGAATATGACTGCAACCCGAATATAGACCTTTAACAGAATTTGATGTGCATGTAGACATATTCATTGAAATGATTGTCAAAAAGTTGCCATTGCCAATTTGCCCTAAATCTGACCTATTTCAAGTTCCTGATTCCTACTAGTTCATGGTAGTGTCTTTAGTATCGCACACCTCATGTTTTTACAGCACAGCCGGTTTACTGCTAGTCCAATAAAGAAAGAAAGTCTCTGATTTCTCTGAATTTGTACAATGGCCTTGGTGTTTTGTAGAAGGAAGTACAACTGAAATTAAGCAACCATGAATGGCTGTTGTCAACATAAGGCTGGGTGGTTGAGTAATTCAGCAGTTCAGTTCACAGCTTATGGCCTTTGGTCAGGTGTGATTGGTCAGGTGTGGTGACTGAAGGTCTGTGATTGGCTGGACATGACGAAAGCCTTGTCTAGACAGCCTTGATAAGGTTTGGCATGCATCTAAATGCAAAACATCACAAATTAAAAAGTGAAGTTTGCATTCCAGTTGGTCAGGCTTTTGCACTTCTCACAAGAGTGTTTTCCCCTTCTCATCTTTTAGTGATGAAATTTAAACCCTCTTCCTCCTTTTTTCAGCTTGCTTTTCCTTGTTCCTCCTTATTTTGTTCTTTTTATTAGTCAATTTTACACAACTGCTCTGTGAAAGATCTTTGTCTCTGTTGGCTTTTCCTGTTCTTATTGTTTGGGTTTTTAAATAGGTGCTAGTGAGCTGGGTTACGCAATATAACTCTGTCAGCACTTTTCTTTCAGTTAGTGTGGAGAGAGAGGTGAAAGAGCTGGCTTGTGTGTTTGGGATGAGGGTGGGGTTGGAAAGATGGATGTTTGACATGGGGTTGCAAAGGTTTGTGGCATAATGATAAACATTGAATCCTTTCAGTAACCGTGTCAAAATCCTGATGCAACATCACCTGATTTGTCTGGCCTTGAGCCACTTGCATTCAGCACCCCAGCCAGTCATATAATCACATTTGTCTCAAACAACATTAGCTTTCATTTTAAAGACAGTTTAATGATTTGCTGGGTTAAAATATGAAGCTAAAGCAAATGTCCTTGAATGCATTTGTAAATGAAACACAGGAACATCTCAAAATATTGTGTTGTGCTAAAAAATATTTTATTTTGTGAATGTAAATAAGATTACACATTAGTGAGTTAATGGCCACTTTATAAGGTACACCCGTTCGACTGCTCGTTAACGGAGATATCTAATCAGCCAATCACATGGCAGAAACTCAACGCATTTAGGCATGTAGACATGGTCAAGACGATCTGCTGAAGTTCAAATTGAGCGTCAGAATGGGGAAGAAAAGTGAAGATTTTTCTTTAAAGATGACATGGTTGTTGGTGTCAGACGGGCTGGTCTGAGTATTTCAGAAACTGTTGGTCTACTGGGATTTTCACACAAATCTATCTCTAGGGTTTACAGAGAATGGTCTAAAAAGAGAAAATATCCAGTGAGCGGCAGTTCTGTGGATGAAAATGCCTTGTTGATGCAAGAGATCAGAGGAGAATGACCAGACTGGTTCAGCTGATAGAAAGACATCAGCAACTCAAATAAACACTCGATACTTCTGAGATCTGCAGAAGAGCATCTCTGAACATGTCAAAGCTTGCAGCAGAAGAGCTACAGCAGCAGAACACACACCGGTGACACTCCTGTCAGAGGAGAACGGCAAACTGGGGCTACAATTCACACAGGCTGACCAAAACTAGAAGTTTGGAAAAACGTTGCCTGGTCTTTTGAGTGTCAATTTCTGTTGCAACATTCAGATATTAGAGTCAGAAGTTGTCGTAAACGACATATCTGTGGTATATTTTCTTTGGGCTTCTTAGTACCAATTCAGCATCGCAATAGAGCAGCTTCGGGATGTGCTGGAACGGGAGATTTAACATCATAGCAGCTGACAAATCTGCAGTAAAACTGCTTGATGCTTTCATGACAATATAGACCACAATATCTGAGGAACGTTTCCAGCACCTTGTTGAATCTATCAAGACCCAGACCCGTAGCCTCTGGCTTTCCACAGGCATGCTCTGCTGTTTACACTCCAGGATCACAGAGATACACATTCATCAGTTATGAACACAACAAACACAGCTTTTTTATTTTATTTGTGGAAACACTGTAGTCACTAGCAGAGCAAATACATACTTTAGGATTTATCTGGTTGCTAAGTTTTTGCATGTTTGTTTAAGTATGATTATTCTGCATTGTTCATAAGTTACAAAATCAATGTGGATTGATTTTTGTCAAGTCACCATTACAGAGTGCTTTTCACCACAGCAAATCAGCTGGAGTGATAGATTGGTTAAATAGCGAACGGTT
Organism: Phoxinus phoxinus; assembly: GCF_949152265.1. Lineage (NCBI taxonomy): Eukaryota > Metazoa > Chordata > Actinopteri > Cypriniformes > Leuciscidae > Phoxinus > Phoxinus phoxinus. The sequence goes on from NC_136893.1 coordinate 22,059,010, forward strand.
TGTCGACTGATGGGACTCTCGCGCAGTGCTGTATTTCAGCCAAGACACACAGAATAGTGCTGTCTCACGGTGCACAGAGTGTTTCTCATGTGTCTGCATGGGTGTGGAGCAGATCTGCTCACATCAATGACCTTTGCATTGAGATGATTGAGTCACGTTGAGGCTGGGATGGGTTGACTGTTGTATTTGTTTTGTTTTTTTAAATGTCATTTTATCTGTTCTTGTGTGTGTTGCGTGTTTGTATCTTTTAGATATGTATATCTAATAGTCATCTTTATATTCAGCTGTTTTTATGACAGGAGTCACCGGTTCCACAGAAATTGGTGCAATTTGGTGCTTCATAGGCATGTTCGGACAAGACTGTTATGGCCTAGACGGCTTTTTAGGCAGGCAGTTCATTATGATTTGATTCCTAAATGGGTCATGACATGACGTTTACTTAAAGGACAAGTTCGGTATTTTACACTTAAAGCCCTGTTTACAGATCGTATCTGATGAAATAGAACGGTTAAGATTAAACTTTGGACACATGCTGCTGTCGCGAGAATTTTAGGTTTATATCGCTTTCCCCCCTCACCCCCACAATGGTTGTCTATGTGCACTGGAAGATTCCTTCCTAAAACACATTAAACTTTCGTTTACAAAGACGTGAAACTCACCGAGTGGTCAGGGGTGTTCACTGATACGGTTCCAAAAAAAATAGCTGAAAAAGATGCTTTCCAACAGGTTTTATCGTAGTTTTTGTCCAACTCCATGACTTGTATTGAATGTGCTGAGTGAGGTGTGGTATTACTCCGCCGCTGGAGTGTCTATTATTCAAGCTCTCAACGGAAGAATCTGGGTGTGACACGTTTGGCAAAATAGGTCCACAAAAGCTAAATAAACCTAAAATTCTCGCGACAGCAGCATGTGTCCAAATTGTAATCTTAACCGTTCTATTTCATCAGATACGGTCTGTAAACAGGGCTTTAAGTGTAAAGTACCGAACTTGTCCTTTAAGGAAGGTTAATAACGTTTTCTTTCCTCAATAAAAACAAATGTATGTGGAAGAATGTCTCTTTACAACCTTCATTCTGACCCTTTGTCAAAAGATTTTGAATGAAGACAGACCAGGTCTAGTTTTAGAAATTTTATCTACGATAAAAAAAAAAAAAGATTTTAATCGTGAATATAGCCGAGGTAGCTGGCATCAAACAATCTGACCCTCTGTCTGAATGAAATGATTAGTTTTTAAGGAGTGCCTATTACCTACTTTTTTATGAAATGAATGTACTATATTTTAGTTCGATAATGTTTTAACAGGCTGTGACTTTTAGGGGATTTGATTTACTCTGCTCAAAAAGTAAATAAATACATTATAAATACATAGACCTGAAAATGAAATATCCAACTTAAACTGTTGTAAATCTTGAATGCTTTAGACTTAAGTTTGATCTCTTTTCAAAGACGACTCTTGGCAAATTATTGCTGAAATGAAAAAAGTTTTTAAAAAGTTAATTGTTACTTTAATTATGAAAAATGAACAAAATGCTGTTTTTTTGTTTTTGTTTGTTTTTTACAAAATATATATTTTCAAAAACACGTTTTCCTCCAAAACTGCAAGACAATCAAAGCCATAAATCGAAATAAGTTGTTCCAAATTTGAGCTTGATATCTCAAAAAATTTGCTTTCGGTAAGATTTAGTTTGGCCGCAGTACCAAAAGTTTTCACTAGATGAAATTCGTCTCCCATTCATTTCCAATGTGGGGAACAGAAGTGTTCCCTATTATTTTTGTGTGTGTGTTCGCATAGCAAGTGCCAAAAACGACCAAGTTTCGTACCATTCCAACGAAGTAAATTTTAAAAAGTTTTTTTTGGGTGAACTCTCCATTATACTGTGCCTCATTTACAAAACACTCTGCAGTCAAATTCGCAGTACAAACATAGAAATCTCCAACGTATAATGGGTTTTATTTGCCTTTGCACTCGCGTCTGGTATAGACAGCTGTTAAACGACTGAACGCTAATGGGCGGGGCCTATTGTGCGATGATGTAAAGCTATTCGTCGATGTCTTGCTCTGGAGGCGGTCATATGCAAATATATGTGTCGTCACATATCCCACAATATCAAAACGAGACGTTTTTGGAGCTTGATCAAATAAATGCTTTCTCTATAATGAGGAGGACTTTTTAAGCTCAGAAACTTGCAGGATGTTTTAATGGTACAAAGACCTCTTATTTGTCAAAAGATCAAATATTATTTTTCATGTCATGACCCCTTTAAATCACTGAGCCATGTCATTGTGACAGTTGACTAAATATAAAACGAGGATTGCCAATGGTGATCGGACACTCCCTAAAGATGTTGTTCGAATAAAATAAACAATCTCATAGATTTGTTATTTTAAGTAATTTGTTTAAAAATGTTGAATGGGATCATAATTTATCCTTTTAGATCAATTAACACTGATCTCAGACCAGCTTTTCTCTTTGAGACTCTGTTGTAATGATCTAGTTTTGAAAATATTGCACAATGAAACCCTGTATACAGTGTATAGTGAAGTGTGACGGTTTGTGTAATTGAGCCAACATTAATTAATTGTGGTGGATGCAACATGTTCTTTTTGTAGGGAGATCTGGCCAAAAAGAAAATCTACCCAACTTTGTGGTGAGTCCTCTAACTTCACTTCACGCCTACTATTATTTACTATATAGCCTACTACAGTTCATCATTTTAGGGTTGATACGTTTTTAAAGTGATCTTGTAAAGTCTCTAATGCTCAACAAGGCTGCATTTATTTGACCATAAATAGCGAAATATTACATTTTAAAGTAACTTTTCTGTTTGAATATGATAAAATATAATTTATTCCTCTGATCAAAGCTGAATTTTCAGTGTCACGTGATCCTCCAGAAATCATTCTGATATGATAATTTGGTGCTCAAGAAACATTTATTATTATCAATGTTAAAACATTTTCAGGATTCCTTGCTGAATAAAAGTAGCAATATCTTTAAAATATATATTTTTAACTATAGTGTATGTCTATTTATTTCTGTTTCTCTCCATAGGTGGTTGTTCAGAGACGGTCTTCTCCCCGAACAGACATATTTTGTGGGCTATGCTCGTTCCGATCTGACCGTGGATGCCATACGCACGGCCTGCATGCCCTACATGAAGGTTAGCGCTCGAGTTTTCTCCATGTGCACTGTTGTCTGCTTACCGTGTGTGTTCGTGTTCATACATCCTCTGTTTTTTTCCTCCCTTCAGGCGGTCGACTCTGAGGCAGAGCGCCTCGCTGCGTTCTTCAGTCGAAACTCTTACATCAGCGGCAAGTACGTGGAGGAGTCGTCTTTCGCTAACCTGAACACTCACCTGCTGTCCCTGCCTGGAGGAGCCGAGGCCAACCGGCTCTTCTACCTGGCCCTGCCGCCCAGCGTCTACCACGACGTCACCAAGAACATCAAACATCAATGCATGAGCACCAAGTGAGGAGCGAACGCATGCAGTTGCTTTTGTTAAATTTTTGCTTAACTATGCGTTTTATGTTCTTAATACAAGGCAAGATGTGTCCAAAAGTAGGTGAGCGGTTATGCGACGGACTTTTCTAGGCAGTCAAACTTACAATTTCGACCTGACTGTCAAAAAATCCCCATATACTCTAATTGAAGGGAGGCACCTGAGCCATTTGTAGGGACCAAGGGCCGGATTCACAAATTCTTAACTGCTTTTTTCTTCTTTTCTAATTTAAGAAAAAAAGTTAAGACTATTTTGAATTGTAAAGGTAAAATGTGTAATGAATTTATTGGGTTGTTTCAAAGATTAAGCATTACAAAGTAACACAAGCTACATATAATACATGGACGAGTGACACAGATTGATCATTAAAACATGATGGTTTCGCTGTAGCTAAAACGGTATAGAAAATAGTCTGAGCGTTTATTATAACTACTGTCTGCAGGCAGATCAATAAGATGAAGCTTTGAGGTGTTTTTCATTGAACGAGTCTTCAGCATGTGTGACGTGTGGACTTGCATAGGTCATGCTCTTGGGCAAAATAAACAAGCTGACATTCAGTACTCTCTATATCCTTCATTCCAAATCTCGCTAGATAGTGTTGCTATTAATGACTAAACCATTACAAATCGTTTCTATTAATTGAAACGAAGCTGAAATCAGTGCTAGGGAAAGTTAGAAGTAATGCGTTACAATAATATGCTACTCCCTAAAAAGTAACTAAATATTACTTGGTTACATTTTATGAAAAGTAATGTAGTGTTTCCTTTGCGTCACTTAGTTTTTTTTTTGGGATGGGCTTGCTTGATTTGTTTTTAATGAAGAAGTTTATTATTAAGCTATTTTTGGCACAAGTGGAATGAATAAGCTTCAGGCTGTAATGTAAATTCATGCATGTACAGTAGAGGGCGCATCTCTAACAAACCTCTCAGCTGTGCTGCCGTTCTGGATCGCAGATGAGCAGAAGAAGAAAGTTCAACACTTTTACTTTAGCAATAAAAACATCTAAATGAAACGCATGTTTATCTAAAGTCATTTTAGCTTATTTGTATGGTTGAATGAATTGTGTCATTGATATCAAAGACGTTAGTTAATAAAGTGAGATTAAATACATAAAGTACATTTGTATTATTTAAAAAAAAAATATTATTGCAGGTTTGTGTAATATTCTCTGTTTGCATTTAACCGTTTTTATTAATTTTTCTTGAGGAATACTGAATCTGAATATTGAAAACAGTAACTTGCGTTACTAATTTGAAAAAGTAACTCTGATATTTTAAAAATAATGTTACTTTACTAGTTACTTGAAAAAGTAATCTGATTGTGTAACTAATGTTACTTTAAATGCTTTAGCCACAACTGCAATGATGCCTGAAATTAATTAAAATTTTATGAAAAATTAAAAAACATAAAGTGTTGCATTGGCAACTAACTGAAATAAAATAAGTTAAAGTGCTAAAATTACTAAAACTGAAATGAAGTTAAATAGAAATATTAAAATATAAAAATGACAAAAGCACAGAAAAAAGCATATGAAAATATATAAAAAGGCTGATTTTTAAAAGTACCATAATATGTACTAAAATATCACTGGCTAGATATGAGCTGTAGTTTCTGTTTCTGTAGTTTTCTAAGTGTATGTGGATTTGCCTTGGCAAAGGCCTTGTTAAAATGTTGTCTTGTGTTTGTATGTCTGGTAGAGGCTGGAACAGGATCATCGTGGAGAAGCCGTTTGGCCATGACTTGCAGAGCTCAGAGGAGTTATCCAGTCATCTCTTTTCTCTCTTCACCGAGGAACAGATTTACCGGATAGACCATTACCTAGGCAAAGAGATGGTCCAGAACCTCATGGTCCTCAGGTCTGTCTGCTCATCATTCTCCTCTTCATCCCGCTCTGCCTTCCGCTTTTCACTGGCTGTCACACACAGTTGTCATTTATGAATAATTAAGGGTTAAACTCCATTGGGAAGCTGTTCCTCTGTTTCTGTCTCTTGTTAGTCATGGGTTACTCTCCTGTTTCCTTAAAGGTTTGGAAACCGGATATTTGGCCCCATATGGAACCGGGACAGTGTGGCATGCGTGGTTCTGACCTTCAAAGAGCCGTTTGGTACCCAGGGCCGGGGAGGATATTTCGACGATTTTGGTATCATTCGGTTAGTCAAGTTTCCTTGCTTTGAGATGATTTTGCACATGTGATATTTCATAGATGTTAAAACTTATAAAAGGATAGTCTACCAAAGATGAATTCCGCATCATTTATCCTGATTTTTTTTTCCTCTATGGAACACAAAAGGAGATTTTTTTTATTTTTTTTATTTTTTTATAATGCTTTCTGGTGTGAAGCACTATAAAAGTAGTCTGTAAAAAGAAACAAAGATAAAATGCACATTATTTCAAAGACAAATATGAAAAAGGTGTTTAAATATCCATTGCACTTCCTGTGCATGAGGATCCTCTTCAAAGGCTGAGTGGATTTTGCAATTCTAATGTATTCCTCTGTTCTGTCTCCAGTGATGTGATGCAGAACCACCTGCTGCAGATGCTCTCTCTGGTTGCCATGGAGAAGCCCGCATCCACCAGCTCTGATGATGTTAGGGACGAGAAGGTAACGAGCCGGTCGGCCAATCAGCTGTGTGTGCACGCATCACTCTTATGCCACTTATCCGAACGATCTGGAATTTAGCCTTGAGGATCAAATAAATCACATTTATCCGTCCATCACCGCTGTCTTGTAGTTAACCATTAGCATAAAAGGTTGGCGGACTAAAGCAAGCATAAATTAAGGTTTTGGCTCCAAGATTGTGTCTGGATAATATTTATTTTTGGTTTATAATTTAATAATTTTTTACAGATGTGCATTTCTGCTAATTATGTGTAATACCATTTTTTTCCGTTTCATTTTTTTTATTTTTTTTTGTTCTGCAATGCTTTGTTTTGCTGTTTTGTTTAGTTACTTTTTACTTTTTTCTCTGTCTGCTGCAGAGGGTTGTGATTTATAGTTTGTGTTCAGTCACATGGCATGAAGAAATGTGTTCATGAAGCAACTGAACTGCTGTTGCTACGATAAATGGGAATGATCTCTGCTGCCTCTTTCTGTAATGTATTGTAGATTTCTGCCTGCCTGTTTTATAATGCTCTGCGTGTCCCCCTACAGGTGAAGGTGCTGAAGTGCATTGAATCGGTCTCTCTGTCAGACGTGGTCTTGGGTCAGTACGTGGGAGATCCAGATGGAGAAGGAGAGGCTAAACTGGGTTATCTAGATGACGCCACTGTCCCTAAAGGCTCCACTCAGGCTACATTTGCCACTGCAGTGCTTTATGTAAAGAATGAACGCTGGGATGGTAAGTGATGCACACTGAGCTTTACTAACACACATGATTAGATAAACACAGAGTATGCGCTCAACAGAGTAACTATTTACAATCAAATATAAGCAAATATTTACAATCTGACCTTTCTGAGACAATTGGAGATGTGCCTCTTTCTGGAAGTAAGAGCAGCATTTGTGCTGAATTAAATGAGGACATTTGAAGCTGTACTAACACCTTGGTCTTGAAATAAATTGTTTTTTGGCTTAAAATACAAAATTAACTTCAAACGTTTCATTTGAATGTTTTTGAAAGAAGTGTCTTATGCTCACCAAGGCTGCATTTTAGTCAAAACTACAATAAAAAAGAGTAATTTTGTGAAATATTATTACAGTTTAAAATAACAGTTTTCTAGTTGAATATATTTTAAAATGTAATTTGTTCCTGTGAGCTGAATATTCAGCATCGTTACTCCAGTCTTCAGTGTCACATGATGATTTGCTTCTGGATTTTTTGATGAATTCAAAGTTCAAGAGTACAGCATTTATTTTATTTTCTTCCTGAATGTGTTGTGTATATAATGTGTATATCATCAAGCTTTCTCTCTCTCTCTCTCTCCAGGGGTTCCCTTCATCCTCAGGTGTGGAAAGGCTCTGAATGAGAGGAAGGCAGAGGTGAGGCTGCAGTTCACCGATGTTCCCGGAGACATCTTTGAATCTCAGTGCAGGCGGAACGAGTTGGTGGTCCGCGTGCAGCCCAACGAGGCCATCTACGCCAAGATGATGAGCAAGAAACCCGGAGTCTACTTCAGTCCGGAGGAGACGGAGCTGGACCTGACCTACCACAGCAGATACAGGGTAAAACAGACATCCATACTGTATGCTTTTATCCTATTAGACAACTTTGGCCATCAAATGTATAAAAGTGTTTGTTTTTTGTTTTGAAGAAATTAACCAATCTTTATTAAAGTTACTTCTCTTTATAAATGTACATTTCTCTTATTCTCTTCACAAAGGATGTTAAGCTGCCTGATGCTTATGAACGTCTGATTTTGGATGTCTTTTGTGGCAGTCAGATGCATTTTGTACGCAGGTGAGTTTCTTACAAGCTACTGTGTGTTTTCATGCACACAAATAAAAGGTTAGCATTTGCATTAATGACTCAGTCGGACTGAAAAGCCTTCATGTAAACGCCTCACTCGATCCCAATGAATGTGCTGAACTTTACCCGTGTATACAACGCAGCTGCGTTTATTAGAACGCCAATGAGTTTGCAGGAATTAAATAAACACTATGAAGTAGGGCTGTAAACGATTAATCGAGATTAATCGAATCCAAAATAAAAGTTTGTGTTTACATAATATGTGTGTGTATTGTGTATAATTATTTTGTATATATAAATACACACACATGCATGTATATATTTGAGAAATATTTGCATTTATATACTGCATATGTTTTTATATGATTTATATTATATATAAATAGAACTATTTTACATATACCGGTAAATAAAATAAAAATCTTAAATTTATACATGCATATGTGTGTATTTATATATACAAAATAATTATACACAATACACACACATATATTATGTAAACACAAACTTTTATTTTGGATTTGATTAATCGCGATTAATCGTTTACAGCCCTACTATGAAGTCAATATTGTCATAATTTATCAACAGAATATCAATAAGCAATCGTTTGGCATAAATGTGTGGTATTTTATTGATCTTGAACTGCTTTGACCACGAGCCTGGAGAACGTTTTTACTTTGAAACATGCAGCGCTCGCAATTAAATCATCACCTTTTGAAGTTTAATACTCACATTAGGCCATATTGTGATTCCTGTTTTTCTGTCCCTGAATTTAACACCTAGAAATGATAATTAAGACTTTTCTTGTTCATCATATCACAGTGGGCTCCACAAACATCGGCACCCTGGATAAATATGAGCAAAACAGTGTCTTAGTGTGTCATTTTGTGATTGAAAGACTATTTCATTCAGCCAGTGGGTCAAAAAGAAGTTATTATGCATTCTAAAAACAAACAATTAGGACAATTTTGACTCATTTATTTCTTAAAAATGGGTTAAAGGCTATGGTATTAATTTTATTTGTGCAGGTCTTTAAAAAAAAAAGGTTAAACTTGATTTTTAAAAACCCTGAAGATACACAGTTTGTTTATACACATAATACACAAATATGTGACGCACTAATGTAAATGTGATTAAAGAATGTAAAGAACCGTCTCTGAATTTGACCTAATTTATTAAAGTGACGAGTTGAGGGAAGCCTGGAGAATCTTCACTCCTCTTCTTCATCAGATCGAGACAGAAAAGACGCCGCCCATCAAATACAAATACGGGAGGTAAAACACACTTATTTTTCTGAAGGTGAACGTTGACAAAGTGACATGACGTGTAATGCGTCTCATAATCTCTCTCTCTCATAAAGCCGTGGTCCTGCAGAGGCTGACGAGCTGGTGCAGAAGGTGGGCTTTCGCTATGAGGGTACATACAGATGGGTGAACCCACACAAACTGTGAAGGAAGAGGACGACAGCCTGTTCAAAATCATCAGCCCAAGATGAGCGCCTGAAATAAAGGGCACTTCAAGTATTTGAAGATGCACTCGAAGCACTCATTTAAAGAAGGACCAACAAACAAGATTACAAACACAATTTTCTTCGGATGTTCTGAATTATAACCTGCTCATTATGTTATATAATGCTTTATAGGACATTCCTTGTATTATATCGTTCTATATTTCAGTGGACTCAACATTTTGTTATGCAGTTGATCAGCATTGTGATATTCATGCCGATTCCACACTGCCTGTGTTCAGATGCTTTATTCCTTAAGAAAAACAAAGCTTCTGTTATGCATTCCTCTTTTCACAAGCAAGTCTTACCATTAATGCTGCTCCCATTTTTAAAAGTGTTTATACGCAGAGGCATGGTGTAAAAGTACACTCTACACCTGCACTGATAGTTGTCTTCATGCATTTTGTTGCAATCTTATATTTAAATGGTAAAATTGGACCACACAAAAGAAAAGTTGCAGAAACGTACAGGGATTAGGAATGTATGGGTAATGTTGTCTTTGTCACTACTTAACAACATGAATGTATATGACATTTCACCACGTCTTAAGGCTCCCACTGATTGGCTGAAAGAGCCATGGTTATGTTTAGTCTTATTAAAGCAAATGTTTTGGTAAAATGGTATTACATGCCACAACCCTCTGTTAATACTTTATTGATTAGCTTTGATGTTTGTTACATCGCTCTCAAAACGCACGGGCATGGTCTCTTTATAATTTTTGGTTTCAGCACTAGTTAGACATTGAACCAGTGTCAAAAAACAACTTTGTTAGCCTGTATATGTATTGAGGGTACGCTTTTGACAGCACTGAATTTCAACATCATGTTAGGGTGCCTAAACAACTTTAGAAAACTCTTTGTTTGGTGATGCTTGAACATCTGTGAGCTATTTCACTTTTCTGTAAAAGTTCTGCCCTATGTTTTCTATTTTATTATAATAGACAGTTACTTTTACAATAAAGCATAGCTAAGATGCCTCACAAGTGTCTCATTGCTGCTTCTTTTTCCATCTAGTCTTTAAGTTTATATTCTCTTTGTTTTGGAAAAGACATTGAGTGAATAGCCTATCTGTTTTCCATGGTCATATGACATTGAATGTTACAATCGTGGAGTCCAGGCCTGGAAAAGTAATTGGGATTTTAGTAATGAATGTAATTTTTTTTCTGGATATGAGGAGAATGGAGGTTCAGAATGGGTTTTTGTTGTCTTTATGGAGACTTTTGTACACAAATAAGTACATTGTTTTTATGTTATGTCATACACACATCCTCCACAGCAAAAAAACAAAACAAAAAAAAACATACACAGTAAACCTAAATGACTGGAAATGTGGTAGAAATTAATTTATCACAAATTAGTATGTGCTTTGAAATCCATCAGGATGTAATATATGGACTTTTGCTCAAATAGTGCTGTACTCTGATTTGTATTCATAAATAGGATTATAAATATAAAGAATTGTTTAAAAACAAATAAACCTCCATATAAATATTCGATTAGACTTTATTTTAAGGTGTCGTTGTTACAGTGTAATTATATATTTAGGTACTGAATATCAAGCAACTACATGTACTTACTATAGGGTTGTTAGGGTGGGATTAGGATTTGGTTGAGGCCAGGGTTAGTTTTAATAATTTACTGTTACTATGGTAAGTACATGTAACATATGAAACAAGGACGCTGTAAAATAAAGTGTTACCAAATCTTCTATGAATGCGTTCTTTCTCTCTAAACCTTGGTGTCGTGTAACTTAATTTCCAATGATTTTGAACTTTTTTTTAATGGACTTTTATCACAGTTATCACCGGAAGAACTTTACTCTCCGAACATCCGTCTTCCGGTCATGGGCAACATGGTTGTAGAGGTGTAACTGTGTCCATCTGCTTGCTTATTCGCTTCAGTTGAAGAGCGTTTGTGTCAATTTGACAGCTGTAATTATATCAAGTAATATATTTATCCAGCAGCCCAGCGGTCAAAATGAATATACGCAACGCACGGGTGAGTAAATGAAAGGAGAAGCTTACATTAGTTCAATCATCAGACAGTGGCTGTGTCTCAAAACCCATTTTGGGCGACATAGTACAACGAGGCATCGAGTGCAGATATTCAGTGTTAACGTTAGTTGCTTGTATTTTTTTTTTAAATTCGGTTTATTGTGATGCACATTGCACACTCTTTGCTACTTTTAAAGGGGCCGCGTTCTGTAACTTACTTTTGTTTCATTTCTATTCCACGAGCACCAAACACAGTCATAATTTAGTTATGTATGACTTCTTTCCAGCAGCCTCTCTGAATATTACAATTAATCGTGCAGTTTTTTTGCTGATGTACTTGTAAATGATTCAGTACTATTGCAGGTGACAGGTAGTGAAAGTGAATAGCTTGACTGATTGCTTTTCTGTTTTACATGTTTCCAGCCAGAGGATTTGATGAACATGCAGCACTGCAACCTGCTGTGTCTTCCAGAGAACTATCAGATGAAGTACTACTTCTACCACGGCCTGTCCTGGCCACAGGTCTGTTACAAACACTGATTTCTATACTGATGAGATTTTCGCTTCTGGATTTTAATCTTTGAAACGTGCCTTTCTGTCAAGCTTCTTAGATATGTATTGTTAAACACGCTAAATCATCTTATGGTGAACCGCTGTGCTTGTTTTCCAGCTGTCATACATCGCAGAGGATGAGAACGGGAAGATAGTTGGATATGTTTTGGCAAAAATGTAAGTGTTGTTTTTCTTTTTTGCTTTCAATGTTTGTTCTTAAATGTTGAAAGGGAGGAAGTGTGCGATGTTGCATATGTCCATGAATAATTATAATGTAATAAAAATAATTATAATTAAATAAAACATTGTCCCACTTTATATTAAGTGTCTTTAAAGGGTTAATCCAGCCGAAAATGATCTCATAATTTACTCACCCTCAAGCCATCCTAGGTGTATATGACATTCTTCAGCCGAACATAATCAGAGTTATATTAAAAAATATCCTGGCTCTTCCAAGCTTTATAATGGGAATGAATAGTAACTGAGATATTCAAGCCCAAAAAAGCGCATCCCTCCATCATAAAAGTTATCCATACAGCTCCAGTGGGTTAATAAAGGACTTCTGAAGGGGAGCGATGGGTTTTTGTAAGAAAAAAAATATCCATATTTTATAACTTTATAAACTATAATCACTGGTTATGGCCGTACGCGAGTCTAGTTCCGGTGTGACCTCTGACCCGATGCAGGAGTAGCCTAAGCGTAGACACCTCTCACGGTTCATATTGACCTATTTAGTGTTTGCAAACAGTGATGACGTTTGTTTGTGGGCGGAGCCTACCTGGTGGCAGAAAATGGCAGTTCTGCAGTAGCAATCTGTGAAAGCCACGGAATAAAAGGATAAAAAAAGTTAATTTCGAGTTCATATCTCACAGTTCTGTCTTTTTTCCTCAGAATTGCAAGTTCTGCAATTCTGACTTTTTCCCCCCTCGGAATTGTGATATAAACTCACAATTGCGAGTTATAAAGTCCGAACTGGGAGATAAAAACACGCAAATGCAAGAAAAAGAGTCAAGAATTGTGAGATAAAAATGTTTAAAAGTTATGTAAAATGTAATGGGTTTAAATATTATTTCATGTTGTAACTATGCATGTCCCCTATGAACTGCATATGTGAATATTACGTAGACTTACTGTTTACATCATATTTTTGCTTTAATAGTAGACTTATCATTGCAGGTTTCATCAGTCCAGTCTGTGACTTGCAACATAAACGTGTTTTTGCATTTCGATTCAGATTTTTCTTTTATTCTGTGGATTTTTCCCATTTTCCTCCACCTGTTACCGCTACATTACTGCCACCACTATGCGCGCGCAGCTGCAAGTGACAACTGTGGGAAATGAGAAATGTGGGAAATACTCCAAATTGGTCTATAGGGCTGGGAAACAAACTTGCGCTCCTCCCACATTTCTCTTTAAAAATTCTCGTTTTAGACTTCTAATTCATTGTTTTGTTTTGCTCTATCCTCCACGCTTCCGCGTTCGTCAAATACGTCGTGCGTCGGGTCAGAGGTCACTCTTCCGCCAGAACCAGACTCACGTACGGACGTTATCGGAAGCCGGTGATTTATAGTTTATAGTTATAAATATGGATATTTTTACAAAAAAGGTTCACTTTAGAAGGCATTTATTAACCCACTGGAGCCGTATGGATTACTTTTATGATGGAGGGGGTGCGCTTTTTTTGGGGTTTCAAAAATGAAAGTGCCATTATAAAGATTGGAAAAGCCTAGATATTATTTAATGTAACTCCTATTGTGTTCGTTTGAAAGAAGATAGTAATTTACTCCTAGGACGGCTTGAGGGTGAGTCAATTATGGGGTCATTTTTATTTTTGGGTGAATTAACCCTTTAACTACTATGGTCACACATTTAAATTGATCATTTGATACAATGCACTTATTGTGTACACACATTTTTACGTTGTACTTATATTTTAACATGCATGTAATTACATCTGCAATTAATCTTGTAATTACATCTATAATGACACTGTTGACCCTTTCCCACCCTTAAACCAACGCATACCACCAAACCTAACCTCACCTGTATCCCACCTCAATAGCAGCACAAGCGTTTTGCAATAGATCAACACAATAAGTACATTGTACCTTGTAAGTAAATAGTAGTTAAAGACATCTAATATAAATTGTGACCAAACATTCTAATGAAATAAGATAAGTATTATTTTATGTTAACCGTGTGTCTTAAATTCCAAAGGGAGGAGGATCCTGATGATGTGCCTCATGGACACATTACATCACTGGTTAGTGTTTGGAAACATTGGCTGTTATTTCGTATCATCTGTACTGATATTATCTTTCATTCTGTCTGCATGTGTATAAATAAATAATGCACTGCTGTGTGTGTTAATACAGGCCGTTAAACGCTCTCACAGGCGTCTCGGACTGGCTCAAAAACTGATGGATCAAGCCAGCAGAGCCATGATTGAGAACTTTAATGCCAAATATGTCTCTTTACATGTCAGGAAGAGGTAGGATCTACCAGCGCCTTCACTCTCTGTCATCTGAGATTCACCGGGAGGGTTTTTCCTAACCTTGTTGCATTTGTTTGTATTTCAGTAACCGGGCCGCTCTTCACTTGTACTCAAACACACTTAAGTTTCAGTGAGTATAATTTCTCCCCCCCCCCCCCCCCCCCCCCCACTTTTGATTATATTTGTATTATGATTAAATTCTAACTCTGTTTATTAAAACTAAATGAATTAATTACAAATTTGACTTGATAAATGTCTAGATGGAGTGTAATAGCATGGAGTAATTGCAGAGGGATGCAAGAATGCATTCTGTGTTAATGAAGTAGTTCAACTTCAAAAACATGTCTTGAGACCAGCTTAATTAACTGATAGATTAAATATAATAATTAATTAGTGTGTTAAGTAGACGGCACTAGAATAAAAAATTTTCAAGGCAGCCTGAGAAACTAGCTCCGTTACAGTCATAACACCAGTTATTGTGTGAAAATTAACTAAATTGTAGGCACATCAAAAGTGCAGTAAGCGATTTCTGAGAAGCGATTTTTCTTCGGGGAGGAGAGAGTGAGCCAATCAGAAGTAGGGGGTGTGTCCACTCATGATGGGGGAGGAGAGAGTGAGCTAATCAGAAGTAGGGGGCGTGTCCACTCATGATGGGGGAGGAGAGAGTGAGCCAATCAGAAGTAGGGGGCGTGTCCACTCATGATGGGGGAGGAGAGAGTGAGCCAATCAGAAGTAGGGGGAGTGTCCACTCATGATGGGGGAGGAGAGAGTGAGCCAATCAGAAGTAGGGGGCGTGTCCACTCATGATGGGGGAGGAGAGAGACTGAGCAAGAGGGAGATTTGGAGAAAGACTGTAAAAAGCGAGATGGCTGAGAGACATTACAAAATAAAAAAGCTCAGAGGAATACCATTGGGTACCAAGGGTTATGATCAGGCAAGAGCTTCAGGACCTGCTTTAATATAAGAATAGCATTCCAGTGCCAGAGACCGAAGCGGGATCTGAAAACAGATGTTTCAAACAGAGAGTAACATTGGTTTTGAGTGTGTTCAACAGAACCAATATGCTGTTGTTGTAATGTTAGTTTTAGTAACAGGAGCTGCTGGCGATCAACAACAAACTCTCACTTATATTTACTCTTGTGTACTGTATGGTTATTTTTTGTTCGTCCTTGTTGTTTGTTTGTTCGTCATCTTCGCTTTATTTTTCATGAAGCATTATTTTGCTTCGCTTCAGCTATGATGGAGACATCCACTCTTCATGCATTTTGGGGGTGGAGCAAAAAAGGGAGGGTGTGTTTGTTTGGTTTGATTTCAAATATCAACAGTGTTTCTCTGAAATCATTTACTGCACCTTTAAATGCATTTTTTTCATTATGTATTGATTCTGCGTTGTATTCTAGTCATGCAAAATGTTTTCATCACTGTTCATACTGTGTTGCAGGATTAGTGAAGTAGAGCCCAAATATTATGCTGATGGAGAAGATGCTTATGCCATGAAGAGGAATCTCACACAGATGGCAGATGAGGCATGTTTCGGTGCAGTTATACATCATTATGTGATGCCAAATACAGCTTCAAAATGTTTTTTCCTCTTAATTTAAATTTCCCAAATTGTAACCTGACCCTCTACACCAGGGGTGTCAAACTCAGTTCCTGGAGGGCCAGAGCCCTGCAGAGTTTAGCTTCAACCCTAAACATTTTTTTAAAACACCTGATCAGCTAATCAAGTCCTTCATGCTAATTTGAAAATTGCAGGTGTGTGTGTGTTGAAGCAGGGTTGGGACTAAACTCTGTAGGGCTGTGGCCCTCCAGGAACTGAGTTTGACACCTGTGCTCTACACCCACTGAACATGTGGAAGAATAACACAGGCAATTTTTTTTTTTTTTTTAATCTTCGTGAAACGGCCCACACATACTCCATTTTCCTCCACCTGGATTTTCCCAACTGTTTGATTAGGACTGTAACGGTAGTCGTGGCTGCTGTATCTTTGCTCCTTTCTACTCAGACATTTGAAGTGGTTTTTGAACGCCTATTCAAAAACATATATTTTTTATTATCTCTGATAGCTAATTACTGTAAGTTGCTCAATTATTGTAGGTGGGAAAGTGACTAAAATGCCGTTGAAGAAATTACACGCCTACATTTGGTCATTGCGATTGAGTCACACCTTTCACAGCTTTTTTTAAATTGAAAATTATACAGGGTTAAATTGGGTTCACCTTCAAAAAGTAAAAAGCTAATGGTAGTTTCACTCTCTTAAAAACACATTTAACACATTACATTTACCAGTATACCTTCCTATAGTCAGTGGCTGACCCTGGTAGAGACAAGTTTACTTGGGAGACAAGCCCCCACTATGATAAACACTAACTTTCCTGTTGTGTAGTTGCAGAAGCCAGGTGTTCGTCTGTGGGGCTCAGAGACTCCTGCATCTCAGGACACATCTGTGACTGGCCTGGTGGAGAAGCTGACGGTGCAGGATGGAGATGGAGACAGCGGAGGAGAGAGTAAAGAAATGAGTGAGGTCAGCGAGGCCACGGAGAGCACAGACGTCAAAGACTCCTCATCAGACTCTTAACTCACATCTCAGTCTGTTCACACCCATCTTATAGGTTTCAAATCGGTTTACAGTGTTTATATGCTCTGATGGTTTTATTTTCTCAATACAGGAAAGTGACCTTGTAAAAGTGGTTCATTTGTCAATAAAATTGGAGAGTAAACATCGTGTGTGGTGGTGTCATTATCCTGGAGGGGGAAAAATAAATGTTTTGATTGATGTGAAAGTTGTGGCTTCTAAAAAATAGTTAATTAGTTCCAAGCATGAAAGGCCCTTTTTACCTCTGTCATCTGAGGCACAAGTAAAAACAGGATAGTGTCCCAGCCATAAACCACGAGTTGCTGCTTTTTGGTTGGTTAAAAAAATATATTTACAGAACACCATGCAAGTTTTTGAAATACTCAGACAGTTGAACTGTGTAAACTACAAAAATGCGAATTTGTGAAAACGGTAATGGCATGCGCATGTGTATCACGTGTTTAGTTAATAGGCCAGTAGTGTGGCTTTACAGTGACATCGCTAACTACTGGCCTGACATTAATACAGCGTTTTTTTGTTGTTTTCGTTGACAACGTTGTCGCCTGTTAGCAAAAAACGCAAAGGAAATTTTTTTTTTTTAAATCGTTGTCATCACCTGAGCCAACATTTTTCCTTTGATTTTCTGAAAAAGAACATGTTTAAGACCTGTAAGTTACTTTGCCAACCTTTAGGAGTATGTCAACTTACAGGTGACCTTAAATGGAAACCCACGGACTAAAAGCAAATAAATAAAATAATGTTGTGGCGCCTTTAAGATTTCTGTCGAAACACATTTACACGTGAACTGAGTTTGCTCACTTTGCCGCGCGTTTTGTACTTGAACTTCTAGTGGTTTGCCGTCAACTACAAGTTTCACTGCTCCATTCTTCAATAACTGCCTCTTTGCAAAGCTGCATTACATTGCGACATATTGATTAAAACAAACCTCAATCAAATGCGTCGCAAAAACTAAATCATACCCAGGGGTCCTTATTAAAAACGAACGGCCTAGTTTATGGGATCCTCCTCCTCCAGAAAGATTACAGAGCGACAGACGAGAGGCTTTACCCACAGCCGGAGACGGCACAAGGTTTGGCATACTTTTCTCTCATTTTACGCATTGTGGTGTTAGTGAATATTGGCATTTACCCCACTTCATCCTGTGACTGGGGCCGCCCAAGTTATTGAACAATACAGGCCTTGATGTAAACCCGCTGGAGGCGCCTACTATGTGCTCTATAACGTTAGTGGGTCGTGAATAATATATTACTGACAGAGACTCATTGCTATCAAACTAACATCTCGTTCATGTCTAAAATACATACATGTTTTTAAATAGGACGAGACTTGGCCTGTGGTCCACAAGAGGGCAGCAATGTTATAATTTTGCCAATTCCACCTTCAGAATTAGAAAAAGCTTTATTGCCAAGTGTTTACACCATTTACACACACAAGGAATTTGTCTTGGTGACACGAGCTTCCAGTGCTGAAGGAAAGTACAGACACAGTGCAGATATACATAGGATTTACAAAACAAAACAAAAAAAGAAAGAAAGATAACATTCATAATAGTATAAAGAAAATATAATATTACAAAGAAAACTAAATTTAAATAATGGAATATAGTACAGTAATAGAAATATATATAGTTTTATGTTATTACAGCTGTACAATTTTGAGATGTTTTGTTCAAATGGTAGACGATGTGTGTATAGATGAGCACAGGACAGACTCAATGACGGTGAGTAGAACTGTGTCAGCTCCGGTGGCTCAGCTGGTGAAGGAAGTTCAATCTCTGCTGGGACTTTTTCACAGCGGGATTGTCCCACTTCAGGTCCTGAGAGATGGTGTTGTCCAGGAACCTGAATGACTCCACTGCTGCTCATGATGCTGAGTGCTGGGGTGTTTCTCCTGAAGTCCACGATCATCTCCACTGTTTGGAGTGTCAGAGTAATGGTGTTGAAAGCTGAACTGAAGTCCACAAATAATATCCTTGCGTAAGTCTCAGGTCTGTTGAGATGTTGCAGGATATAATGCAGTCCCATGTTGACTGCATCATCCACAGAGTAGACTCTTTGCTCTGTAGGCAAACTGAAGAGGATCCAGCAAGAGACCAGTGATGTCCTTCAGGTAGGCCAACACCAGTCTCTCAAATAACTTCATGACCACAGATGTAAGAACATCAGGTCTGTAGTCATTAAGTCCAGTGATTTTTTTTTTTTTTTTTTTTGGGGAGGGACTGGAATGATAGTGGAGCGTTTGAAGCAGCAGGGAACTTCACACTCCTCCAGTGATCTGTTAAGGATCTGTGTGAAGATTGGGACCAGTTGGTCAGCGCAGACTTTTATACAGGCAGGTGAAACACCGTCTACGCCTGAAGCTTTCCTGATCTTCTGTTGGTGGGGAAACTCGGCTCACGTCCTCCACACAGACCTTAAGCGCAAGTTGAATTGCAGGAGGTGTTGGTGTATGTGTGAAGTGCAGATCAGAGCGGGTGTGAGGTATGAGACTGGGCTTTTCAAACCTGCAGTAAAACACATTCAGATCCTAGCCAGTTGTTGATTCTCCACAGATCGTGGGCTGGTGTCTTGTACATGGCGATGTTCCTCAGACCTGTCCAGACTGACTCTGGGTCGTTGGCTGAGAACAGTTTTTTTTAGCTTTTGCTAAATCATGTGGGATTTCGACCTTTCTCAGGTTAAGAACCCTTTGGTGGATAAAGGTACGGATATACCATATTGTTTAAAACTAAATGTGCATTTTAAGCCTGGCCTATAATAACGTGCGTTTAGCGGGCCTACCATAATAATGTGTTTATGTACTGTGCTGTTTAAATTGTAAATCCATTAAATAATCATTACTGATGTACAAGTCGAATTTAGCTAGACTTTAGCTTCCCTACTGTTGCTTTGGTTAAAGATCAAATGTATTTTTGCTTAATGCAATATTATTTTCATAAATTAGTTTTGAGATCAAACATTAATTGGCTGCCCCTTGTGTAGGAAGAGGAATGTAACTAAGAAACACTACTACATTTACATAATTATCTTAATAACAGTCACTAGAACATAATTAAGAAAAAGTCCAGAGTGACATTTACACTATTAAGTTTATTAATACTATAAATACATGAACACAATTTCAGACAAACAAAAGAATACATTTACCATGTGCATTATGTGTAGCCAAAAAACATTCAGACATTTAGTGATGGGGATAATATAAATAGATGTGCTTGTTGGATTTTACAGTTCAGGACCTCATCAAAATGCCCACTTTGCCCACTCTGTCTCTTAGTACATAACACTCTACTCTCTCCATTACTTGAGGAGCACCATGGATTCATTTGGCCACATGAGCTGTCCTCGATCCATGATCTGTCCCTCTGCCTGGTCTCTCTCTCTCTGAAGTCATGAGTGTGGCTCAGAAGAGACTGGTTTCGCTTGACTCCAGGATTT
Source organism: Phoxinus phoxinus (assembly GCF_949152265.1). Classification (NCBI taxonomy): domain Eukaryota; kingdom Metazoa; phylum Chordata; class Actinopteri; order Cypriniformes; family Leuciscidae; genus Phoxinus; species Phoxinus phoxinus. The sequence continues at coordinate 22,079,496 of NC_136893.1, forward strand.
TTGGAAGAGGTACCTGTGGGTGTGAAACAAAAGTAAGCTCTTTTGAAATTATATTAATACAACACTGGTACTACTTTCTTGGACCATCAGTACATTTCAAGATCCCTGACATCAACTTTTCAGTTGGCATTACAATATCAAAGTAAATAAAATAAGTAAAAGGAAACAACTCTCCTCAATAGGGTTGTCAGGATATCATAAAAATGTCTCACGATACTATACCAGCTGCTGACGTATCACGGTTCCAAGTAGTATCACGATACAATTCAGTATTGTGTTAATTCATTATTCAAATCTACAAAATAAACCAAATTTTCATATACATACTGGCTATTGTTACCAATCAAATGAAATCAGTGTAAACAAAATCCATCTTAGCTCTGCACAGTAGCACAGAAGCTGCATGAAGTGATATTTAGATTTGGCATTAATGCATTTACGCTGCAATTAAAATTGCATCAATAATGTTATGAGCTTAATGTTTTAAATATAAAACTGATTATAGAAATATTAAATGTTGAATAAATAAATAATAATAGGCCTACTTTAAAATGGGAAACAAAAACCGCCAGTAGGTGGCAGCAAGTCTCTACTTAAAAAACTAAAATATGTATTTTTTATATATTTTTGCTCACACTAGCGCGGCCATTCAAATTCATGGGGGTCAGGGACAGACGCACAATGAGTAATCTATGCAGTACAATAAATCAGTGCTTCTCAATTGATTGGTTATGTGTGTGTTTTGCAGTTCTGTTCTGATGGTCACGACACATACTGCTGTGTAAAAACTATGCTAAATGCAAAGTTAGCATGGAAAAATGAATGGCAAGTCAGCTTTTAAAAAGAAGAATTCATGTTTCATAGAAGCATAGACTTCATAGAAGCTATTCAAATGCTACACAAGGGAAAAGAAAATACATTGAAATTACCTTAAAATACCTACAAATTATTGAAACAATATAATTTTTTTACCGTCTGGTTTAAGACATATTTTTTTGCCGCCAACAGAGGGTTTGTGCTGGTGTAAGCTGTAAGTAAATCTGGCTCCCAATGTCTTCAAGCTAAAAGCCATGCAACGGATTAGGTAAGCTAGCTGTTTATTTAGAAACATAATTAAGAGTCAAAAAACCCTTGAAAGTGATTTTACTGAACAAAAAAAAAAGTACTTGTGTAAACGCCACAATAAAAGTACATAGAATAAACAAGTAATAAGATCCTGGTGGATGACTAATGGTTTTCCAGCTCTGTTCCAGCTGTGCGCTCCTATTCTATGGCGCACGATAAATAAAAACCTGTCAGTCTGAGCGATCAAACCAATCCAAGCACACTCCGATGGTCCTCTACACATCTTCCCTATCCACTATACCCATCTACCACCCCCGAGATCCAGTTTCCATTGGTTGAACGTTCAAATGATGTTGGAAAACACTGCATTATAATTGCAATCCTGGATCAGCCTGTCATGCCACTCCATGATCTATGCATTGTCTTATGTTGTGTTTGGGCTCGCTCGAAACCACCTGCTTCAAATAAAGATATACAATCTACTATGGTTTACAAATGTTTCGTGAAGGTACAAACAAAAACCTGGCGCAATATATATACATGGCATCATACTGTTTACACGTGCGTCAGCGGTGCTACTTCATACAATACTTGGGATAGTTGGGTCTAACTGAAACAAATACGTTCGTTGTATTCTGCTTTTTGAGACCTTTCAACCATACATGACACAAGTTATATATTTATATTAAATATATTATTATATATTTAATATAAATATATTATATATATTTAATGTAAAGCAGTTATTTTATTTTTTAACACTACATACCGCTTTGAGATAAGCCACGTTGCTCTGTCGAATCTCGGTGAGCAACTGATCCCGAGGTGTTGGGTCCACTTTAGGTGGCTGTCGTCTTCGAGGAACCGGCTTTAGAGTCTTTATCATATCTTTCAGGTTGGCTCTCTCATCTGCAGGTCCTTCTCTTGCCATGCTTCTTTGTTTAGGAACACTCCTCAGCTGAACATTAGCTCTTCCCTCTTTCCTCTCATCCCTTTGGTTCAGTTCCAGGAGTGGATCCCTTCGTTTTGGAGTCTTTTTCAGTTGTACTTCCTTTAAGGGGTTTCCTGTGTCTGAACTAGGAGGATGTTGTTGTGGGTCAAGATATTGAGTCTTGCGGAGCTGCAGAGGAGGACTTGGTTGTGGTGAAGGTTCAGGAGAAACTTCAGGACTCTCCTCAGCCCCATCTTGGGAACCCTGTAGTAGGGACAACGGTATGTAGCCTCCTAGCATTTCCAACATGCCAGGGGGCAAGTTGAGAGAGTTCTCATACATCTCCATGACCTTCCTATGCTCTTTCATCTGATGGAGCTTCTGGTCCTCCATTCTCTGCTGCCGCTGACGGTCCAAGTTTCTGGTTAGGAGGTTTGTGACCACCATCCGAGGACCAGGGAGTTCAAAATGGTAGCCCATCTTCAGAAGAGTGTTGTTAGCCTTGAGGAGACGAGACACTTCCATTTCTGCATGGTGTCCTAGCATGTGCCTTTGGTTGTGGAAGCGGAGCTCAGTAAGTGTCTCATTGAACTGGAGGCAACGTATTATTGCCACAATCCCTTTTCCTGTGATGAAATTGGATTCGATATTTAGTGTGGTGATGCTTCTGTTCTCTCTGAGCATGTTAGCGAGAGCGAATGCCACGTTTTCGTCTGCACCGGTGTTTGCGATGCTGAAGGTCTTAATGTGTCTGTTCTTCTTGAGAGCATTGACGTAATCAAGGAGCATTACTTTGGGAATGTTTTCAATATTATTGAGATTGACATCTGTGACAGAGGCATTATTGTTGTGGATCTTATCCAAAGTGGTCTCCAAATTCGTTTCATTCCCAGAAGGTCTTGCAGTCTTTTTAACAAAAGTGCTTCCACCTAGGGCAAGTTTTGGGATCTTCAGCTTGGATATGACCCTTTCCTCTTTCTCGGGAACCCAGTTCTCATACGAAGAGGGAGCAGGGTCAGACTGGGTGGAATCAGCTTTCTTCTCCTCGTTCACTTTAGATTCGGTCTCATTAAGTCCTGATTCTTCAGTCTTTGCTTCAACTTTTGTATCTGCAACCTCTGGAGGCGGCTGTAAACCATCTTCTGAGGTCACCATGGGGTCGGTGGCAACAAGTTCTATCTGGACAGGCTGCTTTCTTGCTTTGTCCTCTTTTTCAGCCTCCATTATCGCTTCTTCAATCACTTCATCAACAACAACATCTCCCTCTCCTCCCTCAACCTCCTCAACGATATCCTCATAGACATATTCCACCTCTTCAACTTTATCTTCTTCTTTTGCTTCAAGCTCCTCATCGGTTTTCTTCTGATTATGACAAATGGACAGAAGGGTCAGATCGGAAGAGTCAAACAACTTTTGAAAGACTACAAATTATGAAACATTTCATCTCCAGCAACTTACTCAAAGCCTAAAAATAGAATGTCCTGTTTACAGCACAGTTGCTGTTTCAAAGCATTTGTTGTTGTAGTATTATTGGCCTCCTGGTTGCAGCAGTTATAAATAGTCAAATTTGATGATTAATAATCAGAGTTCAAAGCACTTCAGCAAAACAGTTTATATGAAATGAAATGCTCTGAATGTAAACAACGCAAACAGTAACGGATCTTACCTGACTGGGTAATAGAGTTGTGGGAACTCTCTCCTCCTCCAGCATGCGTTTGGACTCTTTCTCCCAGTACATATATTCCACCAGTGATCTGTGATCAAATGATCCAGTGGGTGGTTTGTCAGTTTGGTCTCTCTGCCTCATTCCCACCGGCACTCTCTCATCAGGAGCGATCTCTTCCATCTCACTCTGGAGCTGTTTGAGCTCCTCTGTCGAGAGGCCTGCCAGAATCTCATCCTCATCGATCTCTTCTTCTGACTGGGGCTCGCTGCAATCTGAAATAGAAAAAATATACTCTGTAAAATAATCGTTAAAAAAAGTTAAATGTAGAATTTACTTGTTTTCTTAAAAATAAATGTGACTATGTTGTGTTAAACCAATGAAAGTCAGATATCGGGCACAACTACCTCATGTATGCTGTAAACCCTAACGCTCAAAGTAATTAATTGGGTTGATTAGGACAAACTTAAATTAAACTAACTAGTTCAGTCAAATTAACTTTTATGAGTATTTAGCACTTTCTCAGTTCACATAACTGATATATTTTAAGTAAACTGAACTGTTTCATTGTTTTGAGTTCATGAAATTATTTATTAGGCTAGACGAACTTAAGTTTAACTGAACCGGCTGTGATGTCTATTTCCCAGCATGCTTTGCCGATTGCACTCGAAAGGGAGAGTAAATGCTAAAAAAATATAATATAAATGTTTTTTTTGTGCAATATTAATGTTAAGTGGAAGATTTAGTAGTGATTCATGTTTTATTATGCTAATTTAGAAGAATTTATGTTAATGTTGGTTTTAGGATAGTTACCATCATGGTGACAAGTGGTGCATGCAGCTTGATTTGAGAGCAAATAATACCTTTATATTGTTGCGCTTCTACAGCAAGTGCTTCTGTATAACACACTATTGCTAACATGTTAACAAATTAGTATGGTAGCAGATTAGCTTGTTAAAGCTAGCAAAGTTTATACTAATAAAAGTGTTCACATTGAGATGACATGAACATTTTAAGTTAATTGTATGAATTGGTGTAACAAACATTTCAAGTTAAAAACAATTAAAATGTATAAGTACAAAATAAAAATCTGCTATTTCTGCTTAATTAAACTTTGAATTTCATAACTGAAAACAATTGAGGCAACTGATCCTTAAATGTTTTGAGTTTTGCTAACTTATTCGGACTAGCTGAGTAATTTCTGTGCTACTGGCATCACCAAAACTCAATCTCAATCACTCTCCCTGCCTGATATTAGTCAGACAATCAAGGGAATAAAAATATTCAAACTTGGACACATTATGTCTGAAAATTATCCCTTTAAATGATATTACACATCTTGTACTGAATGCCAGGACAGCTAATATGTTCAGTACAACAACATGAATGCGAGCTTGATATTTCTTAAATATATTTTAAAGCTCCATTATTTAAAACTACAGTATGATACTACCACCAGATTTAGCACTGGTCTCCTGGGAGTTAGTTAGAGATAGGCTGTAGGCTGAGTGTTAAACTCATTTTCTTTCAGCACCTCAGAGCTTTTTACAAAGATCACCTATTTTTTCTCAAGATTAATGGCAACAAACGGCTGAATATATTAACAACGAAATACCTCGGACGGTCGTCTCATGAGAAGCGTCTCTCTGCCTCATTCCCAGCGGCACTCTCTCGTCAGGAGCAATGTCGTCCATCTCACTCTGGAGCTGTTTGAGCTCCTCTGCCGAGAGGCCGGCCAGAATCTCGTCCTCATCGATCTCCTCTGTGTATGACTCCTGATCCGTGTGCTCAGACATGTCCACCTTAGTGTTTTCAAGAACTCAACTAAAGCCACTGGTTTCGAAGCGCAGCGAGCGTCGTGGCAGGACTCAAGGCCTTATGCCACATGCACGATCTAAAATAACCTCCATTCAACAGAGGGGATGGTATTTATGGAACAAGCGGGGAGATACAGACATAGACTTTTTTCAGCAACTTGAGTCAGCTGGTCCGTCCCCTGAATTTCAACATGACAGACTAGAGAGAGAGAGAGAGAGAGAGTAGGGTGGAGAAAAACAGCAGCAGGTGGACATGCCAGTCAAGCGGCCCCGGTGGCTCAGACGCTAACTTCAGCTACAAACATTTTATTTAACTGGAATTACAGGATGACCAAAGAAAAATAGACATTGTAAACCTGGCTGTTTGAAAGGCCAGTAAAACAGGCCTGTTCCATGTGTTAAAAGCTGAAGACTAGAAATATATAGCGATTTGACCCCTAATCCTCCACAGTTCTATGAGGACAGAAATAAAATCTGTCTGATGTTGAAAACAACAGTCAGGCGGGGAAGCTGGGCGGTCAGGAAAAGCAGGCTGATGTAGGATGGAAAGACTCCACAAACATTAGTGTTGTCTAGCGTTGGAGGAAAAATACTTGAGCAAGTGTAGTTTGTTGGAAATGTTTGGAAAGCTCAAATTGCAGTGAAGTGTGGCTTAAAAATAAGTGTGGGTTGACAGTCACCTTAAAATACAAATATCAGTCCCTTCAGAAAAACGCGATTATGTGATCGCATAATTCAATACATAATCAGCCAAAGTCCGCTTTTTCAAATACACCTTTATACTTTTGCCGCATAAATTGCCGATTTCCGCGCACAAAACATGCGGGGTAGTATGCTTGCTTATCTTATGAAGTAATAAGAAATGACTCTTTACATTAAGGTAGTAGCCTATAACAGGGTGTTGGGGGAATCACTTTTTTTCTCTCTTTTTCATCAAACCGCAGTTTTTGCAAGTTCCCGCAATTGTTGGCATAAAATTGCATAAATATCCCGTATGTTCTATTGCATTTTTTAAGAAAACGTGCCGCATAATCAATTTTTGCCCGCAACAATCACAAAAAAACTGAATTATTGAAACTGAAATATTGCATATTCACAATATCCACTCATTTTATAATATTACACCAGGAAAACAAGGCATCCCATTAAGTGTTACATATTATAATATTCTTGGTGATCCCTTTATGGCATTCAGTATATTCTAAATCTATTAATACTGTATAATTTGTGACACAGATCAAGACCAACAAAGACTTTTTATTTGTGTTGAATAATCATTAAACATTTTTTGAAGGTTAGCTATAAATATACTAAAGGAAATATCTTAAATTATTTATTTATGCCCACAAAGATTATATAAACTGACATGATATTCTTGTTCTTCCTTACTTCTACAAACATTAATCAATGAATAGTAATAATCCTAGAAACAATCTTTCAATGGCATCGTTTTTTCTGTCTCTTCAATAACATGCAACATATTAATAAATAATGATGTTTAAGTGTATGAAAATATAGTATCTGCATTTGACCCTTGTATCAGTTTCATTTTTTCTTACATTAATAACGCTCAACATGTTTTGAGCAATTACCATAATTCCCATGTAGAATTTTCTCCCACCTACACTAATTATACATCAATGTGCATTGTAGTTGTAATAAGTCTGCAGTGTTGAAAAGAGGCTTATTGTTAGGTTGTAGCAAGCAGATTTGGTTTAACATGAACACAAAGCCAGAAACACCATATTGTGCACCAATATTGGCAGAATGTAATCTGTCTTTATAAAATGGTAAGCATGGGCAAAACCTATTTTTGCATGCATTCACAAACACTTGGAAAAAATAACACACTTGTATAGGCCAAGCACATTGAGGCACCTTTTAGTTTTAGTATGTAACCTGTAGAAGTTCCTTGATTGTAAATCACTGAGAAGTATAAAAGCTGAATTGGTGATGGATTCAAATAATGTGATCAATTTTCTCTTTAAATTCCAACAGATTTTATTTCAATTAAAGGTAAAGAACACAATAAATTAAACAAACAGGAAAAAAGCTAAATGTCCAATCGTTTGGAGGGATTTGGATAGCAACTGTGCCTGGCACTTGGACCAGTGACATTTGAGGTCTAAAGCTTGCACAAATACTCTTTGCCAAGCATACATTTCCCATAATTCCACATGACAGTGGCCAGCCTTCTAAATTCAGATACAGGGCGATGGCATACAGTAGAGCACATTCATTAAAACTTGAGCATGTTTCCAAGGGCAACAGAATTAAAGCTGTGATTCTTCTTTAAAAATGTACTTTCAAGTGGCCCTTCATAACACAACACCATAATCTGTGCTTTCTCAAAGCAGAGGGGGACAAAATGGAATCAACCAAGCAAATCACTGTTTGATCAAAGCTTTGCACCTGTACACCAAATCGAAACAAAAGCACTAAATGTATACAAAGTATACCGGATTATTATTTTTTGGTATAATATTCATTACTTAGTGTACGTTAGTAATATAGAAGCGTGTGCTGCTGTATATACCTTTCTGTCAACACTTAAGTTAAGCTCTCAGAAGGATCATCCTTCAAAAAAAAAAAAAAAAATTGAATAAGGAAAAAAAAAATTCTCAAATATCACTCAGAAATGCATGGAACTGGCACAATATAATTACTTCTGAAAGCCACATGGCTTGCTGTCCATAGAAAGGCAAGATTGGAAAGTTTTACACTGTTTTTCAAGAAAGGAAATGAAAAATGAAACAGATAATAAAGCTTAGCCTCCAGCACTTAATAATAATAACAATAATTATAATGATAATAACAATAAGAATTACAACAATATCAACAGTAACCATAATAATTAAAATTTGTTAATCATAACAAGTAAAGCATAATAAAGCGTTTTATTCCCATTGTCAAAGATTCTGGCACAGATTGTTAAAACAATGAATAAAAAGACATTCATGAACCCGGTCCTACACACACACACACACACACACACGCACGCACACACACACACACACACGCACGCACGCACACACACAAAGTGTCAAACAGAATGGTAAGGATGTGTAAAACACTAGACAATCTCTCTCTCACACACAAACTAAATAAATAACCATTTAATCCCAATAAGTGAACAGCAATTTCACTACAGCACACATCAATCCCCAGGGTCTCATTACAAAGCGTCTTTGTGTTTCGTCATTTCGAATGGACTGACAACAAAAGAAAGCTGTGGTTCACTGATTAAGAAATCGATGCATATTTCTGAATATTCCAGAAGTTAGAGCAATAAATATTTAGTGGGAAGGCTTGATATCTCCGTCACGTCACACGGCTTTAAGATTTCAGAGGCAGACTCAGTACAGTACAATAGCAAGGCTGCGAGGAAACGCGAAATACGTAAAAAGAGGGACGAGAGGAGAGAGTCTGAAAGCGCTTCAGTAAAGGCTTTTGAATGATGTTAAACACCCCCCACACACCAAACCTACAAAATACACACATTTGCATACAGGTTTTGTTTTTTGTTTTTGTCTTCTAAACACGCCACACTGGAAACCTTCTGTATAAAACCAAACCCATCCCTGACTGTGTCCACTATGGAATGCAAATAATGAGGAAATATTATATTTAATCTACTCGTTTACTCTCTCCTCCAGTCTCTCTCCTTTGCCATTGCTGAAGACTCGTTTTCTCTCCCATAATAGAGAGAATAAAGATTGTTGAGAACTAGAAAGATTCGTTTCTGCATAGTGTTCACCCACCTTCCCCCACAACCGTTCTTTGTCGAAAACACAAAAATCAACATCTCACTTATATGTATCTATATACATGATTTGCCCCTTGATATAAATGTTTAGGAATGAAAATTGCAACCAAATAAAACATTACAAGGCATACATAATAATTAGCAAACCTAGCACAAATGTTCATATATAACAGTCATAAGGACATACTGCATATCCTTAAAGGTAGGTGCGGTCACCATATTCATCTATGTAAATTGGAATAAAAATGTAAACCACAGAAACAGGGAATCAATAGGAATCTAGTCAACGTTTAAAGTGCAAGTCTGTTGCAGTTTCTCTTCGCAGAAAACAACAATGTGCCAAAAAACTGGTGCAAGTCTTCTGACGTGAACTGCTGCGCAATAGATTCGCCAGCGCCCCCTGGTGGCAGCTGACTATATGGCAAGAGCACATCTTTCGTACACTTTTTCTGTCTGACCCATCGAAGCATGGTACTGATTTTGGACAATCTCCCAAGACAACACAATCTCTTTTGTCTGAAGAAATAGCAAACACATACACAGAAACCCGTTTGGTCCTCAAGGAAGAAAGGAGACAAACTGAAGCCTGGGTCAGAAGCACATGGAGTCGGGGCGAGAAGACTCTCCATTGTCTCTCCTTTGGCAGCCCTGTGGGCATCTCAAGGATCTCTCTGTATCCGGCTCCTCCCACATACTGAGATCCGAGTGCCTCACCTTAAGCATATCTCCTTACAGGAACAGGTGGTCGACCTTGGAATAGGATTCAGGCATTGGACTAGGAGATCCAACTGAAGTCTTTCTCGCTTCCCGCTCTGGCGTCTCCTTCCAGAGCCGAGTCACTTTCCTCTTTGCCATCGTCTATTGCTCTGTCGTCTCGCTGCGAAATCCCTGAGCCGGCTCGCCATTTCCCGTTCTCCTCCTCGCCTTCACCTTCTCCCATCAGCTCGGCCTCCACCATCATCTCCTCTTCCCCGTCTCCGTCGGCGGTGTCATCAGGGAAACGGTGGTCCCCGGGATACAAGAGTTCCTCCTCTGGGGAGCCGTCCTCGCCGTTCTGGTCCAGCAGGGCAGCCATGCCTCGACCCGAGCAGTCTGCGCAGACGCCGTGGCGCCGAGAGCCATGTTTGATGCCCACGCTGGCGGCCGACATGAAGACGCGACTGCATACTTTACACACGTACTTCTTGTCCTTACTGTGCACCTGAGAAAGAGTGACAATGCATTGTTGAGAGACAGCAATTCATGTCTTTTACAAAAGAGTACTGTGGCAAAACCATTAAAACACCATATTTATTAAAGCTATAAGATACGAGAGGCTTACAGTGACCCTGTTTAAGCCTGGAATTAAAGGGATAGTTCGCCCAAAAATTAAAATGATGTCATCATTTATCACCCTCATGTCGTTCCAAACCCGTAAGACTTTCGTCTTCGTAACTCAAATGAAGATCTTTTTGAAGAAATCTGAGAGCCTTCTGTCCCTCCATTGACAGCTACGCAACTACCACTTTGATGCTTCAAAAAGTTCATAAAAAGAGATCGTAAAACTAATCCATATGAATTGAGCGGTTTAGTTCAATTCAATCTGTTCATCATATAAAACGATCGAGTCTATTCAGATATTTGGACTAAACCGCTCAATTCATATGGATGAGTTTTACGATCTCTTTATTAACTTTTTGAAGCATCGAAGTGGTGGTTGCGTAGCTGTCAATGTCAGAAAGCTCTCAGGTTTCATCAAAAATATCTTCATTTGTGTTCTGAAGATGAGCGAAAGTCTTACGATTTGGAACGACTTGAGGGTGAGTAAATAATGCAATAATTTTCATTTTTGGGTGAACTATCCCAAGTTTCAACACCTGTTTCTCAGGTGATCTGTGGCTGGTTGCAAACAAGTTAGTCATCTAATTTTCTCTTCAGCAATGGTCACGACTCACAATTTTAAGTCATGTGGTGGATTGGTCCAATTTGAATTGGGAAAGGTGGCTGTAATGCAACATTTTGGATGCCAACTGCGTAAAACACCAAGGAAGAAGAATCTGAAAAGTATGACTTGGCTAACTGCTGGTTGGTCAGACTAGTTCCTAAAACACAGTCTTAACGTTGTGGCTGTGTTAATGCAATAGGCCCCTGATCACAGGTGGCCAGTGTTAAAAACGTGTAAACAGGGTCCGGCAGGCTATTTTGAGGTCGGGAAACACTCAAATTGTATTTGTTAATAGTCAAAATTGCATGTGACCACACTGGATTTATACAACCACAACAGTTAATCATGCACAGCCAAAGTTCAGTTAATACAGATACTCCTGTTAACAAGCAAGTTAATGAGATTTTTTGCTCAACATGACATGCCAAAGCAACAGCAATATAAAACACCCCAGTGCTCAATAAATAGTTTGATATATTAAGAATAATTCTTTCACCAAATAGTTTCCCAACCTTTCTGTCCTTAATTGTACCCCACAGCTCCTTCAGTACTTGAACTTAATCAACAGAAACCAGCGTTTCTCTTTTACCTTAATTTACACTGGATATAATTTAGCATAATCAGTAATATTAAAGCTACACTATGTAACTGGATGTGTTTCGGCTCTGCTCCTGTGGATGAATGTAGTTTGAGGCAAAGGTGTACACAGATAGAGGACATCAGAACCAATGGACAAATAAATTGTAGTTGTTTAGTTTTTACCATTTTGCAAGATCCATGGTCAATTTTTGTTTTGTTTGTTGTGACAAAAAATTTTCAGCTTTACACTGCCCAGAGCCAGAGTCACTATTCTCTGTGGACGGACATGACGTGACATGCATGGTTGGATGATGGATTTTTACCCCAAACCCATACAAATCATTATTATATTACTTCTATACTAAAAACAATCAATACTGTGGGTAAAAACAGTATTCAGACTCACCAAGTAGCTTCCTCTCATCTGTTATTTTAAACTGCATTTGGTTTAATATTGTTTTGAGATATACTGTTGTAATTTTAATCTTTTAAAAGGTTCACAAAACAAAACTTTGCCAGTAACCTCAAGAACCTGCTTCAGTGCGTCTTAGGTGTACCCTGGTTGGGAATCACTGATATATACAGCAGTTAATTAGGCTATTTACAGTTGCCTAGCAACATGCCACATTCATGTATAATGTACGTTTTATCCACAATTTACCTGCACTTTATAATGGCTTTGAACCACTGATCTATATAAATGACTGGATTGCTCACGACGTCATAAAAAGTGAAGCCACCGCGCCGCCATATTGGTTTTCCCTAGTATTCCCTCCCATTCTATTGAATTAATAAGAAATCTTCTGATTTTAATGAGAAAACATTACCTAACGAGTCAGCGTTTTTGTATGTGAAGTCTCCTTGTACAAGTCGGAAATGTATTAAAAGTTACGTTCATGTTCATTACAGTAGTGAATATCAGAACAGCTGACGAATGAGACGCCTAAGCATTTATACTTCAAAAATGTCACAATGATTCTTCTTGATATCATACAAAGATATATGCGACTGATTCGCTGCAAATCCTGTGATGTTTTAAGAGAAAGAGAATCGTAAGATGGCGCTCGAACACTTCCGGTGGCAATGAGCGATCCAGTCATGTATATAGATCAGTTCTTTGAACACATTTACATTTAGGCATTTAAAATGTGCTTTTTATCCAAAGCGGCTTACAATGGATTCAAAGTAATCAAAGTTTGATTCCTTGGGAATCAAACTCAAGACCTTGACATTGCTAATGCCGCGCTCTACTGTGGTACGTTCCCTTTATTAGCGTTACATGTATACATGTACTGTGCTAACATGTCTACAAAATCATCTCGAACAGCAGCAAACTGTGTCTCCACTGTCATTGCTTGCTTCACAGGAGAAAAGAAGCATTTCAGCCAAGTACAGTCTCTTACGCAGACCTTTGAATTTTTCACCACATTTTAAAGAAAGCGTTGACAACATGCGGCGGTGTAGCATATCGGGTGCGATCCATCATGCTGCGGATCATGAATTAAGCAATGTTTAGGTGTTAAACGTTTCAGCGCTAAGCAGAAGCAGCGCTGTCTGTTATCATGTCACACTATTACAGGCCCTTTGATATACTCAAAACCAGAGCTAATTTCTGTGGCACGTCGCTTAGCCACACAGAGACCAAGAACGTGCCAAAGCATGTTTATGAGTGCCTCCCATGAGATGATACAGTAAATGCAGGCTTTAAGAAAGAGAAAAGGAGAGGAGGTGTTAAAAGACTCCTGGCAATAAGGGCAGAGAAAAACTGAGATAAGAGGGGTTTATGGGATATGGCAGAATCTTGTATTTAATAGGGGCCCACTAGAGACGCGAATGTCTCCCACACAAACATCTTTACAAAAAGCACATATGCTGTTTAGTCTTTCAAAAAAAAATAAAGAATTAAATGTTTAACCATGTGCTTCAAAATTTGTAATATTTAATAAAGAGCATTTTATTTTGAGGTGTATTTACATCCAGATTGCTTCCACAGTGTTATCGTAATCAGTCTGCAGTGCCGTATACTTTTAGTGGCGTGTACTTTAGTATTTGCTCCAGTTGCTCCGCGCTCACTGCCGCCCCCTGTTGGTACTGCACTCACCAGCGTGTGGCGTTTCATGTGCTCCCTCCGCGTGAACTTCTTCCCGCAGATCTCACAGGGATACGGCCTCTCGCCCGTATGCGAGCGCATGTGCCTCTTCAGGATGCACTGGTGCATGGCGGAAAAACTGCAGTACGGGCACTTAAACTTCTTCCTGATCACTGTGAAGTCGTTTACTGTGGATAGAGATGAAGAGATGTGAGGGGAGCTGATCAGAGTATGAACACATGCAGGTTAAGCCACTGGAAGTATGAGAGTTAATATGTGAGAAGTGTTAAAGCCCTGCACAAGGCATTAATGCCAAACCTACTTACCAAAGCACTGGGCTAATCTCTCTCTCTCTCTCTCTCTCTCTCTCTCTCTCTCTCTCTCTCTCTCTCTCTCTCTCTCTCTCTCTCTCTCATAGAATGACTTTAATTAACAGTCGACATTGCTGCATTAACATTATGAGTTGATTCGTGTTAACCCTAATTATTTTAATGGGTGGTGTTTGGGCTACTTCTCATTTTAGCATTTTGTAAAGACATAAAGGCTGAAAGAAGAAAATGAATCAGAATAAGCGAACTGTAATGTTGAGGTCATGAAAAGTAAGGACACATATTTCGCTTTAAAAAGCCCATTTTTTGTACCATTCAGTTTTTCAGTTTCCGCCACTGAATAAAAATAAAACTTTTTTTTTTTCTCAGAATTGCGTGATATAAAGAGTTTTTGAGATAAAAAGTCAGAATACATTTTTTTATTTAGTGGCAGAAACAAGCTTCCATAGCATTGTAACATTAACAATGTTACATTTCTGTGATGCAGAAATTTGGCAGTTTTTAAACATTCAATACATTAGGGATCACAAACTAACACTAAATAAAATCTAGGCTCATGCTAATTTGTAAATATACTATTGTTCATTAATTTCTAATACATTAATGTTCATTTATAAAATATATAAAAATATATATATATATGTAGCAACTAACTACAGCATTTAAAAAAAAAAAAGTTGCCAGCCACCGGCAGTGTTTTTGACCATTTTCACAAAAATGTCATGGCCCCGAAAATATTTTGTTGTTTAAATATCTGAACATGCAATATGTCAAAAGAAAGAACAGAGCTTTTAAACAACAACAACAACAAAAAAACTTTTATTCTCCCCTCATGCATTCCTTTTGTATCAACACTTGAATGTGGACAAGTTTCTTGAAAAGATTTGAGCAAAAAGCTGAGAAAATCACGTTTTTGTCAAACACTACTTCTAGATCAGATTCAGAACGATGATAAAAACACAGATGGAGTAGATCGAGTACATCAACGCCCCTAAAGCTTCACAGTGGTATAGCTCGTCCTGGGTCGACATTTCACTCAGTAACATTACAGTTTTGATTTATATGATGTTTAATGTTGATGATTGCGTTAATTTAATATGATATCTCTTGTTTCTGTGTCTTCTTCACCCGTGTTTTGATCAGGAGATACTCTTCCAGAAGATAGCGCATAGCACCCCCTAATGTATAACAGCGGAGACACGGATAGCCAGAAGAACATCCAGTCAGTGGCGGGGAAAGAGTTAACATTAAGATTAAAAACTATTATTCATCGTTACTTCACTTCATTAGAATATGGTTAATTTTTTTTTTTATATTAGTTAAAGTATAACTTCTTGCACAGCACTTTACCTGTATTTTAATTCATATATTTTATGTAATTTATTTAATGGTAGCAATTTTTTTTATAGTCCTGTTCCCCATGTATATATTATAGTAACTACACTAACTGGGTAATAACTAGGTTCTTACCGTGAACCTACCCCTAAACCTAACCGTAACCCATGTAGTTTAAATTACCCTGTACTGTCTTAGGAAAGTACACTAAGTACACACAAGTGCACATACTGTAAAACAAAGTGCAACCTATTTTATAATAGTATTCAGTGCAAAAAAAGTACAGTAAGGTCACTCATAAATGGTCAGTGTTCATCATCATATTATTATTAATGCCACTTTCACATCAGTTACTGTACATTATTTCCAATCCATTCACTCCGTCATCTAGTGGCAGAAACTGAAGATAGCCGATGCTCTTCTATCACTTACAAACTGCAAGAGAGATACTCTCCCTAACTCACCTGCCCTTAGCTACCAAAAGCAGCCCCAAAAGACAGTTTCCTTAGCAACCACAGCCCTGAAACAGATTTTACTGCTCAAATTCAACAAAGAAAGATGAAAAACTCACAACGCAGCATAGCATAGCATCCCATTGTTTGCTGAACAATTGCTGCACAAATTATCAACCCAAACTCACAAAACCAAACATCAATTCCACATGTTCTTGTTCTAATTCTTCCATCTTCTGTTAGCAAAAGATTCAGACAGAGGCAACCATGCTTCATACTGCGATGACTAATCTCATCAGACAGTGATCTAGACTGGCTCAGCTAATAAGCCGATGGGCAACATTTAGGTAAGAGCAGACCCGAAGCCCAGGTTTACCTATAATCCATATGCATGAAAGACCTGATGAGCACTAACAGTCTCAGTTGAGCAAATTTACTACTTCAGAATATGAACAGCTGCCTTGATACTTTGACAATCTACACTTTTTAAACACCTGATCTATGACAACAAGCTGAAATTTGAGGTAGCAAATAAACCCCACGCGATCCTCCAAACAAAACTGAAGTACAACAATTCCAACATGTAGCTTGTGCTCTTTTTTCTTTGATAATAAAATAACCACACAGTTTTCATGATGCTTTACAGCAAAATTTATTGTCTACAAAATTACAACCAACCAATTACACAATAGAATTATTCCAGAATACATAATTTACAGAAATCTGTGCTTAAGTTCATTTCGGTAATACAAATAGTGCAATTCAAAAGAGCTGTGACTGAGATTTCTGATGCGTTTTCACACCCACCGTTCAATCCTCTTGAAACAATATATCAGTCCTTTCATTTCCTGAGGAGAAAGTGCTAAGACCTTGAAAACTTGAAGTGCAAATCTCTCTCGCTCTCTTTGCATAGTTGCTGAACAGTGATTTCTTTCACTAACCACCCCGCATTCAACACAGTAGAGGTGGCAAATTAAAATACCAATTCCGAATATTTGTCGAATTTAAAATAAAAATCCACAAAACAGTGGAAAAACACAAGAGTCATTGTTGCGTTTTAATGTTCTTCTTAGCCTATCCAGTTGAACCCACTTGATGTGGCGTCGCTGCGTTGTTCATTCAAAACAATGCAGAAATAGAGAAGCTCAATGCGGAGAAGGTTTTGGTTTTGTTAAAACCATTCACACACAGAGAACGCATTTTCTGCGCTGCTTCTCCATTGTTTTCTATGTAAAAATGCGATAGATGGACATATTTGACTGTTACACTTGCGTCTCGCACAAGAGAGCCGCATGTTTAGAAAGCCATGTAAAGTTAAAAGTTCAACTTTTAAAAAACATGTCTCGAGACTTCGTGTAATCTGCGCTTTGCCACTTTTGTATTAAACAATGCATAAATACATGGCGGTGCTTTGTTCATAATTGTTCATGCAATTTACGAAATTAGATTTGATTTATAAACGTTAGTTTAAACATTATGCACTTTTTTGTGGCCTCAGGAGACAAGCCAATTAAGCTTTTCTTCCCCTTACTGAAATAATGCCTTTTAAATTTGAATATAATTCAAATATTAGTAAGATTTAAATACTAATGTTGAATGTAGTTTTTCAGCCAATTAGACAGCTCTACAACACAGCACCACGCTTAACAGTTTTAAAGATAACCGTTAGATCACACTTTCACTTTGAAACTTGGAAAGTTGTGTTCCAAGCAGACATGTTGATTGACGAAGAAATGCAACAAAGCTTTACATACGACACAGGACACATATTGGGAAAGTATTTCAGAGCAGATTGTGATCAAGACCTTCAAGACCACAAAGATGCCAGACAAACATCTCCATATTTTCTGAGGAGAAAAAAAATGAAATTGGGAGACTCATGGATAATTTTAGGGTGGTTTTAGTGTGACAACAATCCACTTTTCTTTTTCACTGCGGTGTCAGTAAGAATGATGTTGACACATTCAGTTACTGCCAAATTTGATGTACTGCATAAGGGCGCCTACACGCTAGAGTTTACCCTCCATCAGAAAACACTGCAAAACCATTGATTTCAGTTAGGACTGTCCGTCACAAAGACAAAGAGAAAAAATGCCAGTGACACTCAAAAGTTGTGCAAATGTTAACTTTTGCTGCAATGCGCACTTGACAGGCATGACCAATCGCAGAGATTCTTTGAGAGGTGAATCGAGTTTCAGAAATCAATTCGCTGTATTTCAAACTAACTTCTAAACTCTTCAACACTTTAAAAATGGATCAAACACATCCTGAATGCTCCATCAGAGCTTCCCCTAGTGTGTAAGCGCCCCCTGTTACACTAGTAAACAAGTCATAACTGTATGACATATGTTGTGTGAAAATCACAATTAGCATATATTTGCCTCCAGGTATTACTACAAGATTAGACTACCTTGAAGATTTCCCAGAACTCTCTACTAGACAAGTTTGTGATCTGACCACTCAATGGCACGGCCAACTTTTAAGATGAAAAAAAATTATAATCTTAAATTCAGTTTAGAAACTTCCATCTTCAACAGTCACTAAAAGTGGGTAACTCTCGAAACACAACCATAGTTCCATCTACGTTAGCAAGGGTTCAGAAAACACCCCAAATCCCCTTTCACTTTTCCTCTGGCTGTGTTAAGACTCAAGACTTAGAAACTAGTGTGAGATCACCCAACTTAAAATGACTTGCGTTTTTTTCTTTTTACATCTTCTTTATCTGTGTGATTTAGGGTCAGCATGAGAGCAGAGAAGAGCTAATTACTGACATAATTCAGTGTACTCGCATAGTCATGCACACACATTTGAAAAAGACATAGCAGGGTGAAAGATTTAGGACATTCCCTAATCTTCCCTCATCCCTAATCATCTCCTTCCACTCAAGCGCAGAATGCAAGAGAGAGATTCTCCTGCAGAGGGCAGCATTGTGCACAGGTTTAACAGCTGAATTCACTACTTAACATCTCGACGAGTTACAGAGACCCTTGTGCCTGAGTCCGTATTGCAGTCTAAGCATAATAAGATTAGTTAGCTGGTAGATGGGTGCAATGCCAGCAAAAATAAAAAAGAAATTGGCATCCAATGCACCGAGATCACTGTGTTCTCCAGTCTTTAGTGAGAACTTGAATAATCCTGCGTGGTACAAAAAGCAGAGAGCTCTATATGCGACAAGAGAAATGCCATAAAACGTCTTTATTTTGCATAGCAATTGTGCCTATCAGCAGACATAATGCAGTAGTCATAAAACAACCTGACGGTTTAGATATTCCAAAAACATATAAATCTGACATACTCTAAAAAGAAAGGTAGAAATATCAACAGTGCTGTGGCCAAAAATTGGGGAAAGGCCTGAATTGGGATGACCTGAAGTTTTGAAAACATTCCCTTATTGAAATGAAGAGTCTTGCTGGTTTGGAGAATCAGTCGTCTATACGGATGTGGCCGTGGTCATCTTCCCGTAAGCCGTGCAGGTTCCACAGCTGCTCGCTGGGCGAGATTCCCGAATGACAGCAAACCTTGGCATGGGTGGCCAGGTTTTTCTGCGTGCTGAAGGTTCGGGAGCAAGCGGGGCACGTGTACACGCGCTCGCTGGAATGCACGGACGACAGGTGGCGGTTCAGGTCGGTGCGGTCGCGAAAGTGCTTGAGGCAGTAAACGCACTGCATCAGCTTCCGCTTGAGGTGGATGGTCTTCTCGTGGCGGTCAGCGTTGGACTTGAGGGTGAAGCTGGCGGGACACTGCGAGCAGTGGTAGCGCGCCGGCGGAGGGTTGAGCGGGGACGAGGCCACTACGGGGCGATGGTGGTCGAGGCAGTCCAGCGAGAGGGCCATGAACGAGAGTGTGTGGCTGTATTCGTGCTGTCTCAATTGAAGCAGGCTGCTAAACAGTTGCTTACACAGAGAGCAGGCGAGCTCCTGCCGCCAGCCCGGCCCTCCGCCCTGCACCTCCGCCACACACACTCCATGCTTCTCCTCCACCATCTGATCTTCCTCTACAGGAACCTGGATGCGCTCCAGCCCTGAGAGAGAGAGAGAGGGGTGAGAACTAACGCCAGGATATCGGCTTATGTATGAGAAAAAAATAACAGGCAGTCATGTGGCGGGCCATCGGCGTCACAGACGCCACACATACCTGCATTGTTATTTGGATTGTCGTCTTCCTCTTGCATTTCCTCCTGTAATAATACACACAACATGCAAATCAACACTTGTGTTCTTCAGATCCCAGGTCTGTATAGAGGTGTGTACTCCTGAGGCATGCAAGTTCATAAGGTAAAACACACAAACAGACACACTGGAAAACGAGGAGAGAGATGGGAGCCTTGAAGGAAAAAAGAAAAGCAAAGAAACAGTAGAAGCAACAGAACCTGAGACGCAAAAAAATAAATAAATAGCATGCAAAGAAAGCAGCCTTTCCTGCAAAAATCATTTTTAACGAGTATTTTTTTCTTGGCTGTTTAGATATTTTTACTGAAAAAAAGTACCGTTTGGCGAGCAACCAGCAAGATTTACGTGAAGTTTTAATGGCTTTACTACTATTTTTATGTTTGTATTCTATTATGTATTCATTCAACTTGGGTTTTTCATAGCATACCCAACAGGTGGAGACAAAGAGAAAACCCCTGGCTTACAAGGGGATATTTAATATTTGTCTATGAGGAGAGGTGTGTGTTTGTTTGGAAGGTGGAGGGTTACAGATCCGATTGTGTTTATTCAACCGTCCTCTGAGATGCATGCAACTTGTATGTGTATAGGTGTGGCCCTTCCCCCTTATTCTCGTCCCGCCCTCCCTTGCGTAAGAGTGACACATTATGGTTTAAGCAAACAGATGGCTTGTCCACAGAGATGGTACAACTTCTTGGGGGGGAGGTCCTGCGAAACCAAATGCCACCTCAGCACACACGGGGAGAATGCAATTTCCTGCTCACTCTAAAGAAAACAAAACCCAAAAACCCACCCTGCCCCTCTGCATTGTCCATCTCTATTGATTTCTACCACCACCTGGATCCCCCTCTTATCAGAAGATCAGAAGCTGCGGAAGTTGACATTTTATTCACAGAATGACAAATGCACTGAGGACGATAGACATCCTTTTTTTTGCACTGATTTTAGGGGGGAAATATGTAGACTTGTTTGGAATGGATGTGAATGTGGTAAAATGTGTTAGATATTAAGATATTAGATATAAAGGCGGACATAACCCTTGTCCAAATATAACTTTTACATTTGGTCCCCTCAATCTTAAATACTCGATTACATCATTGGATAAAGACATAATGAAAGGAAGAAAAAGCAGAAACATGAATTAAATAACAGAGAACATGCAAAAACAGAGCTGGCACTGCAAAAAAAAAGAAGATAAAAAGCAACAAATCTTCTACAGAAATCTGACAGATTCTTAATAAAGAGGATACAGTATATACCAAGAGACACACACAAAGCTGAAGGATAAGTGGCCTATAGGGTGTTGTTGGACTTACCTCAGTGGGTGAGGCCTTCAGGGCCTGTTCCGCATAGAGCTTGTCTGGGGGGCCCCCAGACTGTGACATACCGAGGGCCCCTGGGGGCCGCAGCACAGATGGTGGAGGCGGCAGTAGAAGAGGAAGAGGAGGAAGAGTAGACTGAGGAGAAGATGAAGACGCCCCGTGTTTGCTACCAAACAGGGCCCCTGGATGGTGGGAGCTGCTGCTGCCATTGGAGCAACGAGGCCCTGAGGAGCACAGGAAATGAGTCTCACCCACCTACTCTCAGACCAGCGGCCATCTTCCATACAGCAGCAGAGAGAGAGGAGGAGGAGGAAGAGGAGGAGGATGAGGAGGGAGGAGGGGGCAAGGGGCACACATAGCCTTCATTTAGAACCAGAGAGGGAGAGGAGGGAAGAAATGAAGAGACCGGAGTGGGGTTAGGGCTTGGCCTCTCTCGCTCTGTTTTTTTGGTCCTCTCCATCCACCCACGTGCACACACTAGGGATGGCTGTATGTGTGTGTGTGTGTGTGTAAGTGAGCCATAAAGAAATAGGAAAGAAGAGGCTTTTAAATGATGGCGGAAGTTCTCTTCATTTTAAAACCACATCAGGCTACTTGCCAGAATCCGTGCAAAAAGTTCAAACGTACACGAAAAAGATTGTAACTGCCTCACTCGGCAGACACCAAGAGCAGCAAAGGTTCAGAGAAAAATGAAATATTTACACCAATTATATAATGTTAAGGGACAAATGTGACATTTTTATTCGACTTCTTTGATGGATGATTTGTCTTTAATTACTGTATAGAACAAAAAAGCTTTGATGTATAATAATTAGGCACGTCAATTTAATGTGTCAATTCAGTGCATAAGTGTAAAAACATAACATGCTTAAAAATAATTAACCGTGCCCTACGACCTGTATGTAATTCTGTGATAAGGAATTTTCCAAGCAAGTTTCACCTTTTTAAAGCTTTTCAAACTACTTTACTTGATACTGCGTTCGCAATGTACAAAGATGTCAAGTCTGCATTAGACTCTTGAAAAAGAGTTTTTGTGATTTACTTGTCTATCACAAGTATTTGTGTTACATTGAAAGTTAGCATTTTAATAACAAATATATTTCATCTATTAGACCTGGATCTATACTATATACAAGGTCATATGAACAGCCAGTATATGTGAGACTGAGGTACTTTCAAGCCACGGTTTCTGAATCTTCGTCTTGTCTTTCTTCTTCTTTTTTTGGAGAAGAAGAATGTTTGTGGACTCCTGTTGTTGGGAATATGCCGGAGTTGCTGGTTAAGAGCTAAGTGGACAGATGCACATGCTACAGTAATGCACAACCACGAACAGATTCCTGGAATTCTCCACTCCTACACCGTCCACTCCCATCCAGCACACATCACCCCCTCATTTCTCTCTCCTCGTGCTTGCAATGTGTGCTACCAACTCCTCGTCAATTAACCGCTACAGAAACCGAATGTATGGTTCGCATTTAAACATTAGTCCATTGTCATTCTCATTTGTAAAATTCCCAACTAAAGTGCACTAGGGTGATGCACTTGGATCTATGTTGCAAAACTTTCTAGGAATGTATTCGGGGGGTAAGTGAAAATGTGGTGTAGGTTTGGGTGATCGTATCTGGAGCAGCCATTTGACCCGATTACCACCAATAGATATTGTCCATTACAATAGATTTAAACACTCATCACAGGTCAGGGTTATGATCAAGCCTGCAAAGCTTTGTCTCTTATTAAAAATAAACTAACTTTCACCTCTCCTATCAGTTATCTAAATAAAGTAACATGTCCTACGGTTGGTTTCCCAATCTAATGGATTCTACAGGGAAAAAATTCTCATCTGAATTTAGATGGGATGATACAGGAAATCATTTATTATTACAGCTCATGATACACCAGACTTAAGAGAAACTAGCACAGGTTTACTGGCACACTGAGGTTAACCACCAGCTGCCATGTCTTTTCTGAGGGAAACGGTACAAACCTTCATGTTACGTTCCCTTAATGATACCCAATTGGTTACAATGCTTTTTGTGTGATTTGGAAGACACGTAACTCTTTTTACTCAATGTGTTGCATGAGCTATGGCTGCGTTCAAAATCACATACTCCGTATAGTATGAATGTAATCCGGATGTACTACACTCTAAAAAATGCTAGGTTGTTTCAACCCAATTTTGGGTCAAATATGGACAAACTCAAACGTTGGGTTAAAAATGTATTTTAAAATTTTAACCCAACGGCTGGGTTTGTCCATATGTGACCCAAAATTGAGTTGAAACAACCCAGCATTTTTTAGAGTGTTCATTTGTGTAATCATTGTCATGTGACCCATCAGCCATTCACAACTTTTCTCCCATGGCTGTATCTCACCGAAAGTAGTAGGTCATCCAGGTACTTTTCACCTACTGTTTTATATTGTTAATTTGCACATACTACTCTATTCATATACTGTTTGGCTACTATATAGTAGGGAAGAATGCTGTTTCGGATGCAGCTTATGTTTAGCATGAGCAGATCAAACACGAAACTGTCTATCTATAACTCACCGAAAAGAGTAATGATCTATAAATTCTGCAAAAAAGGAAGCAGAGAAATAGCTCGAACTGCAGGACAGTTTTACGTTCATTAGCGAAGCATTTACACCAGGAAGGCACATGCTCAGGTCTAATTTAATACAATTTTAGGCCAAAAATAACCAAACATTCAGCTCACTTCTGTTGACAGCTTGCCAACAGATGCACAATTACGAGCACCTTCGTTTGAATTCAACATAAGCTAAGCAATTGAATATACTTGGCTCCCACTAATGTCCAAATGTACTCCAGCATGTCCTATCTATAGCAATTAAAACTGAATTTTCTCAGTTGGTCTATGTTAATACTTCAGAAATGTTTTACAATCAAGAGTGCTGATCTAAGCTTGGGTTGAGTTTGAGTTTATCCAATATCAGTTTTGCTTTTGCATTGCCAAATTACTATTTCTACACATCTTGAGTAAATATGAAAGTAAATCAACTGATTAAAGAGAGAAAATGTATTCTAAATGTAATTTAGAAAACTTATAATAATTATTTTCCACATTTCACATTAATAGAAGTCATCAATGTATGAAATCATTACATACATCTCATTTTTCCATTAATCAAAATTAATATTTGAATGATAATATATATATAATCATTAAAATATAAACCTTTTGATCAATATATTAAAAGGCAATAAAAAAATATTATGAAAAGTATGTCCAAATTTAACTTGTAATGTAGGTGTGCTTGTTGCATATCTACAAATATGACAGTAAGGACAAATTCAGTAGGACAGAATACAGTATTAGTATATGTATATTCATAAACATAAACCTATTTAGTTGTCTATATGTTTTATGCATACTATCCCATGTGCAGTAGTGTACATTGTTATTGCATTGCATTAGAGAATTGTATATTTTACTGTGTTGTAGTATTATCTGTGTATCATTTATTATTCACACTGTATTGTATGTGGTTTGGATTGTACATGGAGTGTGTAGCTTGTTCTTTGGAACAACTCAGTGATTCCTAGTAAGTGTAAATTTGTATATCCGTACGCATGAAAAACCACACACACACACACACACACACACACACACACACACACACACACACACACACACACGCACACACACACACACACACACACACACACACACACACACACACACACACACACACACACACACACACACACACTCCCCTGAGACTCCGGCAGTGGCGTTGAAGAGGACAGGTTGTCAGCCTGCTGTCAGTGTGTATAGATCAATGGAGAAGACAGGCACACACCTAAAGCAAGTCACACCACTAAACCTGACCCAGGATCAGCCAATAACACACAATCTGGGTTAATCACAGCAGTCTGCAGGACGCAGGGGGACCCGCCGTGACCTGCTCGGCCCCATCAAATCAATTCCTTTCCCAGAGACTTCAACAAATCTACTTTGAAGTTTGTGAGAGGAGGGCGACTAGTGATCCGTCAGAGCGGGCACGGCGCGGTTGAACGAGCGCTGTTGTTTTAGAGGGGTGCAGAACCCCAAACAATCATTGGTTGATCGGTTACATATTAACGAGAGTCTGTGTTTGTGCCGACTTCAACACACGTCCCTTCATGTGGAACGTCCTCAATAAAATCCTAATAAAATCACAAAGAAATAAATCTATTTACATTATTATATACACTGGTCTTACATAGACACTTTATCCAAAAATGAAAATGCTGCCATTATTTACTCTCCCTCATGTTTCAAACCCACATCATTTACTCTCAAGCTTCAAAAAGGGCATAAACCACCATACAATCAGGCCATTACAACTTGTGCATTTCTAAAGCCGTATGTTAGCTATGAGTGAGAACCGGATCAGTCCGTTTCGTGAATGAATCATTTAGACCAATTATGTAAACTGGATTAACTGATCTATTAAGAAGATCTGACTTTGTTTGTTCAGGAATCAGGCATTGCTACTTTCCTCATGAACGTACCAAGAATAGCTAAAGCAAATGTCATGATTTTTAGCGAATAACGACACATTTGTATTCCAAAAAATAGTTTTTTAATCTTTTGTAATCCAACCACATCATTTAGAGTCCACTTTTCACAATCCAATCAATACGCAATTAAAATCAATTCATGCGCGACATGTTTTCTTGCACACTAAACCGTAAAAGGGTGACTTTAAGCCATACGTAAAGATCACAGGAACATTCTGCCGGTGCTGGTGGATTTGTACATTAGCGAGATGATCAGATTAATGCTCCTCTACGTTGTCTTTTAGCTAGAGTTTGAGAGACAAAAGCTCCTGTGGCGTGAGTGACAGCCACTGTGTTTCATCCTCAAGAGTGGCCATTAAGACTTAATGTAGTTCAGCAAACACACACTCTTGAGCCTGCCCTAAGGGTTTTAAGAGCAGGAGTGGTTCAGAGTTGTCCTCCCTCTCCTATTCACAAGACTGAACTTAAACAGACAAAAGAGACAATTACCAACCCAGGACAGAGGGAGAGAGAAGGAGACAAGGAGACACAAACTCTCACAGGAACAAGCCAAAAATAACAACACACTCACAGACCCACAGACATTCAATACTTTGACAAAGTGATCGAGTGTGGGCAAAGATTGGGTTTGGCGAACCCAAAGCTTTTATGAATTTCAGTGCCATTCATAAAAGCGCTGGTGTTTTTGGAGGAGGTATTCTACCACAAAAAATGCTACAACTCACACACACTTCACCAAAAGAACGTGTTGAGGGTATAAATATGCATGGATGCATCTAAATATGACAAACTACACTAGAAATTCAAGTTATTTCTCAGTTAGTACATTGTATGACATGTATTGAAGTACATTCAAATGTGAAATTCAACACTGCATTCTGTCTGTAGCCATTTCAAACAGCATTTTTACATCTAGAGTCATTATGACTACACTGCAATACAAACTATCTCTACAGGGTAGCAGAAATCACATCATTTTTCACCGTCCCACATAAAACAAAAGATATTAACACACACATACACACACAGACACATGTTGGGTTTCCATATTCTATGGTGACTTTCCGTAGACATACCCGTCACAGAAAACTTTCTGCATTTTTTGAATTTCATAAAACATCACTTAGTATGATTTATAAGCTGTTTTCCTCGTGGAGACCAGAAAATATCCCCACAAGGACACACATTTTGGATATTGCCATCCTTGTGGGGACATTTTGTCCCCATAATGTAGGGTTTACCTTAACCACACACACACTCACACATATGGTATTTCCTGAGAATGTGTATTATCAATGATCTAAATGTCAATATTTCAGTATGCAATTCTGTTAATATTTAAGTATAATTTTCAATACTGTCTCCAGTTTCTCTGTCTCGTTAAACAAAATCTGGCATTATATCATAGTGTCAGGTTGTATTAAATAATGACACTATGAAAAAATATGATGCCCCAAAGTAAAAAAAAAAAAAAGGCCACAGTCAACTAATAGGATTTATTAAGACACACGGGCACGACGTACACAAAGACACACAGAGAGAGTTAATATAAGAGAGTTGTCAAGCACTCTATAGTAGCAAAAGAGCATATACCATCCTAGCAAGAGCACATCTGTATACGTTTCTATAGAAACTCAGAGGTTTTAGACACATAAAATACAACAGTGGGTTGACAGCACATAAAGCCTTTACCATTCTAGCAGGACCACATACACGTTCCTATAGATCCTCTAGAAACATCAATGTTTACAGAGAAGACCTACAAAAACTCCACTATAGCACATACAGCCCAGCGGATAAGTCCCTACAGGACCCTATGGTTTATGAAGACCAGTCTAAACTTATAGGAGAGTCTTCATGCACCCAATGATAGCACATAACACACAGCATGTATTGTCCTAGCGGGAGCACAGCTACGTCCCAGTGGGATTCTATCAGAGCCTAAGACTATGGAAACTCCACGAGTGAGAGCAGCGAACCACAGTGTGACTTACGGGAAAGAGAGTGTCCTCCCTTGGGCAGGTATTCGAACAGAAGCGGGTTATCCTCTCCGAGCATCTCTGCCCCCAGAGACAGCAAGCTGTTCTTGCTCATGAGGGCGGCACGCAGGTTGGCCACCGATCCCCCTCTCTCCTGGGACACGGCCTCGTCCCGCTCCCCGGACAGAAACACACTGTCCCCCGCGCCGGCCTCCTCCTGCTTGACCAGGAGGTCCATGCGCTCCCTGCGGCCGTCCGACATGTTGCCTTCCGTCACTTCTGCACCTGAGAGGAAAGAGAAGGAATGTTAAGAAATGAGCAAAGACACAAATATACACACTCACATTACAAGATGGGAATTTGTCGGCTAACTTGCAAGAACAGGTTCAGGCCTAGACCAGATGATAGAGCATTTTGTTTCTGCAAATGTGTAAATTCTTGATTTAGGACTAAAATGTTACGCATGACGAATACGGCTGTGTAAAAATATCCATATTTTTCAATTAACTGGGACTTTTATTTGAACATAACTGTAGAACTTACAGCTTTAAAAGATTGATCTCATGACTTGACTAAATCTTATGACCAGGTTATTTTAATGAATAGTTCAAAAAGACAAATTTTGTATCTGAAAAAAGAATTAAAACAAAAAAGAAATCAGCATTGTCTTCATGTAAAAAGAAATGCATTTAGAAAAGAAATTGAATGAAAATCCATGTCACTGATTTTTCTGTGAACATTTTTTTTTTATGTTGACAGTCGTTTTTAATCAAAATGTCTCCACTCGATCTTCTGGTGAAACAGCAGACTTCTCTATGGTGCCGTATGCAGGTTTTCTCCAATCATTTTTTTCGCCTAATCTTTCTTAAAATCGATTGCAAGCTTGCGTTCAGATCTGCTCCATCCAATTAACAACCAATTGATTGAACCAAGTCCAGCCCTACATTTGATTTAGTCCGTTTTGCTTGGATGTACATCACAATACTGAAGAAAATATCTGTCGCTCCTTCTGATTCATTGAGAGTTTAAAACTGAAATATACCAATCAGAATCAAATCGAATTGAAATTGGAATTAAATTTAATTGAGTTGGCAAACCTGAATTGAATTCCAGCCATGAATAATAAAGACAACTGATAAATAAACCATCAAAAGAGAAACGAATTTCATCCAAGCAGTTATCATTTTAAACAGGAAAAAAGCAGTCAGTTTTACCTCCCTATTCATAACTACTGTCAAATCAGGCAACACAGAGAAGGCTGCCAAAACACACACGTACACACTCCACCTGTCAAAAGACAAGGACAACTGCTTGGATGTAAGGATGTCCAAACTGTAAGAACAACGGTACAAAAAGTGGCAAGACAAAAGCAAAATAAAATATTTACCAACAGAGAGCCAAAAAGGCTTGTTTAGACTCAACTGACAGCCTAAAGGAGAAGAGCTTTTCAAAACAGCTGTCAGTGAAGCTCAGATCAGCGGAAGCCTCAAAGCAGCGTGAGTGACAGCCCAGCCGGCGAACCGCGTCAGTCACGGCGCCGCAAGACCCGCCCACAACCTGCCATACTTCACACCACTTAATTACACCTTACTTTAGGACAGCATGCTTGCAGAAAACACACACACACACACACACACTCTCTCTGAAGCGTGTATTGTGTTTACACAGTATTCTCTGGGGTCTGGAAGAATAGACAGAGAAATGGAGAGAGTGCGAGGGGATGAAACATAATGAGTGTTATAAACCCCCTCCTCAACACATACACACTGTAACTTCATCTGAGGGCCTCCCAATGACAAGCATCAACTTCATCAACTTTGAGTTTTAGAGGAGGATTTGGCTCATTTACAGAGAGAGAGAGAGAGAGAAGAGAGAGAGAGAGAGAGAGAGAGAGAGAGAGAGAGAGAGAGAGAGAGAGAGAGAGAGAGAGAGAGACTCACTCCCTGTGTTTGTGTGTGTCCTTGTGGAGACATTATTTTTGGGACAAACCCAACCTCTGTGTGTGTGTGTGTGTGTGTGTGTGTGTGTGTGTGTGTGTGTGTGTGTGTGTGTGTGTGTGTGTGTGTGTGTGTGTGTGTGTGTGTGTGTGTGTGTGTGTGTGTGTGTGTGTGTGTCATGAAGCAGTGACCCCCATAAAGATCTTATCATCTCTTCTGGTGTCCACAACCTGGAGTTCACAAAAAGGTCACTCGTGAACAACCGAGTCTCCATCATTCGAACTTAATTAAAATTTTATTTTGGGAAAACAAGTGCTGTTTAAGCAGATTCTGTAGATTATAAGTTTCCAAAATGTACCTTAGTGGTCTTGCCAAGCTTGCATAACGCTGCTGGTTAGCATAAAGGATAGTGACTAATAAAATGTGTTCAACAGACTGTTCAAAAGAGTCCTCAAGATAAAGAAAAGGAAAACTGTTTTTAAAAATCCAGTTGAAAAAACAAATGTGGGGAGTTCTTAGAAATGTATTCATCCTGCTATATATCATTTTCAACAATGGTTTTTGATTTAATAACTCTAAAAATGTCATGTGTAACCATCAAGTGAATAGAAATTACACTTCCTTACACCTTGAATATATGTGAGTAGGTAATAAGTATAATTTTTTTTATGTAATGAATCATTTCAAGTTTGAAACATAATGACATTTACATCCCAAACGAACCTTGTCATGTTATAAAAAGGTCAAAAGGACTTTGACACACTGTCTTGCGGGTCTCCAGGGGTCCTCTCAAGATCATTCTTTCAAATAATAATAAGCAGTGAAGCAGTTTTCTTAATATATTTTAAGAAATAATAATAAATTCCGAATTACTCAAGGATTTGTTTTCAAGAATTTCATCCCGTTAATGATTTAGTTTTACTTCATTATGACATCAGTTGTATCACCTGACATTTATGCTGCCCCAAAAAACTAATTAATTTATGTTTGCAAATTACATACACATTAATCATAGAATAGGTGTATTTAAGTCATTGCCTGAGTAAAGTGCATTTTTATTGTATTTTTAATATTTAATTATTATATTTGGGGGAATAAATGAGTGTCATGTCATATGGTCTGATCCACTTTAGATTTTATACTGGCCGAGATCCGCCCATTTTCACAGGAACTGGTTTGCTCTGACCAACATGTAAGGCAACCAACCACAACTTGTTTTGTTTTACACGCTATTTAGGGACGTGTTTATTGTAACCATCACAAGTCGACAGCACAAAAATAAACTGAAGTGATGAAGCGATTGAACTTGAAATAATTGCAAAACATTGTTTGTCCAGGACTGAGAGTATAGAAATATCTAATTAACTGTGTGACGTAAGAAAAACTGA
Source organism: Phoxinus phoxinus (assembly GCF_949152265.1). Taxonomy (NCBI): domain Eukaryota; kingdom Metazoa; phylum Chordata; class Actinopteri; order Cypriniformes; family Leuciscidae; genus Phoxinus; species Phoxinus phoxinus. Next base: position 22,110,760 of record NC_136893.1, read on the forward strand.
ATATCTCTACCAGTTAAAACCACTAACCTGGCATAGCAGCCAGCCAATCAGACTGGACCTGGCAATGTGACAGTCTTTTCAATAAAAACAATTAAATAACATAGAAAGAAAGAGAACACATCTTATTCTAACAGTTTGAGGTGCTGACAGAAGTTATTGTGAAACAGAATTAGAGAGAGGATGTGGAAGATGTAGAAATGAGAGAGTAAGCAGAAATGTGGAGGTGAGGGAGAGAGAGACAGAGAAAGAGATGAATATGTTCACTACTAAAACACGATAATTCCAACATAATTTTATAATTTCAAGATCATAATTTGGTTAATGTGTAATTTATGAAAATGTTTCTCATTCATAGATTCGGTGCAGCTGCAACACTTGTGCATGTTTAACAAATGTTGAATGTGTGTTCATGAATATCTGACTGTGTGTGTGTGTAGCTCAATTGCCACAGGGGAACATTCCACTAAAACCAGCGGATTAAACGCAATTCAGAGAGGTGTGTGTGTGTGTGTGTGTGAGAGAGCAAAGTATGTGAGAGAGAAAGTTTGTTAATGGATGCACCCATCATACAATTGACCCTCACCGACCCAGAGCTTTAGAAAAAATCATACGATCAGCCAAACATAACTGGTGTGTGTGCCAGAGTTTGAGTTTGTAAATGTGAATACATATTGAAAAAAATACAGTAAATAAGATGCATGTGTAACGGAAATAGGCCAACCCTAACCCTGGCCTCAAGAGGCCCACTAGAGCCTCTAGCGTCCTTGTTAGCACGCCCGTCTCCCCCAGGTCGGAGACCCCAGTTCAAATTCAACTCGGAGCGGGTCGGGTAGGGCCAGTTACATTTGGTGCCGTGACCCGGATGGGAGTGAGGTTTAGGGGGGGTGAGTGTAACAGATGTAGGCCAGAAAGAGCTGAGCGTGTAAACCTCACTCCCCTGGCCTCAAGAGGCACACTAGCGAATGACGCTAAGGGCTGTGGTCTTTAAGCCTCTATGTTAGCGCGCTCGCTTCCCACGTCGGAGACCCCAGTTCAAATCCCGCTTGGAGCGGGTCGAGTAGGACCGGTTACACATGTTGTTGGAATTATGGCTTAGCGGTAAACACACATGGTCAGGACACATTGAGCCTTAGTGCTCAAGTGGGAAATGTGGGTTTCAATAGTGTCAGATGAAATTGTAAAAATAAACAGTGCCTAACTTAATTTACGGTCAGTGGGTAATAAATTGGAGTTCGGCTGGTAACTTTACTAGGAAATGCAACATATGCATGGTTAAAATCCAGTAATGATAGTCTACCTGTAGATTTTGTTGACAAATGAGCAGAAAATGGAAAAAGGAAAAGCAGGTAACACACACACACACACACTGATGTGCACAAACACGCACAGGCAGAGTTAATTAAGTTGGGGGAGTGGGGAGACGGGAAGCAGGAATTCATTAGATAAGTTCACCCCTCATCTGTGGGCCGGGGCCACAAGAGTCAATCAATAAAATGGATCTGCCGCTCCCAAATGCCCCAAGACACGACGCCCACAATGAAGAGAGGAGAAACTCGCCCCTTTGACCCCGATTTCTCCCCCTACACACCTGCCCTGACCTCTCGCCCAACACAAACACATTACAGCCAACACAATACTGAGGCATGCCGTTATTTTAACCACCACATATTCCACTCTGTTGCGCTCTATAACGTCTCACTGTTCATTACGTCCCACTCAACGCACCACATGGAGATACAGGAGGGATCATTCCCATAGCCGTTATGAGCCCACTGTGATTCACATCTAAATGTACAAACACGCACTATACACTGATGCACAAGGAACAGTGGTAGTCTATAAGAAAATACTGTCTCTTATACAGGCATCAACAGGCAACAGACGGTTTAAAAACACATATAGAAACCTATAGGAGAGTCAGTGAGCAGTGCCAGTCCTGCTCCATCTGGTACCAATGCTGGGAAGATATGCGGAGTCATAAATGTGCATAATGACAGACAGGAATAAACATGAACAAAGTACCAGCTAAGCATGTGTAAAATGCACAAACTGCCAAAAAGAAAAGTACAAAGACTTTTTTTTTTTTTAAAAAGAAGTAAAAAACATGTTCTCCAAAGTAGGGGGTTCAAAAGGGTGGAGCAAAAAATGATCTAGGGTCAGTGGAACTGCCTAGAATTCAATTTCATTTTAATTAGTTCATTTTTTTGGTTTATTCATCTGACTTTCATGTTTAATGTTACTCTACTTGACTCTCAGTGGGTAGAAAAAGACACTTAATAAAAAAAAAAAAGAGTAAAAATATAGTAGGCTACTTAGATATACTACCATTCAAAAGTGTTTCTTTGCTTCAAAGTCTTTACTCTCACTTTTGATTAATTTAGTGTCCCCGCAGATTAAAAGTACTAATTTCTTTCAACCAACATCAAAAACAAATACTGTACGTCCACAAACAACGGTAGTGTAAAGAGCATGGTGCTGATTATTACCATGTTTATGTATGATGCTATTGACAAAAACAGAATAAGGCCAAAAACAGGATACAATATATAGTTTTCTATCATTTTGATACTTTAGTCAGAAAACGTCTTTACCTGCAGTACAGCGTTGTGCACATGCAAGTGAACTTAAAGATTTGTTTCAAACAGTAGGGAGCTTTTTCATGTTTGTTTTAAACGATTGTAGGTAAATGTTCCACTTCATCTAGAATTATTTTCTGAAGTTTCCCATTTTACAGAGTGAGACACCACTCCAAAGATCCAGTGCATGAGTGATCCATCCAAATGATTCACACTGAAACCCCGAACCCATTTTTACTAACCAGTTTGGCCAATTCATGGAAAAGCACTTCCTCAAAAGAGTGATTCAAATCCCGTAAGAGAATCTTCAAGTATTCAATAATAACATAATTATTCATCATATACTACACAGCGTGACATACTATACAATTTTTAAATACTATTTTATTCAATCCACACCATACAAGACACATTTCCTAATGCCTCGCCGTTATTACGTCCCACTCGAGACGGCACATTGAGATACAGGAGGCATTGTTGCGCCTTTGTTTCTGATAGCAGCTTAAGTGATTGAGGAACGCTTATGGAATCTTTCTTCACGTGTGTAATCCGAAAGCTTTAATGGGCACTGATTGAAGTGTTGTGTCACCCCGAGTGAGATTACAGTGGGAATAATGGCACGTATTGTCCCCCGTTCCTCTCATAAGAGAACGCCTGAATCAGTTTGATTCTTTCTTGCAAAGGGGATCTCAGTTTAATGTGGTTGCCATGGCAGCCAGGCACTCTTGGCTTCAACATTTATGCTAAATAAAACACCCTTTTAAGAGTAGACACAAATAGGCGGACCCACCGTGTTGGCTTTGTGTCCGTGCGTGATTGTGTGTGCGTCTGCGCGTGGGCGTCCGCTGGTTTGTCGTGTTCTAGAATGTAAACTCTCGGCATGAGAGAATATGCATTCAGAAATGCGAATAAGTGTGTAATAATCGTGCGTAGTGGCTAATGGAAGACCTTGCGGTGCGGCACTGAATGCACGCTTCGTCTCTGAAAGAGCTTTTGTGAGCATTGAGAGTGTGTGATCTGTGCGTGTTAATAGTTATTGGAGGGGATGGGGTTGGGCGAATGTCTATTAAAGCACAATAAACGAAAGAAAGACACAGAAAGACAGAGAGAAAAGGGTCAGCTGATGGGCTTTGACCCAGTGACCCTCTGTTCCAGCTGCTGTGGCGATTACGACCCTCCCCGGCTGAAACTCAACACTGTCTTTTGTTTCAGCCGGTTTCGAGGTGTCCCTGGACTCTCTCCATCTCGCACAGAGATCAGGTTTACGCACACACAGCGTGGAGTTTGTTTCTGTTCGCTGATAAGACACCGAGAGCTGTTTAAGCTGTCATGTTTAACTCTTATCTGCTACATCGTTACATCAGAACTAGTAACACACACTCATTAGCCGCGATAAACGTCCCCTCAGGACACCGAACGTACATGTATGTAAACACACACACGCCACTCATGTGTCCAGCCGGCTTATAGGTAGGGAGGGGAAGGTCAGGCCTGCTTCCTCAGCGTGGTTGGAGTTCGAAAGGGTAAAAAGTAATTTCCAAGGAATGGAGGGAGGGAGGCACTAAAAAAGCCGAAGAATTCAGAGGCAATTTAAAAGCAGTGTGGGAGAGGGGGATGAGAGGGAAAAAAAAGAAGAAAGAGGAGGCATGATGGAAAGTAAAAGAGAGGTTGTTATTTTTCTCTTTCTCTCGCTGTTGTTTTTTAGGGACTAGTCGGGCCACAACCTCCAAGGAGAGAGAGAGAGATAGAGAGATAGAGGGAGAATAAATCAAACAAACCCTGAAGGCTAGAAAGGAGGGAGGAAAGACAAGAGGAGAAGTGTGGGTAATGATGGAGGGGGGAGTTGAGTGGGCGACGGAGAGGACGAGAGGGTGAGCGCGAGCAGGGGTGGAGGTGGAGAAGAGGAGTGGAGGATTGCAGGGCTCAAGGTAATCTGGGGAGTTAATGCAGCTTAGCAAAGCAGAGAGAGACCGAGAGAGAGGGAGCACAAAGTGGCAGACAGTGAGAGCAGCAGAAAGAGAGAGGGCGTAAGAGACAGAGAAAGACAGACGGAGAGAGAAAGGGAGGGCCGGAGAGAGTGGGAGAGAGGAGATCTTGGGGAAAATGGAATGCTGGGTGGAGAGGGGAAGCAAACACGCAGGGCTTTGTGCTAAAAGCACGACTCTGGGGAGGGTGCGACCGACGCTAAATCCAGAGCACAGGCCAGAAATCAGGGTTTAAAGAGCAGCCAACAGGACCGGCCCTTTTTAGACGTACACTCTGAGAGCCAAACACACGTACATATGGTCTAAAGTGAACCTGATGGTGAACTGGGACAATTGATCAGCCATAAATAGTTCTTAACTATTGCTTAATTTACAATGCATTGCCACATGTTGTCATTGTTATGTGACCTACCAGCATCAGTTGTGTCACTTCACTGCCATTCCTCTCCCGTAGCCTCATGGGGTAAGACAGAGTCAATTGGATAACCAATTCAGAATCTCGTCGGAAGTAGTGGGTCATGCGGGTAACTTCTCATCTACTGTTTTACAAAAACTATGAATTCGGACATACCACTCATTTCACATACAGTTTTTTGACCTACTATATAGTAGGGGGTATGCATATTTGTTTTTTGAATGAATTGGTTGAGTGAATGACTCAATGACTCACTTGCAAAGACAGTCACTTGTTTTGTTCCTGAATTAATCAATGTTTTTGGGAAAAGTGGAAAAGCGGTGCGATACAAACATTTAAAAGTCCCAGTGCTGTTGTACTGTTATATCAGCACTCTTGTAATGATGCTCGGCCAATCAGATTCGAGGACCGGAACAAACTATTATATAAATGGAATTTTAAAAGCTATTTTCGTCCTTGTATATTTATCATAAAGTGTCATTTACAGCATCATATACACCATTAGTCTGTTTCTAGCTCTCTGGAAAATTAAGGAGGAATATTCCACACAGCATGTATCGCCACACTGGAGTTCTGGATAAACTTCTGAAGATACATTTTTCAACAAGGAAAAAAGTTGTTAGAAGTCTTCTCTGATAGGCCTTTGTCGTTCAGTGTCTTACATCAGTGAAAGAACAGGCTATCATTCTTACAGTTAAATTTAAGCCACATATAATGTTGCAAATCGTTATAAAGCTACCAGCCAAATGGAGTTTCTCCAATTGATTTACTCGCCAAAGGCAATTTTACTCACATTTGGCTCTTAACGACTGTTAATTTGGGACCCTGAACATACACATCACAAACATTATTCACACAGAAAGCTTCCACACAGCTGATAGACGTTGGTTTGTGTTGTACCTGTGAGGAATGTCTGCTGACAGACACTTTGAATGGGGTTAAAATACTGTAAATTTAACAGCAATGTTGACGACACAGCCTGGCAAAGCATTTTTGTCCAGGCGATACCCAAGTTTGATTGTGGCTTTCGTCATTTTCCAAACCTCATCTGATACCAGGTGTAAACTGGGCCTATGTGTGTATGTGTCCCATTCCACGTTTACTGTATTTCTGACTCATCATGAACTGTATTAGCTCAGCTGTATGGCCATATCCTTGGTAACGATGAAGAACACAGGAGCCAGAAGAAAGAGCTCGGAGAGAGAGACCGTGAGAATTAAGACGTAAAGTGGTCAGTATAGATGTAAAGGTCCGTCATACGAGTGTAGACAGACTCCAGGTATGAGGCCAAATGGAAAGCCAGAGGAGAAATGAGCAGGAGGGAGACGCCGGGTCTTCAGGCGTATAGACAGAGTCCTTAATGTCAGATTATCTGACACACGATACAATTCAAAACAAAAAGAGAAACCTCAAAGCTCATCATCAGTAGCGTCGACTGGGTCAAAATCTACTTAATGTTTTAATAAGATCATTCGAAATGATTCTGTTGAATGATCAATCAAACTCATATTTCCGGTTCCATAGGTAATTCTGCAGCTGTCAAAACACACCGTACAACTTCACAACAAGCATGTCCGGCGTGTGACCGGTGTGCAGTCTGCAGCTCCACATGGTCAATGGAGCTCCATGGCAACAGGATCTCATTCAAAGGCTTCTACATTTCAACTCCACACAGTTGAAGTGAGCACGAGAGGCAACAATGAGAGATGACAGGATTGAATTTGATCTCGAAATCTTAATGCAATTCCACGCAAGGTTTCCGCAGGTAATCTCGATGCTTTCAAAACACGCCATACAACTTCGTGCCCATCGCACATGGTCAATGGAGCTCCATGGCAACTACATCTCGTGTAGACGTTCTACATATCACGGCAGTTCTTAAGTAAACGCTAGAGTTCATTAAAACAATGAGATATGGCGTGATTGTGTGTGATCTGCTGAAATCTTAATATAACTCTGTACAAGGTTACTGTGACGTGCCAATCTAAAATGGAACAATAAAGAGGTTTTCAGGAGGGGGAAGAGTGGGAAAGAGAAACGAGAGGGGACGAAAGCAAGAGAGAATGGGAAGCTTCGTATTCCCTCTCGCCAGAGGAGAGTTGGGTCATTGAAATTAATTGCATGTGATCAAATCAGCTGAATCAAGGCAGATTAAGGAGGTGCCCTCCTCTAGAGTATGATGGACGGAGAGTTAGAGACTCTAGGTCTTATTTAAGCTAGCTGACGTGTCACTTCCTCTTCCACTTGTGGCGGGGGCCACAGAGCTGGCCCCGTTGACATGTGGGTAATACGCCACACAGTTACACACACTCTCTCACTCATCAAAACGCATCAGAGCTAATGACAGAGTGTGGAGGAGAGAACAAGACTGGGGCATGAACGGAGAGAGCTGAGCTAGAAAAGAGGGATGAGAGAAATGATAGGATGACAATAGCTAAATCTATTTAGGCAGCTGTTAGGGCTGAACGATTTCGGGGAAATCTAATTGTAATTGCCCCCCCTCCCCAATATTTCAATATTTTCCCTGCTTAACAATCGACAACCAGGTATACCCGTTAAATGGACTCATTTCCTAAACCTTTAAAGCTTTATTTTCATTCAAGTTCAATTAAATATGGCATTTACCCTGAACTATGGTCCATAAATAACAGTTTAATATCTAATATGTCTAATAAGCATCCAAAGAGCACACACAAACATTGGTAAAATAGCTATGATTTTATTGGACTGAATTTTTGTCCATTCTTTTTAGTATTGAATGTAAAATAAGTACATTTATTGTCATTTCTACTTCAACTTTGCCTGCCATCTTGAGTTTTTCCCTTTTCTCAACTTTGCTTTGGTTGTGCGCCTATGATGCCTTAAAAATGGGCAACGGCCATACCAATGGATGCTATTTACAATAAGTTAATTAGTGATAGATTCTATTTACACTTTAAAAATAGCAGTATTTTCTATGCAATGCAATAAGTGTAAATAGAAGATAGATGCTATTTATACTTATAAATAGTGGCAGATACTATTTTCACCTCAGTGTTGTTGTACATTAAACGGTATGCAATAATAACAGAGTATAAATTATAAAATAAAACAATATTTTAAATGGATGCTGCCTTATTGGAACAATAAATCCCTCCCTACACTACCCCTAACCAACAAACACTTTATTATTAAACACGTTAGACACTTTATTTCCACTTTTTGGATATTTTCTTCATTTTTATTAAAAATAAATGCCTATCTGAACCGTATTGTGATGGGAAAAGGGAGTAGAGTGAGTTCGGCAAAAGACGGATTTAGCGCGGGTCGATTAAAGTCAAAACTTTCTGCTAGTGCCTTACCCCTACACTATTGCTACTGTCGACAATCCAGCATCTTCCGTAATTTTCTCTGGCCCAACTAGATGTCAGTGAGTGGAGTTACTGTAAATAGCCTCTGCCAAAAAGGCAGCAACACTTAACAACGCTTGATAAAAAATATCTTTACAAAAATCTAGGAAGAATTACTATACTTTGGTAATGAATATAAGAGAAAAGAGGAAAGACAGTACAGAGGGAGATGAAAGATACAGAGGGAATGCAGGGAACCAGAGGTTAGACCGAAAATGAGGGAGAGAAGTGGGTAAAATGAGGAAAATAGCAAATGAAGGAAGGAGACATAATTGACCTCATAGTTGTAATTCCTCAGAAGAAAAGGAATGGAGGCTGGAAGTGGTGGAAAAATAGAGGAATAGGGAAGGATAGAGAGGATGGATGTGGAGAGAGAGGGGGAAAGAAATTGACTTTTTGGGAGGACAGTAACGGCCGCTTCCTCATGCGGTCTCAGGAATGCAGGACGGGTGGATCTGAGTGTGTGTGTGTGTGTGTGTGTGTGTGTGTGTGTGTGTGTGTGTGTGTGTGCCCGATAGACCAGACAGGAATCCCTAACCCCCACAGACTCTGGAGCCAGTTATCAGAGAAAGAGGGGCCGGGATGTCCCAACTTTTATCTCTCTTGCTTTTCCCCTCCCTTTTTCCAGTTCTCTCTTTTCACATCCTCCTCCTTCTGCCCCTCTTTCTCCATAATTGTGCCAGAAGAAAAAAGAAAACAGGGAGGATGTGGGGTAAAAGAATGAGAGTGAGCTAGAGGCGAGAGGAGGACAAACCTTGTGAAGTGAGACTGCTTCAAGGTTGTGGTGAATTCTTTTACAAAGCCAAACACAGAACAGAAAGAGACATCAGAATTATATATATATTGCTTCTATATTCTAGTGCACGGCCGTCTGAAATGCTCTGTTCTGATTGGGCAGTTCTTCTGTAAAGACACTGTAACTTCTATAATGAAACTTCATAACTGTTGTCCCAGGCAACCGATTTCCTTCATAGCTGTGCTAGTTTGTCTCTTTTTTCTTAATCGAATAATTCATAATTATGTGTGCAAATAATAATTTAATCTCAAATCAATAATTAATGTCTATTAAGTGCAAGTTGGGAAGTTTTGACATATATAGTGACATTCACTTTGATAAATGACAGCGTGTAACCACGGGTCCACCATTAACCCTCAAGCAATCATGTTCATCCATTGTGAAAAGCTGAGGCAAAGCCCACCTCAGAATTAACAATACAATGTTCCTCCACAAGTAACATGCAGTTTAACACCTTAACCACTAGAGGGCCAAATCTTCAGTACTGCAGCTTTAAAGTACATAGTAAAAATACACTCTTAACACTAGATCTGCAACTTGAAAAAAAAAAAAAAACACTGTGATGTAGTAACTTAGTTACGTCACTCGACAGATAAGCCAGTTCTGAGAGTGGTCCGCAGCTCCCCTGGCTTGGCTCCAGCACTATTTCTGTGGAAAGGGGTGTGTTTGTGTGTGTATGTGTGTGTGTGTGCACTGCAGTTCCTGCCGTGAGATCCTGATTGTTTGGAGCCGAGCTGGTGATGAGCCCAGACCCTCCATACTGATCACCTCAGGAGAAGGACGGTGACACCTCTCTCACTCTCTCTCTCACCTCACACAATACCTCTGAGAGAGAAAGACAGGGAGGGTGGGCAATCTGCTGGCTTCCTGCCGTTTTCTCCGAAAAAGGAGCCTTTAACTTCACACCGCTGTCATAGAGTGAGCTGGTCCAAAAAATCCACCTCGGTACAAGAGTATTCACAATGAAAACCACAATGCAGCTCTTACTGTGTGTCTGAGTTTCAATGTGTGTGTGTGTGTGTGTGTGTGTGTGTGTGTGTGTGTGTGTGTGTGTGTGTGTGTGTGTGTGTGTGTGTGTGTGTGTGTGTGTGTGTGTGTGTGTGTGTGTGTGTGTGTGTGTGTGTGTGGCATGGAACAGAAGCCAGGGAATGCTTCTAACGGTGTGAAGCTCACACCCAAAGATACTGCATCTCTTCAAGGGCATACCTTCACACAGACACACACACACACACACTTACACACACACACACAATTGCTGCAGTCCATTATTTGAAAGAAGACAGAAGTGACACACTGAATTGGTGGGGCACAATTGAGGACATACAAGAGATTTGTACACTCCATGCATCACTACTAAGACCCCCCCCTCCAACCCCCCAACCTTAACCCCAACCACCCGTGCATTTACCTAGATATCTACATTAAGACTTCAACCATGTTGGGTTTTACAGACCCGTTAGCATTTCCATTCATCTCAGCAGCAATTGCTTGGCTAGTGCCGGAAGTACATAATTTTAAATCTACCATCTTTGTTCATGGGTACCCAGTTCTGGACACTTTGAACCACTCCATTGTGTTACTTAAAAAAAAAAAAACTGGTATACTGCCCACCCCCTAATGAAATATGTTATTTTATTCAAGCAAATGTTAAGGCCTATATATTTTTCCAAATGGTGCAGCTAAGACATAATACCAACTGTCTGGATCGTTTAACTTAAAAAATATTTTAGAATTATTAAAAATGAAATATTAAGAGGTATATTATTACTTTTTACTTGATTGTTGACTTTAAACTTGATGAAAATGGGATTTAAAGAAAATCACAATCGTATGAACTTGTGACTAACCCAAACCCAAATCTTATTGCTAGTCCTCAAGAAAAATGTTTTGCATTTTTATTAATTATAATAATAATACATATTTGATGTTATTATATACAACATTATGTATGTACGATGCACTTAGTAGTTTACCTAGGGCACACCCATTTACCTAGCTTCTAGGGACAATTTGTATGACTAAATATAGGTCCCCCCCTCACACACTCATACCCCACTGCTCCATGATCACACCTGTGAGCACAAATGACACACACATAGCACATCTTGCTACACAAACCAATGGCATCATCTTCTGTCCACACGCAGCAGTGGTGTTTTAGCTACAGTTCATGCATCAGCCATTGCCCACTTTACACACACAGACATAGGAATTTCCCCTTGCACCTTTAACGCCCTCTCCCCAAAACCTCTCCTTATTTAGGAGCGAGGGAGAGCAGGGTGCAGCCACAGGGAGGAGGCGAGGGAAGGGCAAGACAAAGGGTGGAGGGTCGAAAAGAGTTGGAGAGGGTGTGGGGTTGAAAAACCGAGTGTGTGTGTGTGTGTGTATGAGGAAGGGAGATTTTGCCCTCCCACGCCGGTTGTGTGAGTGTGTATGTGTAGCAGGGCCAATCCGACACACCCAGAGGGCAGCGAACCTCCACATCCTGCCCGGGGCGTCCGTTTGTCCAAACAGCTCACTTCTTCCTCTTCTCTACTCTCTCTCTCTATGCTCAAACCAGTCTGACTGGAGGGTAGAGAACAGGAGAGGGTGGGGGTTTGTCTATAAAGAACAGAAACCCCCCGTAAAACCAGAAGAGGAAGAAAAAGCCACGGAGTAAAATACAGCAGAAGAAAACAAACAGCAGGGCGTTGTCCTGCCCTGAATGGAGAAGTTTGACAGTTTGGTGGTGTTCTAAGCCCTTCACACACTCTCAAACACACACACAAGCACCTCTTACCCTCTCTGTCCACAGCAGTGAGCTCGGAGCTAGTGCACAGCGATGACAAGAAGTACAGCAAGGACCCGTATGCAAGTCTTTCAGAGTGTCTAAACACTAGACATGTCAAATGATATATCCTGTCAGGCCTATAATCATGTCCCAGAATGCTCTCTTCTCTCTCTTCCCCCGTGTCTCTCAGTGATCAGTCTTTAGAGTGGCTACCAGCTACAGACCACTGCAAATCTACTGATTTCAAAATGGGATAGAGCAGGGGTGTCCAATCCTACTTCTGGAGAGCCAAAGTCCTGCAGAATTTAGCTCCAACACACTTACCTAGAAGTTTCTAGTAATCCTGAAAACCATGATTAGCTAGTTCAGTTATGTTTAATTACGATTGGAGCTAAACTCTGCAGGAAAGGGGGATAAGGATTGGACACTCCCTGTGATAGGGCATCTCAAGGACACAGAGCAGTGGTCTCCAACCCTGTTCCTGGAAGCTCCCCAACAGGAAACATTTGGTCTCCTTGATCAAACAAACTCATCAACTTGTTACATGAGACCATAAGATCTGAAATGATTGGGTTAGATAAGATAAACCTCCAAAATGTCTACTATTGGAGAGTTTGTGGAAAGGTTGGATGTCACTGACGTAAAGGAAACCTGCAAGGACTTTCTATGAATGCTACACCATCCGACCAAAAGTTATAACTGTTGCTGTAACACAAGGGTGTCCAATACTGCTCCTGGAGGACTACTTTCCTGCAGAGTTTAGCTCCATCACACCTGCATGGAAGTTTCTACTGATCCCGAAGACCTTGATTCGCTGGTTCAGGTGTGTTTACTAAGTGATAGAGCTAAAGGCTACATCAATGCGGATCCATTTTAAAACAGTGTTTTCGTTTCAAAACGCTCTCTGTCCACACTAGCGTTTTCAAGCATTTTCCAAAAGTTTCTCATCCATAGTGAAACTTCAGAAACCGCTAAATGTACCTTACTGCGCATGCATAAAATCTTGTAAAAGCTCACTGAGATGATAAAGATGGAACAGACATCATAACGTTCTCATGCTATTCTTCTGGCTGGATCACTTAATTTAGCAAAATATTAACTGATACATGCAGGTCGCACTCAGTCACCATTATTTGTTTGGTCTAAAACACGTGCTTTCGTTTTGCTGCAGGACAGCAATAGCAAGTACATTTTCTATCATCTTTGCAGGACTGTGATTTTAAGAGTGTACAAAGTAACATATCTTTAGCAGCAGTGTGAAAGTGAATAGCACATACTGTAACAGGCAAAATACCTAAAATAAGTGTCAAGCTAAACATGAGTATTGTTTTCAAATATCTCCGTTTTGACAGTCCACACTACAGCGCGAAAAAGCTGTTTTCAAATGTATCCACTTAGGAAAGCGTTTTCAAAAAGCTTTCGCAGGACAAAAACGCTGTCTCAGTGTGGACAAGGCCAAACTCTGCTGGATGTTGTCCCTCCAGGATCAGGATTGCTGTAACACAATTGGACGACATCTATTGATCAGTGAAATTTTAAAGAGTCCGGGAGTCCAACGGGTCAACCTGTGCTTTCAGAAATCCAATTTGCCATATTCCTGGCTGATTTCAAACTGATCCATCACTTTTCACACTCTCAAAATGCATCTTAATGCATTCCTAACTATCCAATGCTTCAAGCTTTCTCCAGTCTCTAAATACCATTAAACTGATCACAACATGTCTGTCACACGTGTGGACAAGCCCTCTCCATTAAAAAGGTAAGAAACACAAAAATAACTTTTGAATAATAGCAGGACAATCCTCGTAACCCCCACGGCATCCGGAAACTCTGAAGGCGAGCGGCGAGAGCACTTTCCCCCACCCGATGTATTGTGATTAGAGGGATTATCCTTCATTAAACAGCCCACCACGATACTAAGAGGCTTGTCTCATTGTGTTCCTCTCAAGATGTCTATTACTTTCCAATAAGCCAGATGAGCATGGTTTTCCCTTAAACTGGTTATTGTAAGGAAATTTATTGTGGGTGAGGATTGATTTGGACTGATTCCAAACAAGTACTGGTGCTTTTCACCAAAAAATGTAGACAACAGAACCATGGCTTAGTGGTTACAAGGGGTGCAGCGATTCATCGTCATGGGTCGACACATCGATCAAATGTCTAATGGTGTGATCAATGCAATGCGTAAAATCGCATATATATAAATATTTGTTTCAGAGGCACCTTTATTTACAATTTTCAGATAAATGTTCATGTTATATATTTTGGTTGCATTTGTGAGTTAAATAGAAATATAACTGGTTGTGTTAAATAGGCACATAATATCATAATATTGATATATCGATCAATATACCCCAGAATTTAAATCGTATCGTAATCATATCACAGAAGTTTTTAAGGTATCGGAAAAATGATACATTTTCTACTCTCAAAGTGCACCAGATTGATGAATATAACTTAGAAATGTACAAAATGTTCTTCCTGGGGGGCATACCCCCGGACACCCCTAGAAGGAACAAGGTCCACCCACCCCAGTTTCACAAAATCCTGTGTGGAAACACTGCTATTTGTTGCCCCATGGGATTGGGATGGAGCCCGGGTGGCAGAGATGGGCACTGGGCTACATTTATTACTGATACAACTCAAGTGTTGGGAAGGGGCAGACCGGCGATCTGCTGAGCAGCTCAGGCATTCTGCTAAAAGGGCAGGGGGTGCTGACGTTTTGGAAAATGACTTTGCTATCATCGTCATCTTCTTTGGCCAAAGCCGAGGCACCGTGTTGTGTCCTGGCTTGAGGCACCTCTTGGTTTTAGAGGCCAAAGTGTCTATATATAGTGCGTGTGTAAAGGATTCTGGGAGGGGTAGGTACTCCGAGACCAAAGCACTGAAGCAGGAGGGAACTCCACCACAAGGAAGTCTGGATTTTTCTGCCCATGATAAAGTCCAGAGTGTTCACTTTCAAAGACACTGACAGTGAGACACATAGGTGGGAGGTGTGGAGGAGTGAGAGACATGTCATTTCCAAGCAGAGAGAGCGAAAGAGAGACAAGGACAGTGGGAAGAGACCTAAACGCAGTAAGTGAACCTGAAACCTGACCAACAAAAATAGAACAAACAAAGGTTAGATCAATTATAAATTGACCAACAATAAAGAACAAAGAAAATTTCTTGTGATTATTGTCTGAAATGTTTGAGGAATTATTGACTGTGGTAAATAACAGTATGTCACACAAGCAGTAAACTGACATTAGGTTGAAAAATACAAAAAAAAAAAAAAAACAGAGCTTTCCCTTTCAGAATCAGGCAAACAGTTGACTTGGTGGCCATCTTGGTATCTCCCTGGGGCAGCTATTGTCCAATTGTTCCAACTACATGAAAGAGGAAAGTCCCAAATCTCCAAAACTGTTTGCTAAGCTTATGTTTATTGCATTTATCACATCACCAAAAAATCTGACCGCAATTTTTTTTAAATGTCATGTCTAAACCTTGTTTTTGCAAAACTATTTTGAGATTTGCATTATCTATAAATGATGCATGAGACCCACACAATGTAAGTTACCATCTACCAACTATTTTCAAATTAATGTAAATTTTAGAGACAAAACACAAGAAAAGATTGTCTCTTTAACTAAATGGCAAGACTTCCTTTCCAACCGACACTATATTGAGCATTGCGATTTCTTACATTCCTTCCAAAGTGGTCAGCTTCCTCATTATATTGTCTCTGAGTTCCTTTAACCAGTATTAGTACTTAAACTAAACGTTAAAAACGCTACCTGGTCAATTAATGCCTAATAATGTGGCCTGTTTCACCTTATTGTAGTTGAAGACTTGTTCTAGCGAGGGAGGAACAGAGGGAGACTGAAGAGAGAGGCGACAGAATGGCATAGAGCGAGGCAGAACACAAGAACTCTGTCTGACAGTCCGACATGACGCCTTACCCCAGAACAAACAAGCATTCAGCCACATTGAGGGGCAACCCAGAATGCCATGGGGGAGACAGAGGGAGAGAGAGAAACAAGAGAAAGAAAGAGAGAGAAGAGCGCTGTGAAGGTTATCTGGTGGGATGGAGAGTCTCAATCAAAAGAAAATAACGAGGACATCAGATGAGAGGGAGAAGGAAAACTGAACCAAACAAAAAAAATAACTTACTATAAGGAGTGAGTAAAGGCATACAAAAGAAAGAAAGAAAGAGAGAGAGGTGTGAAGAGAGACTGCTAAACTTCTTTTGTAAAAGTTCAACTTGTGAAATATATAATCTATTTTAGTTTTATTGCAGAGGGAGGAAATCTGAAAGTAGATTTTTAAACTGGGAGAATGCGACGAGGGAGGGGAAAAATCCAGAGGTGTTCAGGGTGGGAGGGTTGAGATCTGTTCACGATGTTTTAAATATTAAAGCTATTTCAGGTTTAATGAGGTGTAAATACTATGGGGAGAGTGGTAAGAGGATGGGGGTTAAAGGGGCCTCACTCTCATTATTTCAGGCGCACACCTTTAGACTATAGAGACCCAGAGCGAGGGAAGTGAGAGTGAGTGTAAAAACAGAGAGATAGAGCTGATGAGCTGGGTAAAAGACACAGGACTGAGAGCGGGATGAAGACGCATTTGAAGGACATCACGTGAATAATGAATGAATGAACACAAGATTGAGCGAATGATTGAAAGAGTGAGAGAATGATGAGTGGAAGGTGCATAAGTGAATAAAATGAATGAACGAGTGAATGAAGTCAGTAAATGAATGAATGAGTGAAGGAATGAGTTAGTAGTAAGTGAATGAATGAATGAGAATGAATGAACGAGTAAGCCAACTATTGAGTAAATGAATGAATGAATGAATCAGTGAATGATTGAAGGAATGAGTTAAGTGAATGAATGAATGAGTGAGTGAGTGAGTGAGTGAATGAACGAACGAGTAAGCCAATGCGTGAGTAAATGAATGAATGAATGAGTCAGTGAATGATTGAAGGAATGAGTTAGTAAGTGAATGAATGAATAAGTGAATGAATGAATGAATGAATGAATGAGTAAGCCAATGCGTGAGTAAATGAATGAATGAATGGAGACAGCAAGAATGAATAAGTGAGTCAGTGAGTGATTAAACAAATGAATGAGTGAGAGTAAAGGCAAGTTCACACTACAGGATTTTAAAACGTCGGGCTGAACTGTGCAGTTCACACTACATGACTTGCTCTCTGTGAAATCAGGAGTGTTCAAGTTGTTGAGCTGTTCACACCACAGGACACAACGTGATTGATCCGCAACAGGAGGTAACTCAGTACACGCGGTGACAACAACTCTGTCAGCCAACGATTCTATCTTGTCTACAAACCACGTTTTATCACGAAGAAATCACGCGATAAAACGAACCGGAAATGACGCAATAAAGCACGCGCGCCACTACCCAGCGAAGAAGAACACAAGTACACAACACGCGAGTATTTGTTTGAATATGGACGTCAGACAGAAATTAGAGCTGCAACTGTTTGCGCGATGATTTGCTCTGGAAAAAAATAAAAATAAAATTCCCATAGACAGTATATAAACGGTATTTTCCCAGTGACCTCAACCCATGCCTTGCTCTGATTGGCTGTAGCTCATGGCATCACATGTGGTTGAGTCGTGCGACAGCTCCGGATATCTAGCATGCTAGATATTTTTCTGGGCTCAGCGACGCGTCCGCGAGGCGTCTGCGAGCGTCTTTGATGCGTTGTTGGCTCTTTCATACTAACAGATTGGTGAGCGTTCATCGGCCGCTAATCCCCCGCGATTTGCACGCGATAACAACCCGACCTGTCGGCGAGCTCAACGATTTGCAAATCGGGCTTAAATCGGGCTTAAAATCCTGTAGTGTGAACTAGGCATAAATGAGTCAAGTAAATAGACAAATGAGAATGAGTGAACAAATAAATAAATGAATTAGTGAGTGAGTGAATGAATGAATGAATGGATGGATGAATTAATTAGTATGAGTTAGTACCGAGGACTGAGTGACCATTGAAAACATGACTAAGTGAATATTAAGCAAATTAGAAAAAATTAAGCAAATGTGTGTGTGTGTGTGTCGGTGGGGACTTCAACCTGTGCCCTCTGACTCATGGGGAC
Organism: Phoxinus phoxinus; assembly: GCF_949152265.1. Classification (NCBI taxonomy): domain Eukaryota; kingdom Metazoa; phylum Chordata; class Actinopteri; order Cypriniformes; family Leuciscidae; genus Phoxinus; species Phoxinus phoxinus. The sequence continues at coordinate 22,128,793 of NC_136893.1, forward strand.
CATCTGTGATGCGAAGGTTTAGGGGTAGAGTTAGTTTAAGGGGAGAGAAAACAGATTGTACAGTAAAAAAAACTACGTCTATGGAGAGTCCCAACAAAGATAGTAAACCAGACGTGAGTGTGTGAGACACAGACACTCTGAAATCACATACAATCACTAAATGGCCACATATACATCTGTACGCAAATAAACACAGATACCTGAGAAAGCACCCACTTCTCTTCTGACAAAGATTCACAGAATAGCACACTAACAGTACAACTTTTCAAGAACGAATGAATGACCTAAACATGGTAATTTTGTCTTGTGGAAGGGGAAGGCCAAGATGATCATCTTCTCATTTTCCTAGTCTCTTTCTGATTAAGCGAGATCCTTGCTCATGAAAAGATAATTGAAAATAAAGTTTCAGTGACCATTTCCTAAACAGCCTCAAAAATCCCCCAGAAGATAGCGTGAAGTTCACAGCCACGGCCAACCACAGAAACCCCCCTCGTACACAGGGAGTAAACCAGAAACATGAACAACACTGAAACGAACAAGCCACTTTCTCACACAGATACCATGACATCACATCAGAGACCTATGGGTAAATTTCCTTCTGAAACTTCACTCTATGGTGATAATTTTGTGACCTGAAAAGCGAGTGTCAATGCTAATGCTAATGCTAATGCATACTGTCGTAGCCTCTAGCATTAGACACAGGCTATGGAAAGTCTACTAGCGCAAAAAGGGATTGTTGTTTTAAGAGACTGTGAGACAGGGAGCTGTGACTCAGGTCTGTGTAACAACCACAGTGTGTTTGTTTGTTTGTAAGTGAAGAGCGTGGCTGCTCGATCAAAGGAGTGGTCTGGCTTTCAGGAAGAGCGTTGAGTTTCTACATTCACATTTCACACTCTTGACGATGAGTAATGTAATCATACCACATGTAGATGGGTGGGGACAAACGGGTACAGCTATTAATACAACAAATAACTACGATGATAAGAAGAAAGATGAGCACTATATGACAAAGAAATGAACACATGCATCTTTGATAGCGGCATTGCTCCTCTCACAAACACTTCAGGTTGCTTAATTATACCTTACACAAGTAAATGAAAGTTAAAAACACTTCTGCTACTGAAGCTTGATTTCATGTGCCATTTAAAACCCATAACTATTTAGCGATTTCATGATAGCGACCCATAGCGATTTCATGAATTTGGGTAATGAAAACATATTGTTTTTAGAAACTCTGGTAACATTTAGGAATACGTACAGATTAAATAGTACGAGTTCAATTAAATTAGCCAAAATGTAAGTGTATGATTTAGTTAGGAATACATATGCAACAGATTTAAATGGCACTGACATTTGAGGGCAACTCTACCGCCCCCTTGTTCCTGCCACAGTAATGCAAGAGCATTAAGTATGTACAACAGTTATGCATGCTTTTAATGTGCTGGCTAAATATTTACATCTCTCTGTGTGTGTCTGTGTGAATGAGCGGCGCAGTTTCATCTACTACCCTTACTCAAGCACGCATGGCTTATTGTTTTTTCACCATCTACTGTATCACTATATGAGTACACTGCACATGATTATTATAATTTAAGTAACCCTTATATGGAATCCAGAATGTAATGGAAAACACGGAATTTTGGGAAAAAAATAACAGATTTCATAGGGCCCTATGATATTAAAGGGGTGGTTGAATAGGATTTCACTTTTCTAACTTTAGTTAGTGTGTAATGTTGCTGTTTGAGCATAAACAACATCTGCAAAGTTACAACACATAAACCCAGCCCCCGGGAATGCGATTTATAGATGATCCAAACAGAATATGCTAATCAGTGACTAGAAGATAACTCCACATCAGCAACATAAATTCATCTACACAACTAACCATTCAGAAATGTCCTGTTGCATCTACATGTTGTCACTTCTTCTTTAGTCTCTCCATCTTTCTGACTCCGGTTTGAACATAAAAGGCTAAAAGTTTTAGAAATTTTCAGTGTGTGTCTGTGTGAGGTAAAAGGACACAAGCTCTTAAAGCTCCGCCCCCTGTGCCGGGAGCAGCAGCTCATTTGCATTTAAAGGAACAGACACAAAACGGTGAGTTTTTGTTCACCCTCAAAAAGTAACAAGAATAAGCACCTAGCATATCCTGGTCTGACGTGTAGCCAAGAAACATGTAGAAGTGTACATCTCATTTAAACTTAGCAGAATGCAAACAAACAAACAGAAACATATTGATTGCAATATTATGACGTTTCTTCAAAGCTTCAGAATCTGCATTTTGGGAAACAAGTCCATTATGACGCCTGCATATTCTGCATCCAGTTTCAACACCCATTCAACACCTTACATCTGCTAAACACATCCAGTGCAACCTCACATCCCCTCTCTGGAACTGTACAGGCTTGATGCCTTGTGTTTGCCATCGGTCAGTACGGGAATGTCCAGTCATGGCCAATCCATTCAACAGAGCCCTAAACATGGATGCATTTGAAACATAAGGACATACTGTATGCAAAGAAGAATTGGTATGCAAATCAGCCCATTGGCATTTTTCTGGTTCTTATCTTACAACATTTATGCAGAAAACAGTATCAGATGTCCTGACTGTCCTTTTTGGTCTTGGCTGCTTAATCATGTTAAAAACCATATCTCTCACACACTCACACACACACACACACACACACACACACACACACACACACACACACACACACACACACACTTCAAAATGCAGGTTGAGTGATATCCTGCTACTAGCCAGAACTTCATACCAAGAGCATGGACATTTAGATATACAGTTCAATAAACATGCCAACCACCAATTACAAGCTTCCTAATACCATTAGTCTGTGCACAATGCAACTTGGACATCAGCATCCCGAGATCCCATTTAGTGTTGTCAGCAAACAGCACCCTTAACCGTGCAAACCATTACCCCTGCAACTAGACACTTCCTGTGCCCTTTTACCAAATCTGGGAAAACTACCTGGTGACTGGACATCAACACAGACACGGTTTGCACGGAAGCTGAAATCACGTACAGTATGAAGGCATTTATATAGAGTCCTACTAATTACTGAAGCTCTAAAGCTTCTATTCATCTCATGCATATGTGAAATATAACAGGTGGGTGATAAAATACACACAAATAAATAATCTTTGTTTACTCTCTACATTCATTCAAAGTCACAATGAGAAATACGTACTTAATAAAAAGTAAATACAGGTAACCTTTCCCAAATTTACTTAACTAAATTAATTGAATATAGAATTTATCATTGTAAAAAAAATTATGTAGAAGAAATAGGCCTTTCACAAAGATTTTAGCAGTAGGCTATGTAGCATGTCTGACACACAACGCAAATGCAGCCTCACCGGTTAACATGGTTTTCACACCAACCAAGTTTGCTCATAATATGCTTCGTTGAACAAAACTGTCATGCAGCTTGAAATGCATATTTACAGGTCATTATAGAAAGCAAAGTTCATGGTAATACTGAACAACTACTATAACTAATACAGATAAGCAAAACTGATGTCATGTAATACATAAAAGCAATGACGAGTGAAAGAACTAATCAGCTGATCAGTGAAACCCATACATTATGCTACTGACTGAGTTAGGTTTAAAGTAGGGATGCCCCGAGACGATCTCAAGGATAGATATTGGGGCCGATTAAGCTTTTTTTTTTTTTTTTACTGATTGGTATTGGCTATCCTAAGCTCGATCCTTTATTTTTCGTCAGCTGTTATACAGGTGTCGAACAGTAGGTGGCAGTATGTACCTTCAAGTGAGTTTGCCGACCTCCATTAAAAAGAAAAGAAGAAGCTCAAATGTGCGTGCATGACGTGCGAGGACCAATGAGGTCTGTTCAAGCACGCCACACAAACATACAAGCATTCGTGTTTAGCATATTTGATAGTGGTGGAACGGATCGCAAAATTCGGATCATTTGCGGATTTTTGAGCCACGAATAGGATCATTTTTCGGATCAGCAAAAAAAAAAAATATATATATCATATATATGGAGTATTTTGACATGATTTTGTGTTTATGAGTCTGTTCAAGGGCAAGGAAACGCAAAAGAGACAGATAACGCGCGAGTCCCGACTTTCGCCTATTCTTCCACGCTTAAAATTGTTTGAATGTGTAAATTGGCAAAACAAAACACATCCAAGTTATAAACTTTCACTCTATGATGGTTAAATTTAGCAGTTAATCCATGAATCATGCGCGTGCTGAACCGTGGGGCCTGATCCATACGGATCACGGATCAACTGCGATCCGTTCCACCCCTAATATTTGATGCACACTTTTGTGAAGAATCACTCTGAAACGTTTATTTTTATCTGCAGCTTTCAAAAAAAAAAAAAAAACTAATCGGGACAACCCTAGTTTAAACCAAACAAACCCAAATGGAGCTACAAAAAACCTAGCACTTTGTTAGCAGCTACGTTTTGGGTTTTGAGGACAAACCTGTCTGCCTCAAGTCCTCAAATATCGACTAATCCAGTAGGACAATTACAGCTGAGTCCAAAACCCGGAGCAGGGCATGAAGGCTTTCGCAAAACAAGTCCTCTTTCTCTCACCCTGACCTGACTTGTCCAAGCCTGAGCATGTATTGTGTACCAAACAATATTCTCATCTTCACTGAGCATCGAGATATGGCCCATATTATCAAATGACATCCAAAGCAATTTGCCGTTTTGCAAGTCCTCGGCTCCTTAGCGGACTGAGATTTACACACGGTTAAGAGGGATGATTTTAGATCTGAGAATGTTTCGATTCCATTTACAACGTAATTAAATTGACCTCAAAAGCTTGACTAGATTATTAGTTTGGCTTATAGAGGCCAATGCGTGAGGAATATAAATGTGTACTATTTATGTGGCACACAAAGGAATGGGCGTGACTTTTGCGAGCATGTGTTTGTACGCTGTACAGAGAGCCGGTGTGTACTTAGATGTGTGGAGTCTTGCACTTGATATTTGATCTGTGGGGTTGGGTCAGCAAGCGGAGTTATTTCTGTTGGAGCCCCAGGTAGCAGGGCTGGCAAACAGAGAGGATGAGAGAGTGCCTCGAGAGTTAAGTAGGTAAACTCGCGCTAAGCTGATGCAGATCTCCGCGTATTCCCCTCCCTCTCTCCTTCGCTTTATCCCTTCTTCTCCACACTTCAGAAGACCTTGGGGCACCCCCCATCCCAACACACTCGCACACACAGTTACAATTTAATCCTCATTCTGCCACCAAGGTCAATTCAATTATCCTGTTTTCTTAAAGTGTGTGTGTGCCCATTTCACAGTCGGCCTGCACAAATACACCAGAGATTAGAGCTGCCACACTTTTAATGATCTACATACCTATAAGCAACTGTATCTGAGACAGGTAGGGCCTCTTCCCCGCTTGCTAGCGTGATCTGTTCCTCAGCACGGATTTTGTTTTTAGGTTGATGAGGCTGCCTCGCGTCCCATGTGTCTTTCCGAAGTTAATGAGGAAATTAGTTTTTTCAACCCCAAATTCCCCACCTCAATCTGTAGTTTGTCATGCTGCTATACTATTAGTGTTACAACAATAATTTTCATCTTCATCAGAGTCCTATTTCCATCTAGGCTTGAATTATACAATCAAACACGGTGGTAAAGTATTCCAGAAGAGCCGACTCTCAAGGGAATCGACGAGGCAGTGCTTGCATGTGATAAAGTTGCGTCCAACATCGCATACTGTCTGAAAAAGCGCCACATTTGATGAGGAATGAGCTTTGTGAGTGTTAAAAAAGTACGTCGCACATAGCATGAATGTAATCCGGATGTACTACATCTGCCACCTACAGCGTCAGTAGTGTGCTTTACTGCCATTAACAAATCCTCTCCCGTGGCCTCATGGGATAGTAAAGTGTCCATTGGATGCGCACTTCAGAAACTCGCCGGAAGTAGTAGGTCACCTGGGTACTTTTCGCCTACCGTTTTATGAATACTACAAATTTGGACATATTACTCATTTCATGTTTTGTTTTTCACCTACACTCTTAAAAATAAAGGTTCAAAAAGGCTTTTTTTAACAGCAATGCCATTAAAGAACCATTTTGGGAACCGTTAATAGCCTAAAATAAAAATAGCCTTTTTTTCTTAATGTGAAGAACGTTTTATTAAAAAGTGGATGTTTAAGGTTCTTCATGGAACCATAGATGGCAATAAAAAAATTAAAAAACGTTATTTTTAAGAGTGTATTATATTGTAGCTAAGCATGCATATTCAGATGCAGAGTAAAGTCCCTTCTGCAAGACCTAACATACTTTCATTAAAAGGAAAACAATCGGCTCAATGATGTTGTCAATTTTTTACCAGCTGTGATGATACTAATAAAGTAAGCAATAAAGTAACCAATTCAGCAATCCTACCTGGAATGTCCTGGTTCCCGTAGCTCCATCCAGGGTTGGAGAGCATGGACGGTAATGGCGAAGCTGTCCGACTGTCCCCTTCATTCTGTTGGGTTATATGCCTGACTGTGTCCTTGTTCTTACGGTTCTTCCTGCGGCCCGAGCCAGGGGGTTGCCAGCCCCCCTCTCCTCTTCCACCTTGCTCTCCGGGTGTGCCTTGCGCCCCTCGGCCAGCCCCGTCTTGCAGATTGGAGGGGGAGACCTGCTCCTCTTTGACCTGGACAGAACGGTAATCAGCAGGCCACAGGGGCTGCAAACAAGCATCCTCCTGGCTCTCATGGCTTTTGGGTTCCTGGTCCTCTTTGCCGTAGTTGCTACTGCCTTCATGGCAGCTAGCGATGGCTGAGTCTCCAGATGAATTTGCCGGGCTAGTGCGCCTGGCCAACCACGGCGACGAGCTGCGGGCCGAGATCATGGACGCCAGTGCCTCCGAGGCTCCGCCCACACCAGGCCCAGCCCCGCCTCCGATAGAGCTCACCACGTTGCCCATCTCAATATCCGCTAGTTCATCTGCGAGCTCTGAGCGAATGCTGATGTCTAGCGCTGCCTTGATAAAGCCGTGACATGCCTGCACTATGTCGGTCATTTGAAGGTAGCTCGCGGCCGACATCACCTCGATGACATTCTTGCTTGTGAGCGCCAAGTGGGCAGAGTACATGAAGTCAAGGATGGTCTTGAAACCTTGGGCCGTGACAATGTCCAGGTGCGTGATGGTGGCCTGCTGCTCTGAAACCTTCTTCACCTGGCAATAAAGTGTCTTGAAGTAGCGGCTGCTGCCCAGCAACACGTTCTTGTGCGCCTTGAAGATCTTGCCCTCCACGATCACACACACGTCGCACAGGATGCCGTGCTGCCGCTGCTCGTTCAGCTCCCGCAGGAGCTGCCGGTAGTGCGACGTGATCTCCATGTCTTCCTTCCGGTTATTCATTGGACTAATGGGTGGCTGCTTCTCCTGAACAGAGTCTGGCGGAAGACAACATACAACACACAAACCCTGGTTAGTACATTTGCAGTAGATGCAGGAAATAGACCACAAGTTCCTACAGATTACACTAGTATACACTTTGTAGATTACCGTGGAACAGTTGGCATTAATAAACATTTTAAACAGTAGAAGTGCACATTGTTTTCACACATTATGTTCCATGTGAATGGTATCCAGGTATCACTATCTTAAACAAATAAAACTTGTTATTTTGCATTTTGCAATTCAAGATTTCAGAAAATGTATTTCAAAGATTAAGCTGAGCAGAACATTATTTTCAGCATAATGATGATAACCACAGAAAATCATTTTGACTAAGCACAAAAAAAACTGTAATCCACCATGAAGGTGTTATTTTTGTTAAAGCACTTATATTCAAAGTCTAAATTATTTTCTGCGGAAATCAACATTATACAGCAAATTCGGTTTTGAGCTTGTGTTGACAGAGTCAAAAAAGAGAAATAACAGCCAACATCTGCCAGTTAATGTCACATTAGAAATGCAATGTCAGATTTAGAGCACGGCATTGTGGGATACAATATTGTGTGCAATGTGCTCTATTGTTTGCTGCACATTTCGGCAATACGGGTATTCTATAAATACAGGAAATGCACATACTGTGCACAGTAAACATACTACATACATACTTCAAGAATAGTTTAATAATATGCTAATCCAAACACAGCCAATGAACCAGAGAAAGAAGTAGGCCCAGATTAACCCCTCGGAGGCCCAAAAGGAATCTGCAGACTTTTCCCCCATGTTTTTTGCACTACTTTGGGAAGAAATATACCGGATAGTGTGAAATGTGTTTGGTAATGCAGAGAGTAATTCAATGGTAGCTGACAACATTATCAAATTAGTCGAATTATTTAATAAATGAAAAACACAATTCTGCAGACACACAGATTGCATGTGGGCCTGGCAATCAGGAAACATTTCTTCATTTTGCTTCATTTCAAGGTGTCCAAATCTCTGTGGCATACAGCTTTAAGATGTTTAAGTAGTGAGACAATTGACAGTCTCTGACACTGTAACCGCATGTGCATTTTGAAGAAACCTTAAGATTAATATTAAATCAAGAGAAGAATTGCATTTTCATGGAGTGCAGCATCAAAATCTAGAAATTCTCACTTATCACCGAAAACCTGCCTCCATAAAAGACGCCTACCAGCACAAAACCAGGCAGAAGAAATTGACCATAGCTTTGAGTTGTTATTACTGAGGTCTTCTATCTCTGTAAAAAGTCATTTAAGCACTAAATGTCACTAAAATGCCATTCTGAAGCAGGTGACATGCATTGGCCAGCTCTGATGGCTTGAGGCTGATTGTCTTCTGGGCTACAGCCATCACCTTTCCTCGCTAAAAATGAATTATCTGTTTGGCAGCTCCATTTTCCACTTTATTATTCAACTAACTCACAAAATGGTAATTAAATGAAACAATTAAGCAACAAAAAAGAGAAAAGTGAGAAGAGGAGAGGCGATGATTGTGTTTAAGTGCTTTACACACTCACTGGGCGATTTTATTTGGCAGCTAATAAAGCGAACAGAGAGAAACATCATGATTAAAGGGTTGAACAGTGAACACCTGAGCATCTCTGCTATAATCATTAAGATAGAGAGATGGGGGAGGAGAGCTGGATGAGGCTATGCATTGTTCTTGAATGTGCACAGAGGAAAGAGAGAGAGATACTACAAACACAAAACATACATTCAACTGGGGAGAGGGGAAAAGCATAGGGATGGATCGCACAAAAACAGTCAAAAAATGTCTTGGTTATATTCTACCCCAAAAACAACAAAATATTATTTAAAATTAAAATAAGCCTTTTTTTAGGGAAATTTTTTGCAACATTACATTATTTTCATGACAGTTAAACACAATTCTCAGTAGCCTTCAGTAAAAAAAAAAAAAAAAATGTATGCCATAAAAAAGCAAATACATTTTTTAAATTGCAGCCTAATTACCGTATTTAAAAACCTTTGTCAGTTCATTTGTCTGTTTTTGCTCCACAAACAAAAGTCACTTGTATTCATGAATGATTCAGATATCGGCTGAGCGAATGATTCAATGTCTCGTTTATACTGTAAATACAGACACTTGTTTTGTTCCTAAATGAATCAGGGGTTTTGATTAAATCAGTTGAGATTAAATTAAGTCTGTTTGAACACACAAACACTGAATTGCAATTCAATTCAAATTGAATGCCAATTTAAAATTGCTAAATCACAGTAATGAGAATTGGACTGTTTTCCACATTACAGGAATGGGGACTGGAGCGGAAATTTGTCTTAATGGTCATAAAATTCTGCTAGATCTTTTTTTATTTAAATTTATTTAAAAAAAGTTTGTTTTTGTTTTTTGTTTTGATCATAACAATCAATGATCCAGTCTTTGTAAGATTCACCCATAGACTGATGCATGACAGCAGATTCCTGTACTAGCGTCTCTTGCTAACCGCCAAGCCATGATTTCACTGACACCTCACTGAGGCCCTGTCCCGAAGCCCTCGCAATCTTCCTCTGAGTCCACACTTTCCTGACGTAACGCCACATTGACTGCCGAGTAGAAGTCTGCTGCGGAGCAAAGGTACAGCAAACGCATACAGCGAGCACCCTTCTAAACCCTAAAATGACAAATGGGACACCTTAAGCTCTTGTGGACTTAACAGACACGTGCACGCGGCGGCCATTGCAAGTTCACAAGTCCACATGAAGTGTACCATTTGGGACAGGGCCTGAGATGCGACTTCCTACAGAACATGCACGTACGCAGATATCCCCAATAGGCTACTAGCATCCTCTATGAGCAGCACAGGAACCGTCCTGGTTGGGGCTAAATCGCAGGGACGTGGAGTGTTACCAAATGGGGCCATGATTTGTTTTGTGAGCGTTCAGGCTGTCAGCTCACATCTGGCCGACTGCAGCGTGACAGCGCCCGTTCACTATAGTGACAGCAGCGTTTGCTGCGGGGCCGGCACACTTCAGGTCATGTTTAGGAAAGTTCCTCTCAACCTGATGGCTTGTAAGATCAAATCAATCCTCTGCCTCTCCCATGTCCACTTGTACAAACACACCTTACTTGGAAGACTGAAAGAAGAAGAGACTGACGGTGACAAGTGACTTTTTTTTTTCTTTTTAATAGGTTTAAGTTAGCCTCCAACTGCTTCGCTTGAGGCTTTTTTGATTCGATTGCCTATAATGGCGTAGTTCGACTCGAACAACTGAACAATGTTGCCGATGTAAAGGGATAGTTCACCTAAAAACTTTTCCTCACACAAACACATCAGATGTATTCAGAAGACTAGGAATATGAGTCGCATAAACCATACTTTTATGGTTCGTTTTGTCCTTTTTAGGACAATCTTTCCTTTTGTGTTCCACTTGAGAAAGAAAATTCATACAGGTATGGTTTTGGAATGACATAAGGGTGAGTAAATGACGAATTTTCTAACATCAGAAAATCTTTTCATCTTTTCCACTTTAACCCTTACAGCCAATTAGTTTTTCCTCTGACAATGAGGATACGCTCAGTAAATAACGGCACTTTGCACCCGAGACGCACCAAATTAATAAGTTCTTTTCATGTAACTATTCAGAACTACTTCAACTGTGCAACCAACAATGAATATTAATATCTTTCCGTTGGCCGACTGAGTTACATGGCAATCTGGGCAATCAAGTGCAAAACAACAATAAACATAAACAACGCAATTGACAGACGCGTAACGCGGCTAAACACTGAATGAGACAGAATGCAGTCGGACTAATCAGATTTTCTGCTTCACTGGAACTAGACGGATCTGAAGCTTATTAGACAAAAAGGAAGGGTATGAAAAGAGAAACTGCAGGGTCACTTAACCTTAGTGAACCCTACAGAGCCCTGAGCGGAAGTGCAGGCACATTACATTTCATCTTTTTGGAAAAGGATATATGCAAGGAGGGGCTGATTCCAGAACAATACTTTGAGAAGTAAAAAAAATAAATAATGTCCATAAACGCCCGCTGAAATACCCATCAAATTAAAGACTACATGCTTTTCTAATCTGATGAGCGAAGCAGGATTGTAGGGCGGGACTTGATTTTATCCTTTGGGAATTGGTTGGATAGTGAAAGTGGTTTTGATGTAACAGATGAAATAATGTGCACCGATTCGTCATTCGCCACATGACCAGGGATATAAAGGGTCAATTTTTATGTAGACTTTTTTTTTTTTAAAGAACTTTGTTCTTCAAAAGAAGGCTGATGGCTTTAAATGAAGCCCTTTGACTACATACAATAACAGATAAATTGGCAATAAGCCCTTTAAAACGACATAATCTAACAGTGTAGTTCAGATGATTATACATGATTGGAAGCAATTACTTTAAAAAGGGTCGATAACCACTATCCATCAATATTTTACCACCAGGAGCACAACATCATGATATTATCTACCCTGACTGTTGAGTTCAGCGCAGCCCAGCTTGTGTCTGCACCAAAATAGAAGGTGTAAGAAGTGGTAGTGGTAAGGCTAAGGTTAGGGTTAGGCCTGTAATGGGATTGGAGGGAAGAAATGTGCAAAGAATGGAGGCTAGAGCAACATAAGTCTCTGAGGATAGAGTGTTAAAGTCTGCCACCACCGCTTACAGTTCCTGTCACCAGCAAAAACTCAGATCTGGAGTGACTGGGTTCCTCCGGCCAAGAAAACACACACACACACATTCATACAAACACCCGTGCATACATGTCTATGCTCTTCCCTATTTTTGTTGAGGTGGTTCTGAAATTATTGGAGGGGATGGGGGACACAAGGCCATCTTCCTTTCTTTTGCTTTTCGTTTCTGTTCGCGATGGTGGGAAGGACAGTCGTGACATGCGAGGAGGTGGCGGAAATAGGAAGGGTGGGAGGAAGAAGGAGACAGCGAGCGCTCAGAGGGTGTAAGTCATGTATGCGTCAGTGTGTTTCTCAGGCAGCCAGTCATTTTAAACCACTCAACTGGGCATCAGGGCCATTATCCGAGGGGTTAATCCCCAATTTCACAGAGCTGGCTACAGGAAAACTGGAACAAAAAGGGTGCAGCCCTTTAAAATAGCACATAATGTATGCTACAACTGTACCTGGCGCATAAGAAGAAGACCATTTTTATAAAGGAAAGGCAAGTTTGAAACTTTTTCAGAAGTTCGCGAAAGTTTTATGACGTTTTATGATAAAATAGCTCAATTTAATTAGGGAAATACTATAAGCGTACCCTTAAATTGGCTTTCCAGATGGTGGTAAAACCATTAATTGACTCAACCAACAGCTGTGTAAATGTGGTCTGACCGAGTAAATGACTCATTAAACGAGGAGTATTGGTATTAAAAGATTAGCCAAGTAAAACAAAATAAACAGAAAATGAGAATTAAGCACAGCTTTAAATAAATATGCTTACAAGCGCTATGCTGGGGTATCTCTTTAAAGCATCTAAGAAATTCAAAACGCAATGTTGTGTTACAACAAATACAGAGATAAATGAGCTGAGGATAAAAGGTGGATGCATTTAGTCTCGCTATTTATAACTATTAGGATAGCGATATAAATAGACACGAGCGACTGAGGAGGATAAAAAAAGGTTTTGGATACACCGCATTGATAAATACTAGATGATTACTACTCATAATTAGCTAATCTAAAGCTTATCAAATTGTTCACATACATTAAAATATTAATTAAAGTACATAAAACAAAGTTGCAATTTCTGAATGTACATTAGTGTAGTTATACCGTGTTATTCAACAATGTTTGTCAAAGAAAGTTTTAACACATGATGCCAAAGTGTTAAATAAATGTCATTGATAAAAGTAAGATACGCTTCATACCAAGTTTGATTATTTCACTCTCAAGGCAAACAGATAATTAGAAACTAGTTATGTTATGTTCTTTGGCACAATCTGTTCTAAGATAGGCCTAAATAACATGTGGGACTTCAGTGAAATTCATTTGACCGCAGCAAGAGCAACTCATAATCTCAGATACTTTGTGTGCTGGTGTTTTCAGCAATTAAATGTTTTAATAGAGACTGCCAATCAATTAAAATTGAATAGAATTAATTGTATATTAAGGTGACTAATTAATCAAAATTATTGCACTTAATTGCATATATCAATATTTGCTGAAAAAAAAGCTTCCAAAATAAAGATAATTCAAAGAAATTCAGATTTTACAGATCCATTAATTTGATCAAAATTGACAGTACAGACATTTATAATGTTATGAAAGACTTCTATTTCAAATTAACACTGTTGTTTTTAACAAAATCCAGAAAAAAAAACATGATTTCCACATAGAAATATTAAGCAGCACAACTGTTTTCAACATTGATAACAATCAGAACTGTTTCTTGAGCATCTAATCATCATATCAGAATGATTTCTGAAGGATCATGTGACTCTGAAGACTGGAGTAATGATGCTGAAAATTCAGCTTTGATCACAGGAATAAATTACATCTTAAACTATTTTAACATACATACAGTACAAACAAGAAAAGTTTAGATTTGTCAAGAGTTCTCTTGAGCATATATCTCTGCATAGACTGAGCAGCACTATCTCGGTGTCTGTCTTTAGGCCAGACTCCAGCTGGCCCAGGTGACAAGAGCCTGTCACACCACTGAGAATGTGACAAGAGCGGATCTAAAAGGCTTTGAGAGTCTTAACCCTCCGCTCAGCTCCACCCGGCTCAGCACCTCTTCCCCCCCACCCCCACCCCCCCACACGTCCTCCTTTACCTCCTCCAGAGCATTAAGCCGGAGCGGTGAAGGTGAGTCCGTGCTGGAGAGCTGGATAGGTCAGAGTGTCGGGTGAGTGGTGTGAAAGCGGGACAGGGAGAGTGTTTACCGGTTCACATCAAGGCCTTGTCCCTCTGTGCTCTCTGCTAAACTGAGGTCCTGCAAGGTTTCATCCACAACTTCTCACTGAGACTTTGCCCTGAGCTAGCTTGCTAAAACTTAGTGGTGAGCTTCAGGTATTCCCTCTCGCACTAATTTTTGTACTTGTGTAGTAACATTCAAGGAATTTTACAACTCCCACGTACATTTATACACTTGTTAACACTTTACTTCGATGGTCCACTTTATAAGTAACTTTATAAGCAACTTGTTCCACTAACCCCATCCCTAAACTAACGTATCGGTTACGTATGGTAACCCTCGTTCCCTGAAGGAGGGAACGAAGACGTCACGACGTACGTGGAGAGTGACCGACTGATAGGGAACAGTCTACTGATACTCTAATGAGAGTTGATTGACATGTAGAATGTCTAAAGGGGACGATCAAAGTGAACAATACTTTTATCCAAAATGACTTGCATTGCATTCAAAGTAAACATTTTTGAGCAGCTCCTGCATTCCCCTGGGAATCAAACTGACATCTTTGATGTCACTAGTGCCATGCTTTACTGTTTGAGCTACAGTAAAGAGTCCCACACCGAAGCAGAAATCACGTCCTTTATATCAAATATAGATATTTTATGTTTGGATAATGGCAGAAAGACCGAAATGAATGTTGTATCCATAAAATATTTTTTTGCTGTTCAGTTGACACAACCACTACAGCATTAAAAGTTGTACTTTCACGTTTAAAACAATAACCATTTAATAAAAAAGTTCCACAGCAATTAATATTCATGAGCAAAGCTTTCAGAATCGAGTCACTATACCTTTACAGCGGAAATAATTAAAATTGCCATCAAGCAAACACCCTTAATATGAAAGTTTGGATGTGTCAGCATGACTAATTAACATTCATGAGAAAATTTGCCATAACATAACAAATTTTTTTGTCATCATTCATATGCTACTTTTACAGCAGGAGAGCCGGTATGATTCGAATTTGGCAAGTTGGCAATACACACATCCTTAAAGTTTGGATGCGGCTGGACAGTCCCAGAATATAGCTATTTTTATTGTAACATTTTTCTATTTTAGTATGAACTGAAGTACAGGTGCTTTGGACACTCGTACTTCCATGCAAAACTCACAGGCACACAAAGGCCTTATCTCTGCTCTTTAGTAATGCTCTGGCACACTTTTCCCCAACGCCTGGTGAACATTTCCATTCATCTCCACCTCGAAAGTCTGCGACAAACTCCCTCCCCAGAAAGTATGCTGGCAATGCCTGTGCGTTACAGAAACACTGCCCTTCTCTCACTGCATTGGTCTCTGAATGATCACAGAATCATAACACACCACCGTTATTTATGCCTTTCCCCTTAAAAACAGCCACTTTTTCCTCTTTCCAATGGAAAGGAATCTGGAAAAAGTGGGTAAAGTTCATGCCAGGCAAAAAGCAGTTAACCTGTTAACCCTTAAAACTGTACCTGGCAGAGGCACTTCTTGCAGCGTGAGCTATCTGGCCTTTGTCCTCCGTCTTTCTCTCACTCCTTCCCTCCCTCTTTCCCGCTGTCCTAGTGTATTTCTGGGCTATTCACTGCCTCGGAGGCCCTGAAGCCAGCCGTGTCTCCAGTGGAGGCTCCCTCTCTGACAACCCGGGGCTTAGCCTAAATTCTCTCGCTATTAAAAGCTGTGAAATGCAAATAATGAAACATCTCATTACCACTGTAGGAAAATGAAAAGAGAAAATGGTAGGGGGAAGATAGAGGGAGAGTGAAAACGAGCGAGAGAAGGAGATAACCTGACAGAGTGTCTTTTGTTTCACCAGAGCTGGTGTTATGGAGGGAGTCAAGATTGGATTTGCCAGTAAAATAAACAGGGGTGGATCCTGGAGTAATGTTCTGGGGTGACTTACGGTCGTAGAGATGATGGCATGAGGACACACACACACAAGAGATCCGGGAGCTAACTGTCCATACGGGTTACACTTAAAATGCTGTGTGTATTCAGTATGCAAAGTGAGTTTGAGGAGACGGGTGGGAGAGTCCCTAGGGGGTCCTAAAATCTCTGTGTGGGGTCTTGGTCGTCACATATCTCCTCCTATTACCAGCAACAAGGCCATGGATGGGTGAATCACACCTGTCAAGAACATGTCCAGATCACATTTCAACCCACAATCAAAAGAGGAAAAAACATATTGTGCACCACGACACTGAAGATATTATTCTATGACCATTGAGATGTTTGCACATTATTTTAGTGACAGATTCTCATTAAAATATTTCTCATTGGTGATTAGGATAAAGGCAGTAAAACAAATATTACCAGGACCAAATATTTACAATATGAAAACTTCACTCTAAAAAATGCTGGGTTGTTTCAACCCATTTTGGGGTCAAATATGGACAAACCCAACCATTGGTTTTAATTTTTTACTTAAATATGAACAAACCCAATCATTGGGTTGAAAAGTTGTATACACAATTTTTTTTAAATTTTCCACCACTGAATAAATCAATTTAAAAGATAATTGCGACTTTTTATATTGTAATTCGAACTTTTTTTTCGCAAGATATTGCGAGTTGAGATCACGCAATTCAGAGAAACAAAGTCAGGATTGCCAGATATAAATGTAAACACACAATACCGTAAATAATCAGAATTGTGAAATAAAAAGTCACAATTACCTTTTTTATTTTTCTTCAGTGGCACAACAGTTACAGTTTCTTCAGTGGTACTTGCATTACAGTTATGATAAATTACTTTGCGACAAATTAATTGGGGGAGAAAGTGTTTAATTGTCATAAAAATAATATCACTATGCAAAAAAAAAAAGCAGGCCTAATTTTTTTTCATTTTCTTTATGCTCTAAGTATAATTTTTTTTTTTTTTTTGGTGAAATCTGACCAAGACATGTTTTTGACTGTTTTTTTGTGAGTCACTCATATCATTCATTGTCAAAAAATAAAAATCTTATTTAGTATTTTTTTCCAGTTTTCCAATTAAGATTCTTACATTAAGTACATTTAAACTGCATAAGACGTTAAGATAATATCTTAATAGAATAGAGAATATATTTGAATATATCTTATCTTTAAAACTCCTGAACTTTCACCATTTCAGCATCAGTGCACCAAATTGAGTTGTTAGTACTAATAAAAAAGCAAAACTTTCATCATAATCATCTTTATTGTCAAATGTTTTTCCTATACCACAATGATTATTTTTATCTAGTTTTAAATAAATGTAAAAAATAAAATTTAGTAAAGTAATTTAAATACTTTAATTAAAGCTACAACATAATATCTTAATACCTCGCACTATTTTGATTTTCAAGTAAATATATGTTGTTTTAAGGATGTATTTATACTGGGAAAAAATAAATTCACAAGAATTTTTTTTGGCAGTGTAGTCTAGACTTTAAAAACTGCTTGGAACGCAATGCGTGTTATGATACTGCAAATGAAACGATTACAAGGATGGGTTAAATTGAATTGAATGAATGAGTTTGTGTATCTTCATCTTCGCTGAGGGACGGGCTCGCTTAAACGCAGAGTTGAGAGGTTGATGACAAGCTAGTTACTGAGTGGGAGACAAATTCCAGCACGATCTCCACCTCTTCCTTCTCTTTCGCTGTCTTGCTTTCTCCCACTTATTTTTTTTTCTCTCTGAGTGTACACTCACATTAACACACACACACACACACACAGAGTCATCGTTTCAAATCCACCAAATGTTGTGCCGATGACTCCCTAAAGCTCGGCTGCCGCTACTCACGAATCGACGACTCATCTTTAACACCTTCCTGGAGCTCGCACCGTGAGAGGTGTCACAACAAACCGGCGTTGTCACGCTGCACTGAAGCAAGGCGTTCCTGTAAGCACACACTCCTGTGCGCGCACACACCAACACACAACCTCACACACCATGCTGTGACAAGCCATTATCACAACAGGAAGGCTCATCACCGCCAGATAAGGTCCACAAATGCAAACTTCACAGAATGATCCGCTGAATCCTGCTTTTCATTTTTATACTTCATAAAAACATAAATTTTTAGCATTGCACTTGCAATTTAGTTTTTTATGTCCATTGTCCACCCCCTCTGTCACTTGTTAAGCAGGCAATAGCTTTAAGATATATAACATACACACATATGGATGGAGAGAAAACTCAAATTCTCGTTTTCTTCCCTCTCACACACACACACACACACACACACACACACACACACACACACACACACGTCCTGGCATGAGGTGTCTGTCAGGAAGCTAATTGTCATAATCAGGAACACTGGCTCCTGTCAATGACTCAGAGAGAGAGAAAGAAAAGAGAGGAATGGAGAGAAAGAGAGGTGCAGGTGGACAGAAAGGAGGGGGTGTATGTAGCGTGACTGCTGGGCTGTCAACAAAACATTGGCATCCTTCTGAAAACCATCCGTACTGGATAACCCCGAACTAACAGCTCGCCAAATGCTAAAATGATGGGGAGAGAACAGGAGGAGGTGGCAGAGAAGAGAGGCAGATAGACGGTGGAAGAAAGAGGAGAGCGGAAAACAGCATGACCTCACAGCTTATTAACGAACTGTTGCTCCTCTTCTGACATTAAAAAAGCTCTCTCTCTTTTTTTACAGGTGTGAAATTTAACTAGCATTATGAAACAGATCTTTGAAAACAATGACTTCAAACAGGTTTCCTTGGACACGCCGCCATCTGCTATTGGTCAGACAAACTCATAGCTCCGCCCCTAACTAATGTCATTGGTTAAAGCTGGGGTATGTAATTCTCTTTTTTTGCCATTTTTTCAAAATCACTTAAAATCCTATTCCTAACCCACTTACAGCCACTGAGTTAGAAGCACTGAAATAAAAATTAAGCAATTTAATCATCTGTGGAACGGGCAGGACTCGAAAAACTCCAGCCAATCATTTCCAAGACCACCTAGAATCATTGGACAGTAAGTGCGTCAATCAAACGGTCGTACCATCCCCCCTCCCCCCATCCATGTCCATGTTCTATGAAGGGGTGGAGTCAAAGGAAAGAAGGTAGGACCATTTGAGTTGTGTATTTTCAAAATCTGCCGGCCGTTTTGCAAATCACATACCCCACCTTTAAGCCTCTGTTGCTGTGTCAGGCTGGTCGCAGGCTCAAACAAACAGAGCAATGTTTTTAAAGCATCATAAAGAGCCATAGTTTATACTTTTTATGGAAAATCAACTTACAAATGCCTTAATTATAGCTGACTCTGTATATTCAGAAGCATTTTAACATCCAAAAGATTACTCACTTCTCAAGTCCCTCACTAGCAACTCAACTATTGTGAGCAGGACAAAACTTTATCAAATGTTTCCAAAACGTTATGTTTCACCTGAATGGTTGCGGCATTGGCTGGTTAAGATCTAACAGGCCGTGCTAACAAGCCAAACTCTACGCCTCGGTCAGGACTTCCATGGGTAATTGATACTGTAGGGCTCAACATTAAAGGGTAAGTTCAACCAAACTACCACTATGACACTTCAAAAAATTCATAAAGAGAAAACTAATCCATATGAATTGAGTGGTTTGGTCCATATTCGCTGAAGATACACAATCACTTTATATGCTAAACAGATTTAATTTAGGCTTTTATTCACATATAAACATTTATCAACTCACACATCAGTTGTGGGAAACAAGCTCAAGCATGTTCACTTGATGTGCAAGAACCAATGAGGATCATTCTCGTGTTACGCAGCACGTTTGAGCTTCAGCAAGAACCAATGAGGATCATTCTCGTGTTACGCATCACGTTTGAGCTTCAGCAAGAACCAATGAGGATCATTCTCGTGTTACGCAGCACGTTTGAGCTTCAGCAAGAACCAATGAGGATCATTCTCGTGTTACGCATCACGTTTGAGCTTCAGCAAGAACCAATGAGGATTATTCTCTTGTTACGCATCACGTTTGAGCTTCAGCAAGAACCAATGAGGATCATTCTCGTGTTACGCATCACGTTTGAGCTTCAGCAAGAACCAATGAGGATCATTCTCTTGTTACGCATCACGTTTGAGCTTCTGCAAGAACCAATGAGGATCATTCTCTTGTTACGCATCACGTTTGAGCTTCTGCAAGAACCAATGAGGATCATTCTCTTGTTACGCATCACGTTTGAGCTTCAGCAAGAACCAGAAAGCTTTCATCAAAAAGATCTTAATTTGTGTTCGGAAGATGAACGAAAGTCTTACGGGCTTGGAACGACGTGAGGGTGAGTAATGATGACAGAATTAAAAATTTTGGGTGAACTAACCCTTTAATGTTTTTTTTTTAGCTACTTCACTCAACATTTTTTTTATTGTTTTAAGAATAAAGCTCACTAAAATGTTATTAGATTTATGATTAGAACTAGAAAATAACAATAAAAAAACATTAATGTAATTTCACATAAACTGGCCTTGTTTCAGGAATGTTCCGATATTTTTACTGAAAAAGATTTTTTAAAAATAGAGATTAAAAAGTGAAAGTAGCAGTACCCTTATCGCTCTCACTCTGACGCCATGCCGTCTATATCGTCGAGACACATATGAACTCATATGATGTGTTTCTGTCGTTCAGGGGCATTTTCACACCTTCGTCTTCTGTCTGCTGAGGACTAAAGGGGAAAAGATGAAGAGAAACACAACTGTGGCTATACTTAGAAGGTTTGACAGTTTGTGATCACAACATAGAAAAAGAAGTGAGCGAATGAGTGAGAAAGGAAAAAGAATGAGATTCCAGGAAATTAGTGATTGTATGGGTCTTACAAGTCATATCACAGATGTAATGCACTTTATATTAACCCATAAAACATTATGTATCAACCTTCCACGAGGCTGATATGACCCTACTAAATAATTCATTATCTCTAAGAGCTTCTTTTGTTTCATATTTGATAATCAAGTATAGCTTAACAATAGCCAGTGTTTTTACCCAGGATTGTGTTTCCATGGTAACCACGAGTGTGGCCAAGAGTCAACCCTGTCACCACACGCTTCGCTCCTGTCCCATACTGTCTGTTTTTCCTTCTTTTGTACATTTCCCCATACAAAGCCTTGACAGAATGGCTCAGGTGTCTCCAGCCGAACTGCAAACGCTAACATCGCTCGATTAACAACGGATAGATTATCCGAGCGATGTACATCATGCTGCATGTAGGGATAACAGGGCTAGCGTGTTGCTCTGGTGATCACGATCATTCTGCGACACCGCCCACCTCACAAACCTAATTTTAAAGAAAGTCACACATTCCCACGTTGTGAGGTGGCGGTATCGAGTGTCCAACCAACACTTTCTCTGATCAACCCCTTGGGTGGGTTGGGAGGGACGAGAGGACCTTAATTTCATTCCCTTCCTCTCATGTCGTTTTACAAAAGTAAAAAGGCCCAATATACTGTGATGGCACTTTGTGTATTTAATGACTAAATCCAAAGCGCCTTTTTTTTTAAATCAGGTCAGTGGAGGTGCTATGGGGTCTGAAAAGTTCAGATAAAAAATTATAATAAAAAAATAATTAAAAAAAAGTTATATATATAATTTTCTGCAAAGTCAGTGGGCGCTGCCAGAGGGTGTTAGGAGATTTAATAAATAATAGAAATATAAAAAATAAAAATAAAATTATAAAATAGAAAAGTCACATCTAACCCATTCCTTCCTAAAACTCAGAGACAATTGCTATGGCAAGTCAGTATGAGTCACCCGAGGTGTAAGGAGGTTTGAAAAATTCAGATAAAAAAAAAAGAATAATAATAAAAACACGATAAATAATAACAAATAAAATAAAAAATAATAAAAAAGTTAATAAAATTAAATAAAATGACAATTAAATAAACAAAATAAAATAAAATAATAACAACTGAAATCAAATCAAATAAAACTAAACTAAATTAAAAAAATAAAAATAAAATAAAATAAAATTTACTAAACCACAAAGTGTGTCAATGTTCACAGCTAACCCATTCCTCCGACACAACGGCTGCACAAACTTTCCATGCAGCCTGGCTGCGCTCACCTGGCAGTGCCCGGAAAGCAGGGTGTGGATCTCAACCAGGGCAAGATCAGGGCTTTTATTTAATCTAGAAGATAAGAAAAGAAAAATGGGGCCAAGGAGGGCACACAAGTAGGGAGGAGGGGAGGAGGAGGAGGAGGGGAGGAGGAGGAGGAGGAGGAGAGGAGGAGGAAGCCAGATCTGGTGATCAAGGAGTCAAGCATGAAGGACACAGTACAAAGCTGACTGACATCGTCCATCACAGTGACAACAAGTTTTGCTGTATATTATTCAGACGTTCCACCAACTGAAATTTTTGCGTATTGTCACAGTGTGCAGATCCAAGTTGTTATTGAAGCTCTTTGACAACTGACAAGCAGAGGGAAATTACAGCGAAAGCGTCAGTCCCGCGACACGCCGGAGCACGAAGGCCGGTTTCTGCCCGCGCAATCGCGGTTCGAGAGTTTCCCATATGAGACACTTATCCATCCGCAGCAAATGTACCTCTTCACCGTGATGAATATTTCATGTTCTGATGGCACTTTTAAGACAGGACTAATTAACGAAAACTAGTTGATCTGGCATACGTTAAATCAGTTCAATTAAAAGCACGCAGGCAAACGCTACATGCTAATAGCAGGAGCAGAGGAATAATTGTATGTTGAGGGGGAAGTGCTGAATGTTAAACAGGCCCTGTTAACAGCACTTTAGCACTTGGCAATGAACTCCTCTCAGGATTACACCGACCCTTGATAATGGACTAATGCGGATCGGCACATCATACAATACATTTGGAAAAAACGGAGGCCTTCCAATGGCCATGACATATCTACAGATCTGATAGACGGTGACATTGCGAACGGATTTAAACCCAGTTGGGGATTTGGGAACTTGAACCAGAGCTTACACCAACTTTGACTTTTGCGTTTGGGAATTTTCTAAGCTAGCATTTAGACACAGATCTAGACGGTTCTGAAGAAAGGAAGCCTTCACCCTAACAATCATTCCAATGGCTTTCTACAACTCACAGCGAGAAGGAAAAGTGTTCTGTGGTATTGTGGAGTAAATGTGTTAGCGCTAGGAGTGTCTCCACCCTCCCTTAATGGTTAGCTCTTGGCAGACAAGATGGGATGAAAAGTATAGAGACAGACTAAACCATCTTATGAAAAATAAACAGAGCTTTTAAGAGACAGACAAAAGTGCTATGGAAAGTGGGCAACCCACTGTCCACCGATTCACCTGAGAACGTTTGAAATGGTAATGGCCTTCCTGTCCAAAACTCAATGCTAACCTAAAGCCGTTTTCTTTGTTTGTTGTTTTACTCCATTGTTTTTTGTCATATCTCAATTGTTACTTCTAGACAGAAACTGTTTTCATTGATGAGCACATTTGTTTTTTAACCCCTTATATTGGCAACATTACATATTTAAAGCAGTAATATCCTATACTAAACCTAAACTAATCTTGACAAATATCATTTGAAAGCTTACAATCTCTAGTTTACATATTTGGTGACTGATTTTCATAGCCGTAATTTATCAATCTGCAACAAGAATATTTTCATACTCCTAAGGCGTGTTCAGACCTTTATTTTGAAATAGTGATGAACATGAAAAATCATGAAAGAATGGTAGAAACCTCAGTTTGTTTTCATGCCAAGAGATCAAAAGATAGCATCCATTCAATTATCTTAGAAAAAAAGGTCTGAAAATGTTTTAAATATAAATAAAAAAATAATAGATTCACCATTTGTGATGTGGCAGCGAGCTATAATGCACATACCTGTTCTTTTTGTGTTTCTTAGAGGTTGAATTAATTTCAAAATCTGCCAAACTTCCAAATACTACTTCTGAATACGATGACTACTTCATAAATTGTATGAAAATTGTAAAAATAATTGTTCAGATCACTCAAACGACATAAGGAACTGGAGGCGCCCTTATATGGGCAGTAATGTCAACTAGTGGAAAAGTTTGGTACTGCGCCCAAACAAAATCTCACTTGAACGTTTATTTTTTGAGATATGAACCTAAATTTTGAAACACAACTTGGTCAGATTTTTGGCTTTGATTTTTTTTGCATTTTTAGTCTTTTTCTTTTTAGAGTCTAGTCCAGGTTTTGAAAATATATATTTTATATAAAATATGAATAATTACATTTTTAACATTGTACATTTTCATAAACTCAACCTTCTATAATTTTTCTGTTTAACTTTCTTAATATATTTCACTTCTACAAAAATCTGCCAAATGTCTTCATTAAAACAAAACTAATATTACATCTATATTCCAAAGCATTCTTGAATTACAACCATTTAAGTTCGGAATGTGCATTTTCATGTCGATTAAAAAAAGGGGGGTGCCGGTTAAGGGGTTAATTACTTATTCCAGCTTAATATGCAGAGACAGCTGTAAGAATGGCACTTTAGGTTGATTTCCCTGTAAAGTATAACACTAAGTCTCTCTGGTGCTTTCAAAACATTGCTCTGTTTGTTTGAGGATACTGATCAGGGGTGTGTTTCCCAAAGCCAACTTGCAAGTTCCGTCGTTACAATTCAGCAGAACTTGCGACCATAACGATGCTTCTGGGAAACACCCCCCAGACCAATACAGTAACACTGACTCAACCAATGGCGTGAGTTTGGGGCAGGACTGTCTGTTTGTCCAAACAATGGACATCCCATTAAAGCGGTGATGGGAGTGGAAAGTTCTGGGCGTGAAAGAGGGTTTGTGCTAACGCAAGTTGTTAGTAAATCTGGCCCTTAATATTTTTAGGGTAAGGGTTTTGTTAAAAAAAAACTTAAATCTAATTTGGGAATAACAGTAATTATGATGCTTTCATGAGATTTCATCAACAACTATTAGCACTTATTGAACTATTGGACTGTATATTACAAGCATACCATGAGATACCATTTAAAGGCTCAACAAAACTACTACAAGTCAGTGCAAACTAACTCGTTTAAAGTGTGAAACTGTAACTTTAACTCTTTCATGTGTTCATTTTAAAAACCCTGCCTGTTCCCCGATAGTGAGTTTTACTATAAGGAAAAAAAAAAATGAGGCAAAATAAGTGTGAAAGCATGCAAAGATTGGAGAAATTAATATGGCACTGCGACATTATACTTTATGTGTGTATATAAACAGTAAACTTTTATTAAAGTCAAGGTTGCAATGACCGCAGTTCCCATAGAATTGCTTCAGGTTTTTTCACAGGTTTGAGGTTTGACATATTGCATTTGACAGAAATGCTTGAATTGAAACATTTTACTCAACCGATTCATAGTCTTCTAATTATAAAACTGTGCTAGATGACTGTAGTAGTGTGCAGAAATGTATGACAAGGAGCAAGAAGAAGAGTAACTAAAAATAGTACTATAGTATTGAAGCTAAAATAGCATAACAGTGACTAAAATATTAGTATTTTAGGTATGGGAATGACATATTTTGGTCACACTTATTTATTTTTTACAGTGTACTTATACATTTAAGTACTGAGTAACATTAATTAACAACATGACTCCTACATTAGGATTAGTGGCATGTAATTATGCATAATTAACTGTTATCTCTGCAGTAAGTACATGTAACATTTGTAACAAGGGCCCTGTAAAATAAACCGTTATCCATACTTTTAGTTACGCTACACACGCTAGATTAGTTGGTCATTGGACTAGTCTTCGGTTAGTTTTAGTAAGCAACCCTAATCATAATACTTTGTGTTTCGGATGTCTATGGCATGTGATGACACACTGTCCTCAAAACTCAAATGTGTGACATTACTGCTGGGGAAAAGTTAGAAAGCGTCACGAACACATCATATTTACTTCATTCAATACTCGCATATGAAGCTCAGCCGGGATGTACATTAGATAAAGTCTACTTACTCCAAATCCCTAATCACCACGTTAAAAGGGCTGAAGAGGATGAAGACAAGTATGGTTTTAACTGGTGAGGGTTAGCATACCTCCCTGTGTGTAAACATCCTGTATTTAAGACCACGTGTGGTCAGAAAGTAAGCCAGAAACGACTGAGCGCGACATGGGTGGGTGTGTCGTCAGCGAGTTTGTGTGTGTGTTTACTTTTCAAACCCAAAAGCAGCACTAGAGTATGTGACGATTGAAGACCCACTAAGCTGGACCAAATCTCACCCCTGTGCACACAACCAGGCAGAGAATTACAGAAGATATTATCGAACAGCGCAAGATGGACAGACATACGGAGAAATAGAAGAGGAAAAAACAGAAACAAAAACCTCATGACCACATCCTCTTTTTCACCCTGGGAGTGTAAAGCCCACTGCTGCCTAAGCTCTTGCTCAGGGTATGCTATCTCATTTCCAGGGGCTTTTTTTTCTTTCTTTATTCGGTTCCTCCCCCAGGGCTTTCCACACAGCCCGAGAGCCCCCTCTGAAATATTCACAAGGCACCTGAGGACACAGGTCTTTGTGGGGCGGTTCCAGGGAGGTCGGCTCCGGTTTAACCCACACAACGAGTGCCTAATCTAGGGGGATGAACACATCTAAGTGGCTGATGAGCACAGCTGTCACTCCACACACACACACACACACACAAACACACACACACACACACACACACACACACTCTAGGGAGCAAAGCGCACCTGTCCGCATCCTCACTCACACAAAAGAACTTCCACAATCTAGTTTAAATGTCCACTCGGAAGATAAGTATTGCGAAGGAGTATTTTGACTTAAATGTTGAAATTTTATACTGGTTTAAAAGGAAAACATTATGAATGAAACTCAATTGACGTCAATAGATCCTATATCAATATCCTAACAAACAGAATATCGTTAAATGTAAAGCTGCTGGTACACATCAAGTTTTCTTGCGATTTTTCCGCCTGTCATGTGTACAGGTACACGCTCAAACCCAGATGTGAATTTTTTTTTTTTTTTTGAGGAATTATAAAATAGGCTGTTTGAATTTGCATACTGCCTATAGATTCATTGATTTGAATAAATGTCTATATTGTCTCAGTATGGGATTTGACTGTTTGATTCATAGATTAAGTAGACTGTTTTAAATGGATCGCTTATACAGACTGTTTTTTTTTTTTTTTTTACTGTCTTTGTTAAACTAGTCGGTTACAAAATTCCAGTTTAAATGTTAATTAGTTGTGGCACACATCCCTATTGATAACGCATATGGTGTGAGGGTGTCAAAATAAAATCAAAAATTCAAAACAGCAACAATTGTCTGCTGAACAGTCATGTTTGGCTTAGCGTTTTAGCTTTAAATATTGATGCGACTCAAAAAGGAGGCATCGAACAAGACACGTACCGTACAGATGTTTAATGCACAGCATTCACGAGTGCGTTTCTAAGCTGATAAATATAATATCAGGCTTTGTGTGGTCTTAAAGTGAGGGGGAGAAGCCGGTCCCCAGTGTTGTTGCAGGTTCATGATTTCTAACCTGTTACCCACACAACACAGCCCACAGCCCGGGGAGAGCAGCCATCTTCCACACACTCCACCCACACACACACACACACACACACACACACACACTCAGCTGTGTGTCGTGTCAGCTTGCACCCCCATACCCTGCCCCCCCCACATCAGCACCCTTTCTCCACCGTTCACACACACACACACACACACACGGCCAGTTGAACTACCCCCTCTTTATCTGTTTCTCCATCCCTCTGCACCATCAGCCACCTCCTCCCCCATATCTTGTCTTTCTGTGCAAATGTTCAGATTAACAACCGCAGCCTCCCTTAATAAACACAGCACTCCACTTACTTGTTCAACTAACTTCCTGAACCTCCTTCAAAATACACTTGACCATCCACACACATGTTAAACATGTATGCTGAAACATTATAACAGCACAAACAGTCAAAAACAAACTCCAGCGGGGTGGATTCCCTCATTTAAAATGAAGAATAATTCAGCACATAAAAATAACATTCAGGGTTAAATACAAGTTCTGCACTTTTAGAGGCGTCTATGCTATCGATTTCCATAGAAAATGTCAACTTTAGTTTGTAGAGTCGGAACAGACACTGTGTTGACAGAGTGCTCTTACAGTGGAAGTCTATGGCATTGGTTTGCTGTTTTGTTTGTTTTTACGAACTGAGGCATAATTAGTCCAAACCCAGGCTCTCTGGAAAAATTAGATATTTCTGCTAAATTATTTCACAAGTGAAAAAGTCCAGTGAGGGGAATGTGAATCTGGCAACGTTTTATTACATTGGTTGTTGTACGTATCGCATCAGTTCGGAATTGACCCTTCGCAGAGAGTTTGATTGACAGGTGATCTGACCAATCATACTTCGCCATCTGCCATTTTGTCCGACAAAGCAGTCAGGAGAGTTAGTAGATTAACACGGGAGGATTTGAACTTGAAAAGCGGAGTGTACTGACGCCTTTCCGCGGTTAAAACAACATTCCTTCTGATGTTCATTCATGTTTATTTGATGCTATAAATTAACTAGAAGGAAGAGATGATCGGTTCACGAGCAGCTTTAACTGATCCTCTACAGCGATCTGTCACGACACATTAAAGAGCCACAAAACGGTTTATTGCTTAAATTTCTTTTTTTTTAAAGACCAAATTTGAAAGGTGAGACTTTGTTTAATATCAAAAGTAACCCAAAAGTAATCTGAGTTACGTAACCTCTCTGCTCCGCGATGTATTTTTCACTGCGTGAGAACATGGTGTGGCGTGAGAGAGGCGTAGCTTGTCGGACATAGCGACAGTAACTAAAGGAGGCGGGTCTTTGAGAACGGTCAATTGAGTGGCTCTCAAAGGTTATTTACGTTCAAAAAAAATGTTTCTATCTACACTAAACCTTTACCATGAAACTAACAGATAGTGTCAACAAAAGCAGACGTGAGATAAAAACGCATTTGCTGAAGGTTGGGGCGAAACGATTTTGAATGCGCGTTTGCTTTTTACTTTCACTTTTGAATTCGCGATCACACGTATTCAGTGTATAGGCCTATAATTATTTGCAGGCACCAGGAAGCCGCTTTCTATATTCCATGTATTGAAACCGCTTTCAAATTCACTATCAGCAAAACCACAGTGGAGGCGGTGGTGCGGTGGGCGAGTAATGAAATCGGTGTATAGCCGAACACCATATAACACCGCAAGCACAGCAAGCCTAGTGAAAAAGAAAAACTGCCTCTAGTGTTCATTTCAGCTGCAGTGAATTGTATGTATGGGTACGGTTTTGGACTTTTGCCAAAATGTAGGTAGGCGCATTTTTCCATTGAGCCTATGTTGAATGATCCTCTGTGGTACAGCAAGCCGTAAATAGAGTTTAACTTGTATTTAATATTCTATTTACAGCTTATTAAGTGCTGGACGTGGACAGATATGATATTTCGGCTTCATTAAAACAGTTCCTATAACACGACGCTGCTCTTTACACTTTACTCCCTTTACCCCACGCAGTAGGAACCAGTTCCCCTCCCCTGCTTTCTGTTGACACAATACAGACACACCTGTGAGGAAGTCAATATGCACAGTGGACCAAATCCCCCTCCTGTCTAAAATGTTCTCCCAGTTACACACATATGGATTCTCCATTAAACAAAAACACCTGGACACGACCCTGACCCGCAACACTGCCCTCTAGAATGAGAGCTCTTGCTGAGAAGAATACACAAATACAGTGTGCGCACGTATCGAAGAACAATAATTTACACATTTGGCAGACGCTTTTATCTAATGTGACTTAAAGCATACTTATAAATATATATATTTGTGCACTCAATGGGAATCGAACCCCTGGCGCTGTTAGCAACACACTCTACCTGTCAAACACACTTTAAACTCAAGTAAAGGGAGATGGCAAAGAAAAGACTAGGGAAGCGCCACATTTTAGTGGTTAATAACAGTTTGGAACTATCAAAGTGTATAACAGATACAAAGACTGTATGCGGATCTCTTGTCCAGGATCGGTCAGTCCAGCACATGGTGTCATTAAATGATTCTAGGCTACCCTGAATGACTGTTTTTCTTTGAGAGAGAGAGAGAGAGAGAGAGAGAGAGAGAGAGAGAGAGAGAGAGAGAGAGAGAGAGAGAGAGAGAGATATGGGTGGACAGCCTGTACCTGACAGCACAGTCGCACACACCATCGACACACCACTAACATCAAGACAACATCAATTACAATCTTTACATCTACATTAGACGTTAAGGACAAATAATGCCATTGTCATGTTAGATAACTCATTGTTTAATTAAAATACAGGTCACGGGTGTCAGAGGTGAATTAGACCTATAAAAATGATCTGCAAAGGAAGTTGTCATGTTGGCTTCATTCTGTGTAGATGGGCATGAGGACAGTTCCTTACATAACCAGTTCTTCTGCTCAACTGACTCATTTTTGCACTGCAGACAGTCACAATGCCATAAATACATGAATGTAACTTTAAAAAAACGTGATGTTTACAATTATTCACGTTCTTATATAGTTATGTTATTTATCAGCGCGGTAAATTTCGCACGTAAATGCGTTAGGTAGCCTGACATTTATTGTCTGAATACGACATTTTCGCCTATACAGTTATAAAATATTTCCAACAAACCAATCAGAATCGGGTGCACCTGTAGCAAACAAGAGCCGACACGGCGCGAGCAAGCGTCATAATAATCAATACAGAGTGGTACATTATTTTGACACGCGCTGAACGATACATTGTTGCGCGTAACGCTCGATTCGAATGTATCAATTCCTAGACGCGCGTTCGAATTCATTGTTGACGTAGACTATATCTGTAAAACCGCTGATGTTTCGCCGTAGGCGAGTCAAACAAGTGGGGTCGCTCCCCTTAAAACCAACCCGTCAGCGAAGAGAAAATGGAGGAAGACGGAACTGACCAGCTTTAAGGGGGCAGACGGGGGGAAAAAAGAGACAATAACCCGAAGAGCAGCGCTCATGTCACCTAACGCTTTCCTCAGTGAAGACTCGAATACACTCCGCTCTCCTCAACTTGAGGGAAGTATTAGGCTACGAGCCCCTGGGTTTAATTATGCAGGAAATAAAATAATAGAAAAGTGTGTCCAAAAAAAAAAAAAACCCCTTCCCTTTTCTGGTAGTAGGTTTAGGGTGTTGACGCAGCAGAAATTTCCAGCTGGAGAAATTCCCCTTTTGGAGGTTAAATGAGGGGAGGAGAGTGGGGTTAAGCCCTTGCCTGCCAAAGCTGAGCTTTTCATTTAAATACCACCACCACCACATGCACTGACCCCCCCAAACGACATGATTTTAGGATTAAAACTTATGGCAAATGTTGTAATATAAATAGTATTAAGTTCTCAATGGTGAAATATGAAACACCGCGCGTCGAGACAAAAAGAAAGTCTCCCATCACGGCAATAAAAGTATCCTGAATGTATGACTGCACATCTGACAGCTGTTCTCAGCGCGTGCATCATCTGTCATGAACATGTTCTCACCTGGAGACGTCAAACAGGTTGCTGTCACGCAGTCTACTTAATGACGTGAAATAAAACAAACACACCGCCGGCCTCGCGGAAACTCACAACTTCCAACTTACCTGGATACCTGTGTTGAGGCGCGAGCTCATGTCTCTGCTGCCATACATCCAGGTGACAAGTCAAGATTGTAAAAGCACTGAGAGTGAAGCCTGCGCGGTGGTCAGAAGAGCTGTTAGAGATAGTGTGGAAAGGTGAGATAGGCATACCTGTTAACCCATGAGTTCTGGGGGGAGCGCGATGTCGATGCTTTGGAGCTCCAGTGTTTGCTCGTGACAGGTTTGAGAGAGTGTGCACGTCAACAATGTCAGCAGTCAGCTGGGAGACGCGCGTGTGTCGGTCAGTGTAATTCCCCTGCTCGCTGTCTCCCTCTCTCCACGCTCGTCTTTTTCTGTAATTCTCCCTCCCCTGCTTTTCCGTGTCTCGGTATCAGGAACCAACCTCCCCCTCTCTCTCTCTGTGTGTGTGTGTCTCTCTCTCTCTCTCGCTCGCTCGCTCGACTGAGAGTCAAATACAGGAAATGAGGCAACATAAACGCTCACATTCACCATCGAACCCTGGACAGCTCCAGCTGAACTCATGCAGCCATGAAGCCTCCAGGTCAATTATGAATATACAGAGGGCAACCTGCCCACTTTATTATTACAAAGATGCTTATCCTACTAATATGACAGGTGGAATACGGATGCTGAATTTAAATTTGATTTCGTCTTTGCATACTCCAAATCAACCAATAAAAGCAAAAATTATTTGATTAAAATATAAATACAATAAAATAATTGAATTGAATTAAAAATAAATGTTATAATCCGAAGAATCCGCGTCAATTTGATATATGCATGACGTGTTAATATAATATTGTAATTTGTGACACACACACACACACACACACACTGAATCATTTAGGAGACGTTTTTATCCCAAGCAACTATAATATGTTAAAATATGTAAGAAAATACATATTGCTATTTTAACTGTTTGTAGTGGCCATTGTCTTTCCTAATTTCCCCGTATTTTATTTTTCTCCCATTGATTTCTTTAAAGCACGAATTGCTCATTTTAAAACTCGTCTGTTAGAGCTGCGAGCGCCCAGTTCACAGGGCATGTGATGATTTTTCCTGTGGCTCCTGCTGAATTTGCATGAGGGAGTGTGTGCGTATAGGCGCGTGTAGGCGTCAGTGAGTGAGCGGCTGCTGCACGCTTTTGTCCACTGTGCGCGTTCTCGAGCGCGTGGAGAGTGACACGCGCCCCCTAGCGGTGAGAACGGCGCGTCGAATTCGCCAACGCGGGCATGTCTCAATCGCCTACCGACTAATGTAATTCACAGGAGGCGTGGTTACTTTTGCATATTCTCAGAGATACAATTAATTCTGCATGGCTTTACATCAGTTCAGGTTTTTGTTATTTGAATGCTGTCAGGTAATGGTCAGGCCATTTTGAATTGCACGTGTGCATACTTTGGCCAGATCAGAATGTGTGTCAGGCAGGGTGTGTGTGTGTGTGTGTGTGTGTGTGTGTGTGTGGCGGGATTAAACCCAATGACCTGTGGCAGGGCTCCTGTCTTAGGCTCCTGTGTACGCGTGTAATGCTGATGTTCTTTAGCCACTCTCCGCATCCGCAATCCGTGTCAAAATCAAGCTGCTTTTCTCCCTCGCTCTATCCGTCTGCCTGTCCATGTCTGCCAAGCTGCCTGACACAACATAGTCTGCCTGATTACGCCCCCTTTTATCCTGCCACCTCTTAAACACCACCCCCCTGCTTCCAGCAAGGGGCTCAAACTTCATTAGCCCTCTTACGTATTTATTCATTCATATCATGAGCACTCATCAAAGCCGGGCCAGAGGGACAATGGCCAAGGAAGGCCTCGCATACACATAAGCATAGGGAAGTGTCCAGAAAACATAGCAATCATATTATTTTCGAAACCTCTCAACAAATGCACAGGCAGTCCTGATAGTCCTAGAAACTCTAGACTAGAAAAAAAAAGGTTTTTGACAAATTACCCATGTGAAAAAGAAGTGCACTTTAGCATACTTTCAAAAAGAGTACTTAAGAATATATTTAGTTTGCAAACACTTAATTGCATGTTTATTGCAATTAAATTAAAATGTATTATAATTGAAATTTATATTAAATGCAATTAGTTGAACTTAAAAGTGTTTTTTTTTAAGTATAACTTAAGTAGCCTATAACTTAAGGACTTAAAGTCCCCTTATTATGTTATTTTAAAGTTTCCTAATGTTGTTTTGGAGTCTCCTACAATAGGTTTACATGCATCAAAGGTCAAAAAACACTTTAATTTTCTCATAATATTTTTTCAACGATTCTCAAACGACTCGTCAGATGATTCAGTCCCTCCTTTCTGCGAGCATACTCTGCTCTGATTGGTCTACTCTACTCTGATTGGTCTACTCTGCTCTGATTGGTCTACTCTGCTCATTACCATAACTGAACTATAGCTCCGGAGGCTTCCTCAGTCTTCAGCGATTGTACACACTTTTAAAGACATTAACGATGACGTTGATTTCACCATATCGATCCGAGCGCGAGTCCAATTATGAAGCATAGGAAGAACTAGTTATTCATCTTGAACTCGTGATATGCTATTCAGTTTGAGGTACATTATGAGATGTTTCAACTGTAATTCCTCACTATAAGCATTAACAAGAGGATGTCCATCAACAAACCGATGTGTATATTTCTAATTTATTGTGGTGCACATGCGGCAACTGCATTATCAATAATAACAGCGCATACGTTAGCGGAGCACTAACGTGAATGACTGGTGTAACATTAAGGTTTGTAAAACAAATCTCTAAAATTACGCAAAGTAGTATAAATGACAGAGCATTAATGGACACAGTTTTATGTAATAGTGGGACACAGCTGATCAGCATTAACTATCTCAGTAAGACAGTAATAGTGTGAGTTAGTCGGTTAGCTGGAGACCTACACAATATAAAACACAAAACTAAGTATTTTGAACACCCAGTAGAACATACATCAATAATTATTCATATTTACAAGTGGTGAATCTGAGGAGCAAGCTGGTCCAAATAAACTGGTTACTGCCCCATTTTTCAAGAGTAAATGTTTTGCGAATCCCATGTTGAACTTCCGCGAGATTTGAGAAGCAGTCGTCAGTAAAATGGCGTGTTTGTGGGCTGGTCAACAACGCACAACGTAGGCGGGCATTATGCAAATGTATTTTCTAGTGACGTAGAACCATCACACAGTGGGATTCGAAAGACAGACGACTCGTTTAGGCGGTTCAGAGTCTATTCTTTCTTTTGGGAAACAATAATTTATCATCTTTCGACTTAACAACTTGACAGACCGTTTACATTCACAGACAGCTATATTACACACTGCATGAAAGGGAATATTCGAAAAACCATAATAGGGGTTTTTCAAGTTTACAGCCAAATGTACTGATAAGCACTTCTGGTAAACTCAAATACTTTAATGTAATTTCTTTTGAAACTTGTATGTCATGTTTTTACTAGTACATTTAATATATAAATGTATTAATTATGATATCAAATAAGTTAAAATTATAATCAAGTACTTTACGCATGCTTTAATATGTTAGTCAACACATCAAAATAAGTGCACTTTTTTAAAGCACGACAAAAGATTATTAAAACAATTATTTAAAATGTTTTTTCAAATAAAACTTTTAATTTGACATTATTACAAAGTCCACTTTTTAAAAAGTGTTAATAACTATAGTCATAAAAAGTGCCCCTCTCTTTAATTATGCTTAGCCGGCCTTTTATTCAATTAATATTACATTATCTGCAAGTACAGTTTGTTTTTAAATATACTTAAAATATTTGAAGTACACTACAAGTGCATGTTCAATACAGTTAAGTGCACTTTAGGGTAGGTATCTTGTTGCTGCCTAAAAACTTGGTTATTTAGGCCACTACAAACACATTTTAACTCATCAATACACTCAAACACGTGTATGGACAGATCGTAGATGCATAATTAAAAGAAAACACTCCCGTAAAACGTCAGTACAGGAAACGAGAATGGAGTCCAAGTGCTGACATGTGTTTGAACTGCGACAACAGGAGGAGAAACATAAATAGCATCCTTACAGACTTTCTGAAGTCTGAAATTAATTGCGTCTTTACTCCGGCCCCCCTACCGTGAAGCGCAATAATCGCTCACGTCAAACAAGCGGGAGCAAAATATATATATATATATAAACATTAACTGTCATAAAAATAGCACGGATGGATTTCAAAGCACCGTCCCCCCACCTTTCACTATCAATTTGCCAGCGAGCTGAATAGTGCTCTGTTTCTGCCAGTCTGTCAGTGGATGTGAAGGGAGACCAGGTGTGTGTCTGTTCTATTCAGCGACGGTGCTGTTCTCTATGGGGAGTGCGGGGACGTGGTGTCCATCTAAAGGTGCAATGTGACGATAATGGCAGCTGACAAAAACCAAAACCGACTTCTACACTAGTACCCGCTCTCAAAAAAAAAAAAAAAAACTCAAAACAAACAAACAAAAACAACATTGGAATGACAGCAAAACAATGACACCTTCACAGGCATTAATGGGTGAATGGAAAAGAGGTTGGATAAACTGAGGAAAGGGAAGTGAGAGTGAGATGTGTTCTACTGTAGATTAGATACGTGACAGACTATCAAACAACATAACAGCTCTTAGGTGTCTGCGTGTCCATCATCGTCTAGTCTGGTCAAGTCTAATCTTGTCATCATGAAGCCGTGTTCAACACAGGGCACTTTCACACCAGAGCTTCTGTTGTGGACTCAGGTCCACTTGACGTCAGGTTTCAGTTCGTTTGGTATGGCGTTAAACTATAAACAAAGAAACAAACAAGTTTGTTTGGTTGGTGTAAAAGCATTTTCTAACTTGTGCGAACCAGCAAAACACACCTGAGTCTATTTTGAGATGTTGAGCTGATCTACGATTCATTTGGACTTGCAGTTGGTATGCACATAATCCGGGCTAATTTGCACAAGTAGCTACTGGTTATGTATTAGTTTGTTAGGCCTGAAACATCCTCTACTCTATTACCTGAACACACTCTTCTAGCTACTGTACAGAAGCTCAAAGTGTCTTAGTGCTACGAAATACCTCAGACCACAAAGTACAAAATACAAGTATGTGTTGTATTCTCAGTGTTGTATGGTGGCTGAGAGAGCTCAATGTGCTGCAACTGAAGAAAACATGCAAAACACCATCAAATTAAGAAAATATCTTCATTAGTTGGACAACACATGTGCAGCAAATACTCACGACGCAACCAAATACAGAAATGAGCTGCAAATACTCACAAATGCACATATGATCAAGATGTTAAAGTAAACAAAAAACTTGCAGCACGTTTCTGTATTTGGTTGCATTGTGAGTATTTGCAGTGCGTTACTGTATTTGGTTGCATCGTGAGTATTTGCAGTGCGTTACTGTATTTGGTTGCATCGTGAGTATTTGCAGTGCGTTACTGTATTTGGTTGCATCGTGACTATTTCCAGTGCGTTACTGTATTTGTTTGCTTTGTGAGTATTTCCAGTGCGTTACTGTATTTGGTTGCGTCATTACTATTTCCAGTGCGTTACTGTATTTGGTTGCGTCGTTACTATTTCCAGTGCGTTACTGTATTTGTTTGCTTTGTGAGTATTTCCAGTGCGTTACTGTATTTGGTTGCGTCGTTACTATTTCCAGTGCGTTACTGTATTTGGGGTTGCATCGTGACTATTTGGTATTTGCAGTGCGTTACTGTATTTGGTTGCGTCGTGACTATTTCCAGTGCGTTACTGTATTTGGTTGCGTCGTGACTATTTCCAGTGCGTTACTGTATTTGGTTGCGTTGTGACTATTTCCAGTGCGTTACTGTATTTGGTTGCGTCGTGACTATTTCCAGTGCATTACTGTATTTGGTTGCGTCGTGACTATTTCCAGTGCGTTACTGTATTTGGTTGCGCCGTGACTATTTCCAGTGCGTTACTGTATTTGGTTGCGTCGTGACTATTTCCAGTGCGTTACTGTATTTAGTTGCGTTGTGACTATTTCCAGTGCGTTACTGTATTTGGTTGCGTCGTGACTATTTCCAGTGCGTTACTGTATTTGGTTGCGTCGTGACTATTTCCAGTGCGTTACTGTATTTGGTTGCGTCGTGACTATTTCCAGTGCGTTACTGTATTTGGTTGCGCCGTGACTATTTCCAGTGCGTTACTGTATTTGGTTGCGTCGTGACTATTTCCAGTGCGTTACTGTATTTAGTTGCGTTGTGACTATTTCCAGTGCGTTACTGTATTTGGTTGCGTCGTGACTATTTCCAGTGCGTTACTGTATTTGGTTGCGTCGTGACTATTTCCAGTGCGTTAATGTATTTGGTTGTGTCGTGACTATTTACAGTGCGTTACTGTATTTGGTTGCGTCGTGACTATTTCCAGTGCGTTACTGTATTTGGTTGCGCCGTGACTATTTCCAATGCGTTACTGTATTTTGTTGCGCCGTGACTATCTGCAGTGCGTTACTGTATTTGGTTGCATCGTGACTATTTCCAGTGCGTTACTGTATTTAGTTGCGTTGTGACTATTTCCAGTGCGTTACTGTATTTGGTTGCGTCGTGACTATTTCCAGTGCGTTACTGTATTTGGTTGCGTCGTGACTATTTCCAGTGCGTTACTGTATTTGGTTGTGTCGTGACTATTTGCAGTGCGTTACTGTATTTGGTTGCATCGTGACTATTTCCAGTGCGTTACTGTATTTGGTTGCGCCGTGACTATTTCCAGTGCGTTACTGTATTTGGTTGTGTTGTGAGTATTTTCAGCCCATTTCTGTATTTGGTTGTGTTGTGAGTATTTGCAGTGTGTTACTGTATTTGGTTGTGTTGTGAGTATTTGCAGTGCGTTACTGTATTTGGTTGTGTTGTGAGTATTTTCAGCCCATTTCTGTATTTGGTTGTGTTGTGAGTATTTGCAGTGTGTTACTGTATTTGGTTGTGTTGTGACTATTTCCAGTGCGTTACAGTATTTGGTTGTGTTGTGAGTATTTTCAGCCCATTTCTGTATTTGGTTGCATCGTGACTATTTCCAGTGCGTTACTGTATTTGGTTGCGCCGTGACTATTTCCAGTGCGTTACTGTATTTGGTTGTGTTGTGAGTATTTTCAGCCCATTTCTGTATTTGGTTGTGTTGTGAGTATTTGCAGTGTGTTACTGTATTTGGTTGTGTTGTGAGTATTTGCAGTGCATTACTGTATTTGGTTGCGTTGTGACTATTTGCAGTGCATGTGTTGTCATACTAATGAAGATGTTTTCCTAATATGCTGGTGTTTTTTCTATTTGCATGCTTTTTCTTCAGTTGTATCTTGTTGAGCTCTCTCGGCCACCGTAGTTTTGCCACAAGGGGTGCCATTGCACTACGAGGAACAGTTTGAGGTACTGATGGGACAAACAAAGCTTTTCAAAAGTCTGAATCAATTGAACCAATTGTTTAGCAAAATTATTCCCTGTTTCAAAGTACTCAAACACCACAGCTGGTGACACCTGCTGGTCAAAACAACGTAAATCCAAAGAAAACTCAGCTCAAAAACATTTTTTTTTACAAACTAACTGCAAATGTGTTCTTGAAAGTAGTAATCTATAAAATGTGATTTACAAATCTTTAAATAACATCAAATTTATCTGTTATTTTATTAATTTGTAGGACTTTATTTTTTTATGGAGGGATTGGTTATGCAGAACCCCTGAAATTTCGAAACGTTTCGAAACAGTAATGATGAAACGAAACCTTGTTTACTGAATTCATGTAACAGTTGATACATGCTCCAAACCACTGGTTTAAAACGAATGATTTGCAAAGGTTTTGAAGCTTCACAAAGCTGTGTTTCGAAAGCACCCAAGACTACAGGACAATCTTGCTACAGTATGCAAGTTAGCTAAACTGTTGATATGTCTATAACTAGATGTGTATTAGCTAAATAACAACATATCCAATTTAATGGTAAGGGGTGTTATAGCAGACAGTCAGTCAATCTTTCTGCACGAGTTAACTAATCTGTCAACATGTTTTTATTTAGCTAGCTAGCTCAATTAAACAGATACTGTCTAATGGCACATACATTTGAAATCCTGTTGCCCCCTTGAGTACTAAGGTTTGTTACTGATTCAGTTACACTAAAATGTATACTGTATAAAAGTATACTGTATGTCTGCCTACTTTTACAGAGTATAGGTGCATCCCAATTTATGCATTAACTATTCTATGCCATTTTGTAGTATAAATAATAATGTGAGTAATGTGTTCACTCTGAAATTCTAAAAAGAAAAAGAGCACTTCAAATATCCAGATGATGAACAAAAATAATAAAGTATGGTATGTTGGACACTTCATGCACTCAACTGTCGCAGCTTTTGTCTAGGGGAGAGAGAGGGGAACCCAGAATCTGATGACAAAGTAACCTTATAAACTTCATACACTAGACAAATATAATAATGCATAAGTGTATAGTACATCATTTGGGAAACGGCTCCAAAGAAATTGCCTTATCAAGCAACTCTTTGAATTCAATCAATCCACGTCTCAATCTATGCCGTTTTTATTGGTAAATATGCAGGCATATTCTTGTCTCGAGTTGTTACTCAGTTACTTTAGTAAACAGCGGCCGCTAATAATCTCAGAGGTACTCATGTTGATGATGCAAAGGTAGCAGGGTTACAAATACTAATATTTTAAAAAAGCCCTGCAGGGGGAGGGGGGGTGGAATCGAACTGTTCAGACCAGACAATCGAACCAAGTGTGCTAACTGGCCTAGACTCACTGAGTTTTTACTGCAGTTAGAGCCCTTTATGTTAGAGACGGACTGTGCTGTAAGCTGGGCTGAACTCGGGCTTCTCTCCTCTCTCTTCCCACTCCACCCACTCCATTTCCTCTTCTTCTCTCATTTCTTTTGTAGCACCGAATGGCCTTGGCTGACCATCACTAACCACCCCCCTTGCTGCCCACCGCCTCTGCCCCTGCCCGCCTCAGAAATCACTCAAGGCCCTCTCTCTCTCTTTCCCTCCTGCTCCCTTGCTTCATTTCTGCTCGGCTCTTTGCAGTCAGAGGTGACCTTCCCCAGCTTACAAGCACATAGACTCAAGGCTTGTCTCCTGTTTAGCTTTAACAAGCTCCTATCTTTTCTTCCCTTTTCTCTCATTCAGTGTCAGTGTTTTTGAAACATAAAAACGAAAGCTAACCAAGACCAATGTTCCTCAACTCTTGTAGCCGTCTCTCTTCTCACGTTATATCTCATTTACTCGCTCCGTACTTGCAGGGGGGAGTATTAGAGTACAAAACGACCTTCTCTTCCCCCGAAGCAAAAACATCTTATAGCAGAGGTCACCCTCCTGATACGGCTCTCCAGATTGGAACACTATAGTGCTTGTTTTAATGATGTCAGGGAACACACAAAGCTTCCAGGACATGGCTTTCTCTTTTCTTTTGAAAAACTAAAGCCCTTCCTTACACCCTTTGCCAATTTCTTAAATCTGGGGAAACATTATATATAATAAATCATATACAATATAAACATGTATACACACACAAACATATATGAAGACTTCAGATGCAAAAGCCTCTAAGTGCCATCTGAAATTTTCTTCTAGAATTATCATTTTTTTTATCAAGTTTGTATGTTTATGTTCAGTTATTTCACTTTAATGGCAATGAAAATGACCTATTAATTGTCATTAAAGTGAAATGACTGAACCTAAATACACGAGCTTGATAAAAATGCAAATTTTAGAAGAACATTTAAGATGGCACTTAAGGCGCTTTTCCATTACCAGTACCAGCTCGACTCGACTCAGCTCGTCTCAGCTCAGCTCGGCTCGGCTCGCGTTTCGCTCCGTTTTCCATTGCATAGTACTTCCACAATAGTACCTGGTGGTCGTCATAGCGACGCGACACACACCCGCTACCCACACACACAGGACAATGGAGGAAATCGAGTGTATGCTGTTTTACATAATATTAGTAATGGGTATATCACGCAATCTCTGGCAAAACTATTTAAAAATGCCGGGGTTATTCAGGATACTCCGTCTGGCGCGTGCAATGATGGCGCAGTGAATAGTGACGATTCTCGCTGACCAATCAGCAGTCTCCCGTGTGTCACGTCACGTTTTAGTATCGCCTCAGCTCGCCTTGGCTCGCTTAGAACCTCGCCGGAGGTGATACGAAAAAAAGTACCTGGAAGCAGGTACTGGTACAACTTTTACACAGTGGAAAACCAAACAAAGGCGAGTCGAGTCGAGGTGAGGCGAGCCAAGGCGAGCTGGTACTGTGCAGTGGAAAAGCGCCATTAGAGGCTTTTGCATCTGAAGTCTTCATATATATATATATATATATATATATATATTTATATATTAAAGGGTTAGTTCTCCCAAAAATGAAAATTCTGACATAATTTACTCACCTTTGTGTCGTTCCAAATCCGTAAGACTTTTGTTCATCGTCATATTTTTTGTGAAATCTGAGAGCTTTCTGTCCCTCCATAGATGGCTACGCAACTGACACTTTTACGCTTCAAAAAGGTCATAAAGAGATTGTAAAACTAATCCATGTGAATCTGTTTAGCCCAAATTTTCTGAAGAGACTAGGCTTTTATTCACATGAACATTTATCAGCGAACATTAATAGAAGCTCAACCGTATTTGCTTGACTCGCGAGAACAAACCTCATTGGTTCTCGCTAAAGATCAAACGTGCTGGGCAACACGAGAATGATCCTCATTGGTTCTCACGCCAAGCGGACATGATTTAGCTCCCGTCAACTGATGTGTGAGTTGATGAATGTTTATATGTGAATAAAAGCCTAAATTCAATCTGTTCATCATAAAGCGATAGTGTCTCTTCAGAAAATTTGGACTAAACCGCTCAATTCATATGGATTAGTTTTACAATCTCTTCATGAACTTTTTGAAGCTTCGAAGTAGTAGTTGTGTAGCAGTCAACGAAAATGGAGGAACAGAAATCTCTCAGATTTCATCAAAAACTTCTTCATTTGTGTTCCGAAGATGAACGAAAGTCTTACGGTTTTGGAACGACATGAGGGTGAGTAATGATGACAGAATTTTTTGGGGGTGAACTAACCCTTTAACAGATCTAATTACTGAATGAATACATGGAATATAATATAACTATATAAAATACTAAATTAAAAACCTATATAAACTATATATTTTAAAAAAATTACAAAGAGAAACATCGAAAATATATAACCATTGCTGAGCTCCATGTTGCTCTTCACAGCAATCCCAACCTTTCCACCTCACGAGCGGTTTGAAGGTCTAGTGAGAGCGGCATGTGTTGAATGAGGGGGAGGAAAGGGTTAATCCTCAACGTTGCCTCCTGCTTTAACGGAGCAGCAAGACATTTAATTTGACCTTACCTAACCTTTAGGGGCCGTGACACACTCCCACACCAGAACAAATTACCCCTGACCTCGCAGGGAAGGGGCAGCTCTCGGCCATGAGGGTGCTCGGGTCATCGGCTCTGGGCTGCATGGGAACTACAATACATTATACAGGAAAATATGAGTGTGTTACTCAGGAAATCAATGCATTGTGTGTTTTTTTTTTCATTAGACAATACAAATGCATACCAGGATCAACACAGCGTAGTTTCGTGTACTTTTTCCTTTTTTTTTTGCCCCAGGGCGATTTCTGCACAAAATATTTTCCAGGAGTTTTTGAAGATTTTACAGTGTGGTTTCATGTAGAAAAAAAAAACATTTAGGGGTAAAACACAAGAGGAACTGATGTCAGTAAAAGTCCAGATAAAAATGTTCAGACAAAATTGGTGTTT
Source organism: Phoxinus phoxinus (assembly GCF_949152265.1). Classification (NCBI taxonomy): domain Eukaryota; kingdom Metazoa; phylum Chordata; class Actinopteri; order Cypriniformes; family Leuciscidae; genus Phoxinus; species Phoxinus phoxinus. The sequence continues at coordinate 22,172,378 of NC_136893.1, forward strand.
TTACCCACAAGAACATGCCATTTACAGGGAAACACCCTTGTGGCATGATGGAGCTGTTAAGAGCTTCCTCCATACGAATCTCAAAAGCCACCCTGTTGTGTCCATCTTTCGTCATATTACTCTCCTCTCCCTTTATTACTCTTTGCTTGACTCTTTTCCTGTATGGGTGACTCTCACAAAACAAGTCTAGATCATGTTTCACCCCAGAATTTGAATGTGTCCAGATGTTTACAGTGTTTTAGTATTCATCATACCCTCAATGATGTTCTTATTACGGTATTATCGTTTTTTATTGTAATAAAGTAAAAAGTGCTGTGATACAATATGACCATGATGTAAAAAACATGTTACAAGTCAAATAATAATTGTAATAAGAATATTGGAGGGCGGGCTATGAAAATAAACTAATGGTCTTTATAAAAATAGGATTCATTACATATCATAAAATGTAATGCCATACTTCTTTTCATTTCATTTGATGATGAAATATGAAGTGTCTTTTTTTCCCTCTTCTTCCTCCACTTTCACTCCCTCACAGCCTACTCATCTTCTTCTCAAGCTGTTTATCTATTGGGGAGAATTTTTTTTTTCATTTTTTTTTTCATAATCGTCTCAGAGGCTGGCGACCCGTTTCCACACTAGCGAGGTGTAGGCCTCTGTGTGTCTGAGCAGCGGTTAATGTGAAAGGACAGGCCCCCAGCCTCTGCCACGAGAGAAAGGACGAGGAGAAAACACACAAGTGCAGAAAGAACCGATAACCACTCTCGCTTTTTGTATCTTGGTCCTTTTCTTCCTCCCTCCCGCACTGAGGGATATGTATTGGAAAGTAGCTGGCACCGGAGCCCGTGATGTCACTGCTGGTAGGTGTTTAAGCAGCTTACTAACATGAGAGGAAGAAAGAGAAAAAGAGAGAGCACACAGCGTGGGTTGAAAGGGTAGGGGCATGTGCAGATGCTGTATGTGGGTATGTGCTTGGTGGAGGATGATGTGTGTCAGAAGGGCAGATTCATGGAGCCGGGAGTGACCGTTTCTGAGGCGAGAGTTGCTGACATGCTGAGTTTGAAGACGTGATTAGTGGTGTTGCCTAACAGAAGAAGCACTAATATTATTGCTCATACTTAGGGCTGTCGATCACGGATTTGAACAAAACTCTAAAGGGCCGTTCATGCCAAGGATGATGACTATAATGAGATCTGTGACGGTTTAATAATCATTCTACTACTATGAGAATAGGGAGTCCACACCTATAGTCCATAACTATAATAACGACAGAGGAACGATATTGTTGGAATCACTTTCAGAATTAATTCTTCCAGCTCGCCGCCATTGTCATTTTGCTTTTTCGTAGAAATAAAAATAATTTAGTTGATGACGCTACAAATATACAGTGCTATGCATAAGTTTAGACACCCATGCTAAAGTTGCCTAAAAAGAGGAATACAAAAATTTATTTTGGAAATTGATCTTATTGTCTTAATTAAAAAAAATTAGGAAAAATCAAACCTTTAAAGCTACACTGTGTAATTTTTGAAGTTGATTCTTAGCAAAAACCACTTTGTTCTTTCAAAATTATATGTGCTTATTAATGTATAATTACTTTTACCAACTAATCAAGAATTCTCGTAAGCGTCGAATCTGCCATTTATAATACATACGTGCAAGTCGCTTGAATGGCGGAAGCCATGTTGCGCCTCCATCTTGAAAATACATTAGCCAAAGAGGGACATACCTGGAAATTCAAGCTTCGCCTTTCGCGTTTTTACACTCAGTGTAACCGTGACGAATGCGAGGGGGAGATTACTCGTGACAGTCGGCAGATTTAAAATAATACGGCCACCGTAGGAGTTAAAACGCCCTCGGAATGGGAGGGGCTAGAAAGTAATATTCAGTTGGTAGTCATATACAATTTCACCGCTAGATGGGAGTAATTCTTACACAGTGTAATTTTAAGGACACCAATTTTCTTTCCAAAGGCCAAGGGAACTTTATTAGGATGCATAGTATCCTGGATCCATGAAATAACTGGCCTATAAAAATTAAAATCTGCCTGCCTCTATGGGAATTCAACATAGGAGTGTCCTGACTTCTGCACCCTGTATTTTAAGGAAGAACATTTATTTATTTACGATACATTATTCATTCACAAAGAAAATTGGTGTCCTTAAAGGTAGGAGTTTTCCAAAAAAATTTTTAATTAAGGCATTAAGATAAATTTCCAAAAGGTGATTTTTTTATTCCTCTTTTTAGGCTACTTTAGCGTGGGAGTCTAACTTATGCATAGCACTGTATACTGTATGCGCTTGCTCTGCTCCATACAGCACGAGCTGCAGAGTCAGATTTCACTTATTATGTGACGAGAGTAAGGAGAGATGACGGACAAGATGATGGTGTGCAACAGATCCTTAGCACAGGGGTTGCACAGACCAGTCTACTTTAATGCTTTGCCATGATTTAAGCTTGACGTCGACTAATCGCTGATCATGGCCTATAGAGGGCGCAACAGGATAAGAAATCTTTGAAGTCAACTTTTACGCTCCGTTTCCAACAGTTAAAATGACAAGTAAATGCATAATCCGAGAGCAATCCGCAATATGTTTGATTATACCATCTGGATGCTCAAAATTGATCGAGTAAATGAATGCACGTATTAATTGTACACGTAAGTTAATCGCCGTTCTAAACGAATGCACTGCTGCATTGTAACGCACACACATGCAAACAGTAGCGCGCAATTTCACGCACAGATCGTACACACAGAAACATTCAATAGCGCAGAAAGGTATTGTCAACACTGTTCTGTGATTTATCAATAAAATAGCTTAGAAACTAAAAAGCATATATTTCTAAGTAACTAAAACCCACAGCTTCACCAACAGTGAACATTGTTGTGTAACAGATTTGCACAAAACTTCAGCAATTTTTTCTAAATATTAAAAAAAAAAACTATTGCGAAATGATGGCGTTTCCATTAACCGATGTTATGCGACTAAAAAGTCATTTTTCCTCTCACGATAATTACACTAAAAAATGCTGGGTTGTTTCAACCCAATTTTGGGTAAAATATGGACAAACCCAAACATTGGGTTAAAAATGTAATGTAAAAATTTAACCCAACGGCTGGGTTTGTCCATATTTTACCCAAAATTGGGTTGAAACAACCCAGCATAGCAAAGGATGTTGGTAGGTTTATATATCACAGCCACCGCACTAGACATTATTATTATTATTAATGAAAAGAGAAGTAGGCGTGTTATCCAAGCATTAATGGCAAGGAAAGACCCTTACACTGTGAGCGGCACATATGAGGTGTTTCTCACTCATTTCTGCTCCGAGGTCTTGATTGTGGCGTTTCTTTGAGGTTTAGAATCCAGTATTTCTGTAATTCTTTTGGCTTTTATGAATTCAATAAAGAACTCTGTCTCGTATTCTGTCCAAAAACTGTCGCAAAAACAGTTTCCATTGCATTTTTGCGAAATATTTATTGCGTGTTTCCATTGAGCGTATTTTCAATTCGCAATTTCCATTTGGGCAATTTGAAGGGTAATGGAAACGCGGCTACTATTAGTAGACAGACGCTGCCACTGCCAGGAAGAATTCATTTACACACAATCGCCCTTCATATAAATGTAATCTCTGCTACTTTATCTGTATCTGATTTAGAACGAGCAGAAATCTGTGAGAAATATAACGACCCGAAGACAAAAGAACTGATAAAAATAAGCTGTTATGTAGGCGCAATAGCCGTGTGGGCAGCGCTGTATTATATGCCATAGCTGTGCACAAGGCAACCCGCGTTCGAGTCTCAGCTCGAGGTTCAGGCTTATTTCTTCATTAATCAGCGACTAGTCGACATCAACTCAACTTTAATCGCATAAATGTCCACTTAAAAAAATTCTGAAGTCAGTAAACCCCTACCTGAGCGTAATCTTGTAAAATAGCAGCTCACTAGCCGCGTTTCCATTGCAGTTTTGCGAAATATTTCTTTTTCGAATTGCCAGAAAAACACCTCATGCGAGCGTAAAAACTTTCTTTCATTGAGCGTATTTTCAATTCGCAATTTAAATTTGTGCAATTTGAAGGGTAATGGAAACACGGCTACAGTTGCCTGCAAATTATAGGCCTATACACAGATTACGTGTGATCGAGATTTCGAAAGTAAAAAGCGAGCGAGTGAAACCCCGGTGTTAGGGGTTATTTACAAATGTAAATTTCCTCACCGTGAAATCCCTAGTAACAATATATCGTGCCTATATCACAGTACAAAGTGCAAAAATATGCATTGTGGATGTTAAAAATTAACCGTGATGTATTAAGATGTGTTTTCAATTATCCAATCACAAGTGGTCACCCAAAAGCATCTCCTGTGACATTGTGTGGCTGTTTGAAAAGAGAATAAAAGAGAAACTAATGAAGACAAGATCCAGAATGAAGGTGTCAGAGTGACAGATTACACATTTAAGGGGAGTCAAACAGAGAATCCAGCTGCGTTGTGTGTTTTTATTATGAGAGATTTAAGCCCCATGTCTTGTGCAAGAAGACCCACCCTAATAATTTTCACACTCCCACAGGATGGAATGGGTTAAAGGACGCAAAGGGAGAGGCATCATGGGAAGGCGTGGGATGCTCTATCCGTCCGGCCTGTTTTGCGGCTACAAAGTAAAAGTGAGGTCAGAAAAGGAGGAGTAAACGGGGAACAGCGATAGAGAGAAACAGAGGGAGGGAAGGAACATAATTGAAGGGCAGGGCTGCTGATCAAGACACACAACGAGAGTTTCAGCGTCGACACACAAAAAATGCTCACATGCCAAAATAATGATAGCACCAGGCGTGGACAGAATCTAGAGAGCGTTCATATTTTGAGAGAAAATGTGTGGAATTCCATTGAATGGATTGAAGCAAACAATGTTTTAAATGGACAACACTCCTATTGGTGGCTGAAAGGACATTTAAATTAGCCAAAATGTTTAATAAACAAACACAAAATGGGAGGGGAAAGTGTCAAATATTAAACATGACAGGTGTTCTAGTTCTATGAAAGTGTTTTCTGATGACCTTTCTGAAATGAATATGTTCTAAACAAGTCTATGGGATTGACGTCTTAAAGATTATTCACCCATTTTATCTTATGACAGGTTAAGATTCTTTTGAAAAGTTGCAGTAGTGACATGACTTGAGGCATCACTCATGTCTGTAGAACACAGTGTGAGACCAGTTACACACCAAATATTTAATTCACTGTTTATTAGGGGTTTTGTTCAATTCCCCATTGAAAGATCTAAATACACATACAGTCTCAAACATAAACATGCATACACACAAACAGAACAACATGTCTTTGTCTTGTCCTCTCAGCAAACCCGTACTGATGAAGACGCAAACACTCCCTCATTTGGTCACTCCTCCCCCATCTCTCCATTTCTCAGTTCCTCTATCCATCCCTCCCTTTCTCGCCTGACCAGCTCCACTAATTTAGTTTTTCATTTCTTCCCTCACCTCAGCTCATCCCCATTCCTTCCTCTCTCTCTCTCTCTCTCCCAAGAAAAACACACCCACGAGAGTGTTAAAAGACGACATAGACCAACAAAAGGGGGGAATTACACTTACAGAATGATTTCTGAAGGATCATGTGAACACTGGTGCTGAAAATTCATTTATTATGCAGAGAAAAATTACACTTTGAAATAAAATATAAAATATAAAACAAAATTAATGTTTTACTGTATTTTTGATCAAAATATAATAAATGCAGCCTTGGTAAGCAGAAGAGAGTTCATACATTTTTTTGCAAATTCATCAATCTTAAGCTTTTCATAATTAATCCAGACTTTTGACAAGTAGTGTGTGTGTATATTATTAATATTATATTTAGGAAAATTACTTGGCTTTGCAGTTTTTTTTTTATTATTATTATTGTGTTGTGAATTAAATGTAAATAGCAAATGTCAAATAGCTTGACAAACAACATTCAGTTTTTAAGATCCTCTTAAAAATTTAAATTAAAATAATTTAAAAAATATTCCATGTTCATTCGTTTTTGAACTAATATTGAAAGCAGAATAAAGTGAAAATGGCTAAACTGTTTAAACTTTCTAAAAAGAAAAAGAAAAAAATAATGAGAATGAGAATGAGAAAGCTGTTTGTCCATTTTCTAACACTGAACATAAAACTGAAAAATTAAGCCAAATACTTGATGTTAAATAAAGACAAATTAATGAACGCAATGTACACAGACCCTTCTGCAGGGAAATAAAACACATTAAACACATTTATACACATTTGTCTCCCACGTCTTTGATTTATCACAAACACACTAGATTACGCATGCCCAGCAGATTCTTTAAAAAGAAGAGAGAGCAATGCTAAATGAAGAAGTTACAAGGAACTGTGAGCAACACGAGAAGAAGAGAGAGACAGAGATAGATAAAGCTGTCTCATCCCATCATATATATAAAAAAAAACTTCAGAAATGAGTACCCCATCTCACAGGGGAGCAAGAAAGAAACCGAGAGAAAGAATGCTGAGAGGGAGAAGCAAATAGAAATCCCAATCAATACAGTCTCTATGAGCAGCTCAGACGCAGAGAAAGTGGGTCAAACAATGGCAGAAGAACAGGAGTGAGCGAGGGAAAGAGAGAGAGAGAGAGGAGGTGGTGACCCCTGTTGACTACCTATCCAAGACCCACAACCCCTGATGGCTTTATATGAGATTTTTGGGAGATTCTAGGCAATGCATTGTGGGATGCATCCTGCCGCTAGTCAGCTCAGTGACTGTACGACACAGTGTGTTTATGTCTTAATGGCTTAGCCGAGCACAACTGTTCTAACACACTGCAAAGCAGAGTCAAAATGGATTGTATGTGAGCAGATGTTTAGTGAAATTTAGTAATGCAAACACAGATTTACCTTCCATATGGCTTATGTGAGATTGATAATGTTGTGTTTGCGTACATGTTCTTGTGGCACTGTCGATACTGTTTACTGTTCAACTCCAATGCAAATGCAGCTAATTTAATCAAGACATTTTCCGAGGAAAAGTGAGTGATCCTTTCCTTTGCAGAAGTGTCCAATTGAGGTTGCTTGATCATTTTTGAGTGATTACCTCTATGTATTAGTATTACAAAACCACCAGTTTCTTTTTATGAGGTTTCTAGTAAGCCTTAGGAAGTCCTAGTCAGTATTTAAATTATTCAAGCTTAAATGGTTTAAACGACTCTGGGCCCCTTTTTGTCAAAGACAATATTCAAATGCCTTTTTATCAAGTCTGCTATTTCCCTCTGGTGTCACCAAGTAAAGTGTTTGTTTTGCAATGCCAATACATCTAGGTAATCACTAAAACAAAACAGTTTTTTACAGACGCTTTTACCCGGTGTCTGAAGCACATGTAACTTGATGGCGATACCATCACCCGACGGAGTGCAATAACATCACCCGGGACGCCCGAGTGCATACATTTATTTTCTGTGATGGCAAAGTTGAATTTTCAGCATCATTATTCCAGTCTTCAGTGTAACATGATCCTTCAGAAATCATTCAAATATTATCTCATTTTATCTAATGTTTTATTATTATCAATGTTGAAACCAGGTGCCACTGTCTATTTTTCAAGATTCTTTGATGAATAGAAAGACCAAAAGAACATAATTTATTTGACATATACTTTTTTTAACATTATAAATGTCTTTACTACAGACATCCCACCCTGCAAAAACTAATTCTCCCCTTGATGACACACATGATAGTCTTCACTGTATAAAGATTTATCCTACTATAACAACTACTCTTTTGTTGTTTGATTAACATTAATGAACAGTCAGCCGCAATAATATTAAGCTGCTGTCACTTTAAGACGAATGCCCGGATCTAATATACTCACCAAACCAGGCATTTACATATTTCTGTGTGTATTTAACTGTTTAGACGTGAACCCAAAGCTCAAAGTTCACTTTGCTTCTCCCCCGCCGTTCCACTCAGTCTTGGAATGCGCGCACAGAAAGCCGCTTGGGGAACAGTATTAATTTCCCGGCTTAATGTAGTTTTAATAACTCTTTTTATTTTTGAGCACGTCCTGTAGTTTAGCAACAGAACACTGTATTTTACAACAATCACTTATCTAGCTAATTTGGACGTTAAGATCTGATCAGCTCTTCTGATTCTGACCTTTATAGAGACAACCTATCAAACTATAAAAAGCTATTACCGGCCAATAATGATTGGTGCCCGATCAGTAGGAGCATCCTTCGTCCAAATCTTCACCAAAAAACTCTGAGGGACCTGGTCCGTCACAGGACTGGGCCAGAGGGAGAGCTTGGCCACTCGTGCTCCTCCTCCTTCGAGCCATAGGGCACAGAGGAGGCAAGACTCTAGGAGGAAAAGGCCAGATCTGAGGGAAGAAATTGATTTAGTAGACAAGATTGAATTGCTAAGAAGAAATAACATCTTCCATCTCTTGCCTGACTTTCTAACTTTGGCCTGTGCTAATTGTCTTAGTACAGGCTATAGCAGACCCTATATGAGTACGGTGAGGGTCGAAGCAGCCTACCCCAGAAATTGGGGTATTTTAAGTATGTTATCTCCCTAATGGCTCCCCCTAAGAAGATAGCAGTATCAATAGGCTGCAGCTAGTGCTTAGCGGCTCCCCTTAGTATGCTGTTCTTCAGGGTTGAGTGTATAGCAGAATCCTCCCCCATTTCTGAGGGTCCTAAAGTAGGGTCCTCCGCTTCCTGCGAGAGCCTTTATCGATCTCTGAGAACCTGACGAGAAGTGGTATTTGCCTTTAAGCATCCCTTCTCAGAGTCTTGAGTTCTGGGGTGAATCCAGTCAGGGTGTGAGTGCTTTCCCTATTTGTATTGGGGGAGCAAAGCTGAAGCTCCCCTGTGGATCCCTAGGAGTAGAGATTTTTATAGTGGGATATTAATTGTACTAGATAAAACGACTCCTGTGCCTTCTCCTTCTAAAGGTATTCGTAGGCTAATGGAACTAGAAATGTTCTCCCAGGGCCAGTACTCCCTATAGACCAGGGGTTCTCAGTTACGGCCCTAAAGGGGGTTCAGACACAGATCAATCTCACCTATCTGCAATTTTCAGGTAACTATGAACCTTGATTAGCTTGGTCAGGTGTGTTTAATTAGAGTTGGAACTAAACTCTGCAAGGTAGTGGCCATCTAGGACCAGATTTGAGGAACCCTGCTATAGACCTTATGCGCCAGAGAAACAAGCATGCAGCCATCTTTAGAATTTTGTCTTTGAACTTCTGTTTGTATTTGCGGTAGCTCTGTCTATTTCTATGGCATCACTGTATAAGAGTAATTTGCTGGTGAAGTGGATTTACTTATTTAACAAAGTTAACAACTTAGTTAACAAAAATTATCGTGAGCATTGTAATGTTTGAAGTGGATGTCATAACAAATGTTGGTAGACCGGGGAGACTTAAAACGACCGGCTCATTCATGAATCCATAAGAACTTATCCTCATGCTGTGAAAACACAAACCGGAAGACAGAACACAACGAGTGAAGTGCTGAAAAGGGGCGGGGCTACATTAGGTTTATAGGCGGTGTCTAGCAAATGAAGCTGACATACTGTAGCCAAACCTTTGAGCTCCGCTCCGCTCTCCGTGGTTATCTGTACCTGGCGTTTCTTGCTCGCTTAATTTCCAGGATATTGTATAATTTCCATTTTTAATGGGAATGACAATTTACGATTAACCATGGTTCCCTAAGAAGGAGAACAATACACTGTGTCTCATTGCCATGCCTAGGGCTTGCCTGCACGTCTGTAGTCGGCCAATAATTATTATTTTTTGTTTGTTGCAAAATGTCTATTTATATGGTATGTGGATGTTTTGCGTGTTGAATTTTGGTCCTGGTACAGTCTGTGAAAACAAATGTCCTCTATCCAGGACAATAAAGAATGAATCTAATATTGTTGTGTTTAAATTAGTGGTCGACCGATACATCGCTACGGCCGATGTGTTTGAAGTGGGACTTTTATTTTGACGGCGGGGCATGGAGAACACCAGCGCCTGAGAAGAGAAGGCAGCACCTGATCACACAGTGGTCTTCAGTAGTTTACGATCTCTGTCAGTCATTTTTTAATACTTTGTTTGACAGAACTGGTAAACAAAGAAAGTAAATGGTAGCCTATGCAAAAAGTAAAGCGTTTGCTTTTATATTATTTGTAACAGAAGGCAAACTATCAGGCTAAAATAATTAGTCTCATTTCTCATTAGTCAATATTCAGCAAACCAAATCTCTGAATATCTAATAAACATTTAATTTCACAAACGTTGCAGATTTAATAGAATGCACTTGTGATATCTTGTGAAGTGTGCATAAACGTGTCACTGCGAGTGACGGTCGGTCGGTCCGTGCGAAGTGAGTGAATGCGAACAGAAGATCAGCTTCACAGGAGACGTGATCGAAAAACGTTAAATCCTTCATTTGAAAATATGCTGAGCTATATCCAGTTGTCCAATTTGTCACATTCATATCATTTCACTGTGCTGTATGTAAAATTAGCGTTACCTTATTCTATATTTGAAAAAATATGATTACCAGTGCGCACGAAATTACCAGATGACTGAGTAGGCCTACCCTGTTAGTGTTTACTTCCTTTTTATTCACATATTCATGTTTAACTTTTTTAACAATTACTCTATTTGTGAAAAAAAATGTAATAGGATTGCAGATTCAAAAAGTTGCCATCTAAAAGTATAAGAATGTTTATTTTAAAGATTTGTTTTCTAATTTATTTCTAATTTATTAAATATTGATTAAATTACATATAAGTATATATATATATATATATATATATATATATATATATATATATATATATATATATATATATTGATTGATTGATTACAATCGTAACCCGTCGTTTTTTGCTCCCTTGATTTCCGGGATAATGTAATTTGTTGGTGTCAGGGAGCCGCTATCAATATTGCAGGAGATTCACGGAACTTCCGGGAGAGCTGGGATGTCTGTTACTGTAACTTTATTGATCAATGTAAAGTTTCTTTGCTGGATAAATTTGCTCATTTCTTTTTTTTTAATCGCACTTACCTAAACGTGTAAATTTCAGGGAGTGAGTAATGGTTAAATATTAAATCAAATGACTTCAAAGGCATTTAGAAAAGGGCTCTGGTTGTTGTGTTGCTATTCTGCTACTGTAAAAGTAAAAGGTTATTTTTTCCCTGATGGCATTTTAAACCTTTGTGCCATATAAACACAGGCCGCAAAATGTCAATTTTACTCAACAGTTACAATATCTGCCTCTTGTGCACGTATTTGTTTCATGAGCAGCTCATGTTCCAGCCATTCATGATCGACACAAACTTTAACTGTTGCCCTCTTAACACAAAACGCTCTTTCTCATCAGCGAGAAGGATATGAAATCAGACAAGGCCTGTCACAAAGAGGCACCCATGACCTAAAAATCCTTTTGAGACGCAGAACACCTTTTGCACCTCGTGTGAAAGCGCGCAGAGAGGTAAGATGAAAAGAGTTAGTGGAAAGACCTTCAAATTCTGAGAACAAAAGACTAATTGGCCATCTCTTCCCCTCGACCTGGGTTTGTGGAGCGCAGAGAAGTGAAGAAAGAGAAGTAGAAATGTTGGTCACACACACACACGCTCAAACATATCTATCCAGATGGTGTTTAACCTTCCGCCCACACACACACACACACACATTATGTACACACATGGTTCTCCATCTTTCTTTTAAACCAAAGTACTTACTATATACACTTTAAGAACAGACCTCTTATCCAAATATCCTTTAACCATAAACACACTCTGATGTGTTGCTGCACAGACTCAACCCTTCATCAGAGCACGCACACACACACACACACACACAGAAACATATAGACGGTCATGTAGGGTTCTTCCCCCTGAGGATAAAGCCTATTGTTATACACCAGCGGGATGAACTCAAAGAGGATCTACACACTGCTCTTCATAACCTCTATAGTCTGTAGCTCCTCTGTATTCATGACTCTGGGTGGAAACAATGCCTCACCTGACACAATCATTAATATTCATTAGTATTTCATTTAAATGATTGGCATACCGTATGCACCTTGCCTTGTCTTAGATATCGTATGGTTTATTTAAAGGTGCACTAAGTGTTTTTTTTGTTTTTTTGTAACATTTTTAAAGTTTCAGTATACTTTTCAGTGGTGTGCGAATATATATAAAAATATATTTTTTTAAATATATATCAAATGTAAAATGATGTCCCTGACTGTTACACTATTGCCCTGGTTAAAACAAAAAAAAGAAACCAAATATCATTTTATTAAGTATTTTTAGTGTTCTACTTATTAAAACCAAGTATAAATCCTCATGTTAGTGTTTTTATGCATTTTCTTAAAAATGTATTTCAAAATAATAACTAAAGCTAGTAACAATTTAAACAATATTATTTGTGAACTAATGTTCAGCTTTTCTTTTTAATAGTCCACTTATTTTCAGCAGACACGAAGATGTAGACTACTGTTCATTTATGTAAATGTTAATGTTAATTATGTTATTATGTTAATGTACCTTAAAGCTGATTGCTCACTAAAACCACAGTCATCAAGTTCAGGCAATTTCAAGTTTGATTTTGATGTGACATAAAGCGGTGATATCTGGAGTTGTAGGCTATGGCTATATTAATGTGAGTTTATATATAACTCATATGTTTACTTACTTTTCCCATAATGGTCTTTTTTGTGTGTGTCATACTGGTCTTCATTCAAGGCCGATTCCAGCACTAAAACAAGAGGCGGGATTTATCGCACACACCCATCATATCCAATCATAACCGATCATATCAAATCATAGCGCGATGGAGGCATTGCCTATCATCATTTCACTTGACTTTCCCCCATTCATTCTCAATTACTCACCTTGCGCATTATAGGGTCTGTAAAGTAAATGGGCTCATTGCATGCAAAATGAAGAACAGAAACTTAATAATAGCAGTTATGTTAAGATTTCTTTGAAAAACTACTGAGAAGAAAATGAAGAATATGTGACTGCTTTGCAGAAGCAATGTTAAAAACAACAACAACTGGCATCTCTACTCACATTGACATGACAAAAAAAAAAATCTTCCATGAAACGTAACGATGGTGATGGTGTTATTCCAAGTTTTCTTAATGTTTTCGATTGCTTTATGAGAAAAACAGACCGCAGACTTAAATCTTGTCATCCATTAAAGGATTAGTTCACTTTTAAAATGAAAATTCTGTCATCATATACTCACCCTTAAGTTGTTTCAAACCTGTATGAATTTCTTTCCTCTGCTGAACACAAAGGAAGATATTTAGAAGAATGTCAGTAACCAGACCGTTTTTGGTTCCCATTGACTTCCATAGTATATTTTTTCCTACTATGGAAGTCAATGGGAACCAAAAACTGTCTGGTTACTGACATTCTTCTAAATATCTTCCTTTGTGTTCAGCAGAGGAAAGAAATTCATACAGGTTTGAAACAACTTAAGGGTGAGTATATGATGACAGAATTTTCACTTTAAAAGTGAACTAATCCTTTAAGTATCATACTATTCGAACCTGGCGCGCGCACGAGGAAGTTTACCTTCAGCACAGAGAGAGCGCCACACACAGGAGAGGAAGAAACTGCACATTGGATCCTTATTGGTTCTCACGACTATTTTACTGGCTTACTGGCACACTTTAAGAACCACTGGTGTAATGGATTACAGTTAATTTATTCCATAGAGTAGGCTAGCCTATATAAGAGACTTATTCATATGATGCATCTACATGTCAGCATTGTGCCAATGATGTTGGTTTTGTTGTAAGATACGTTCTTCTTTTACGACTTCCATCGTTTTTACATAGCCCACAGCTAATTACTGATAAACTCAAACCTCGATATTTACTTTTTTATTGTTATTGCAAATGTGGACGTCCCTGTAAATCCCCAAGTGGAAATATTTATTAATTTAAATAAAATACACGCCTTTTAATAAAGCTATTAAAGTAACACAGACTATCCCTTCTATTCTAACATTTTGCTTTTTATTGTATTTCATTCAGCATTTCATTTTATTTATGAATAAGCTTAAGAAAGAGAAGCGCCCCCCCCCCCCCCCCTACATAACCAACTTCCCACAAAAGGAGGTTTGTCATATAGCTCAGCTTAAGCACATTGCTCCCTCTATGAATCATGCTATGAATGTGTGTGGGAGTTTTTATATTTTAGGGGCAAACCCGCTAATAACACATTTTCATATTTCAAGTGGATTACTGCTGAATAAATTTGTTCGGGACGTCATCAAAAATATGCTTCACTAAGAGACAAATTAATCTCTTAATTTACTTCTAAAATTACAAAAGTTTTCATTTTAAGGTAAGAGATTGCATTAGGGTTAATAGTGAAATTAGCTCAAAGTTCACCCAACGATGACCATTCAGTCATCATTTATTTACTCACACCTCTGCTCACACTCATGTCGTTTCAAATCCAATCTCCGGAACACAAATGAAGATCTTTTTCGTCTTGCGGAAGAACATTGTAGCCGGAGCTACTTCTCTAAAGTAGTCCCAATATAAACATTATTATAGGTGTACCGTAGTGGTCTAGGATGAGAAAAAAAAAAAACCTGTTTGGACAAATGGATTAACGATGTTCTCGATTATTATACATTTGGTCAATTTTTAACACAAAAAAAGTTACAGACTGACTGCAGCTCTAAGGAAATCTGAGAGCTTCCCGCGCGTTCACGCAACACTGCTCACACGACACGGATGTGTCGTGGTGCTCTCGTGAACATGTTGGGGGTCTTGGAGATTAATATTTGGTAAATAAAGTGGTATTTTTTTTTGTTTTAGCTAAAAAAAAGCACTCATTGCTTCATAAAATTGAGTTTCAACCACTGGAGTCACATGGATTACTTTAATGATAGCCTATCTTTTCTTTCTGGGGATTGAAAGGGGTAGTTGTGAAGGCTGTCAGTGGAGGGACAGAAAACCCTCAGATTGCATTAAAAATATCTTCATTTGTGTTCCGAAGATAAGTCTGACAGGGTTTGAAACGACATGAGGGTGAGTAGCCTAATTAATTAATTTTCATTTTTGGGTGAACTTTAAGTTCAGATTTCAGTAAGATAAATGTCTCTAGATTTCTTTAAATTAGTCTCATACCACACACATTTTTATTTTTTATTTTTTTATTATTCACAGGGAAAAATGTTGCTAAACCTCAACCAGAAATCTTTTCTCTTGTATATCCACATAATGCTTTTTTCCCCATAAAAAAAATCCACTTAATAGTTGGTGAATGTCCTCTGAGAGTGCTGTTCACTGGTTAGCACGAGTTCACATCATGATCACACGTGGACGATGGTCCCTCTAGTGGTGCATTAGGTGTGGGTGTCTGTCGACATGAGCAGAACAGATGTGCTCCTGCTCGAAGGTTCTGCTTTATTTGATCTGCAATCCGCTACCTGAGTTAACAGATTATAAAACCTTCTGAAGACTTAGCTCTTATTTAGCTCAGTATTTACACACATGATCCCTTCAAAGATCTACATCTGGCTCCCTCAGGTTTCCAAATACAAATCTGCATTCTGCAATGACTTTCCCACACACATTGTTTTCTAAATTTCCCATTCAGATCATTATTTGTCCACTGTTTTTACAACAGACCATGGCTTGTCAAGTGTATCAGCAAACTGTCCCATATGTTGGCCTCCGTGTCTTTCGCTCTCCACACCCCACATGTGTGGAAAACAGCTTGAATATTTGATTCCGGGAATGACACCTAACAGACTTTGGGGCTTAAGGTTAATGCTTGGGAAAATGTGCATTAAACTATACCATTAAGCGTTTTAAAGCACTCGGAAAGCTCCTTTAATTAAGCTTGTTTAAGGGGACATGCGTCAGATTGCGATTTCGCCGCTCAGGTCTTTTGTTGAAGGTTTAAATCCTTTGACCCAGTGACCCACTCTAAGTGGGTTTCTCTCGTTCCTTATCAGATTGCCACATCGATCGGTGTTAAGGATGTGTGGCCTTAAGTCAGTAAAAAATAATTTGGGGATGTATTTACAGTATGGTTCATTTTGCGTTATGAATTATCTACACATTTTAGGCATAATGCAAGAAGGGGAGACCAGGCTTGGTGGGTTACGGGTAAATTTTTGGTTTATAATTGCATGCCCTCTTGATCCACACTATCAAGACAGGTTAAAGTCAACATGAAACTACAGTTGTGAGTATTTTCTTCCCTATTGTGAGTTGTGACATATATCCGAGTGAAACGACTTCTGGAATGAGAAAAATGTAGGGCGGGATTTGTTTTTTTGTTAGAGGGGAAGGAGATGTTAACGGTTTTTATTAAAGGCGCAGTAAGCGATTCCTGAGAAATGTTGTTGATATTTAAATCACGCCCCTACCCAAAAAGGATTACACCCCTATCTTGATAGCTCCGCCCCCAAATTCACAAGCACGCTATGCAAAACTGGCACCTCCCCCCTCATTAATATGTACTGTATATTATTAGTGATGCTCCGATTGATCGGCCGCCGATCACGATCGGCTGATATTGGCTAAAAATAGCTTGATCGGCGAACCCGAGCGAACCCGAGGTCTTAAATTCCATTAAGTCAGGTCAAAAAAGGTTTTACCCTTTTCCAGAAATGCTGGCCGCAGAAAGTCATTACAAAGTAGCAAAAATGTAGTCGTAGCCCACAAAGCGGAGCTGTAGAGAGCAGGGGTCTCCAACACGACGCTCGCGAGTCGCGAGCTGCCAGTAGCTCGTGGGCTGACTGGAGGGAGCTCGCCAAGGGGCCGTTCACATATCGCGTCTTTTGCGCGTTCAAGTTCGTTATATCAAATGTAGGCGTGCGGCAAGCACGCTCATTATAGAAGCGATGCGGCCGTTTTTTCCAGACGCAGCGAGATGAAGAAATATCAACTTCAGAATTCTGCAAAAGCTGCTAAAACTTCTTTGTCGTTGTGGAGAGCGCAGTGCATGGTTGCATAGCAACGACAGACGCCATGGGAAAATCGGACAGAATTTTACTATTAATAATAAAAGATAAGCTAATGTACATTGTAAATGTCAGTCATTTATCTTTTTTTGACTCATTCTTTTTATAAAAAATATATTTAAAGGCTGAAATATGAGGTTTATCTTTTTATAAAAGCCTTTTTTGTCAAAACTTTATTTGCACTTGTACATGTTAGTAGATAACATGTTGCAAGACACTCTTTTAAAATCTAGCCATAATTTATGTTATTATTTTAATGCTTATGTAAACAAAAAGTGCATATTGATGCTAATTTTATTTGTTATTTGCTGATTAATACGTCGTGTAGGTCTTAAATTTCAATCTTTATTATCTTAAAATGTCTTAAATTTGACTTACAAAAGGTCTTTCATGAATTTTTGTCTGATTAACAACCGACTGGTTTTGGGGTGTTTTACATAATTGGTTGTTCCAGAAAAAAAAAATTCTTGCCACCTCATAGTTACCGGTAGTTTCATTTCTACAAATGGTGCAAACTCTGCTAGATTATAGATAAAAGATTCCCATTCCTCTGCCATTCTGTGATCGGCAGTGATCGGCAATCGGCAGATCATGATTTTGGTGATCGGTAATCGGTGATCGGCCCCAAAAATGCTGATCGGAGCATCTCTATTATATATTATATTATGTGTGTATACGCCCTCTTACTGCTGATTGTCTACTAGTGTGTTTTCTGTTTCTCAGAATTTGCTTACTGCGCCTTTAAAGATGAATGATGTGCATGGATGAATTATTTATAATAAGTACGGCAACATTCTGTAAAAAATAAGAATTGTCAATTTTGATTTCATGGTGACCATAAAAGATCAAAACATGCTAAGGACAACTATAGAGAACAACAAAAATAAACTGCAATAGAATAAATTAATAACTTAATTAATTAAAAACAGACTAAAATTAAAAAAAAAAAAAAATATATATATGAATGTTAGAGATGTGAACCAGTTTGATTAAAATTGTTAAAAATAATGGCAGCTGACATCATTTTTAGAAAGTGTCAAGCGAGGATGATCACACGTTGGTTTTGGGGCACAGTGTAAAAGAGTTGATAATTCATCATGTGAACACACACACACACACACACACACACACACACACACACACACACACACACACACACACACACACACACACACACACACACACACACACACACACAGTAAAACAGGACCGCAACCACCGTAGATCTTGAGAAGGAATACATCAATATTCAGATTAGCGGTGAATCAATTAGAATTGTGTAATGGCTGGTCCTTAAAATGTTACATTTGGTCCTTCAAAAAATGATTCTAAAGTGTGATTAAAAAGCTATTACGAAGAGTTGAAAAATGCTTAAAAATAAAATTACAAATATTATTCATTATTAGAATATATATAATATAAGACATACATTGTAAATGGTATTGGTTTAGATTGAAATAAACAGGCTTTTAACACAGTTCCAACCAGTGTTTGCACATTTCCACAACACAACTGTAGTCATTAATCAATACAGTTACTGAACATTTCCTGACATTGAAATGATCTGATTTCCCCAATAACTTTCATTTGCACCTAGTTGGGTTTTGAACAGATTTATTAATTTGTTGTTTTTCGAATCCACAAATATACCAAATCAAGTATCATATGTAAAATATACAAAATCTTATGAATCTGTAGAATTGCTTCCAAGCTGTCACAAAGTCAGGCAGTACGAAATAGTCTTTTAACCCATCAAAAATAATGAAATAAAGAAGCCAGACAACATCTAAAGCTATAACGCAGTGATGATACAAAACCCCGACAGTGATTTTGAGGTGATGCAGCACTGAGGTGGTTTGGAGGACCAGCGGTTCCCGTGTGGGTTTCAGCGAGGCAGGCTTTCATGGGCTGACGAACCTGAGATTGACCAGAACTCAAGCATTCTCAGGTTGGACAGTCCTCAAAAGCACTGCTCATTCGTGATGGTCAGATCACACCGACCACAGATTACTCGCATCATCTAGCTAAAAAATAAAAAATAAAAAAATTTGATCAGCAAAATCTAGACTTACCAAAAATGTATTTCATACACAGCAGATGATAAGAAGATAATTGCATGGCTTGAATGCAGGAAAAGCAAGCACATCATATGGAAATATAGAATAAATAGATGGAGAAATTTAGAAATATACTTGCGAAACGTCTCCTAGATATTCAATACAACCAATATATAATAATAATGGATCTATAATCTTAGCACATTTCAGGTACAAGAACAATTACACCAAATTTAGTTTGACAGCAGAAAATGTCCCCCATAAAAATTCGTCATGCCCCTTTTTCAATAGAAAAACTCGACTCGTTAGTTCATTATTAGACTCATTATTGGTCATAAATGTGACTCTTCATGCTAATACATCATGACCAACTTTCGCGCCTTTCCAGCTGGAAATGGCCATTGAAACGTTTCCTTTAACTTGCTACATCTATAATCGATATATCTACATACATAATGATTCATTAATATGAAGCTAAAACAAAGACAATTTGATCCGATGATTATATCACAATTCACAACCATTCAATTAGTGTGTTTAACGGCAATGGCTTTACAGAACAACACCGTCCCACAGCTTTACCATTTTTAGACCAAAAAACATCATAAAACATTGCTCTAAGATCACGTTTGACACCAGGACGACGTTCCCAAGCATGGAAACCTAAACATTTTGTGCGCACGTGTCGTCTCCAGACTTCTCACTTAATACATTTAATTTGGTATTGACTGTGAGGCTGGTTCACTCAGCATCGCAAAACACTCACCTCTGCCTTACCTACACAGACGCTCAGTTGTTCCACGTTGAGAGAAGATTTCGAGGCCTTCTAAAATATCAACGTTGTCATCTTCTCGACCTCTAGAGAAGCCGGACCGTCCCGCTCATGCTCACACACTCGCTCCTGTGACCTAAAGGGCCTTTGCTCAGTGCTGGAGATGCTCTAGAGCTGCCACACACACACACACACACACACACACACCAGCAAAGCACCTCCTTCCTGTTTGTCACTATGAACAAGCTCTGTGGTAAACTTTCCATGACATCTCAATATCGAAGGCCACTAAAGCACGTTTCATTCATCTCTAACCGCTTCTTTTTTAAAACGTCTTATGACGCGGTGATTGTTTTATGACAGAGGAAGAGAAGAATATAGGTTTTTTTTTTTTCCGAGATGAAAATTTGAGTGGCGTCAAGAAACGAGGTTGAGCATTTAAGCGTCGCTTGTTCATTTTGACCAGGTTGTTGTAATGATGAGTCACATTAACCTCCATCAGTCACTGAAAATACACTGTATAAGACACTAATGTTCTCAGTTTGCAGTCTAAGCTTTGCAGAAGACACACTAGTTACATTTTGTGTGTTGATCTGTGAGATCAGCTGGTTTTTGGAGCAGAAAACACTGAGGGACGTTGGTTGATGTTGTAGTGTTGTAGTGTATTAGCTATAGCAGAGTGGAGTTAATTATGGAAACTGATGAAAGATCGCTAGGTTAGTTTCCATATCAAGAGGACAACCACAGCATCCTTCCTGTGTGTTTGAGACATGAATGAGTTTCAATCCCGCTGTCTCCGTTGCAAAAATTAGGCAAATTCTGTACATAATAAATTGTGAGAGAGTTTTATTCCGGCTCATTCTCCTCTACATGGACAGGTTTGGGGGTCGGTAAGTCTTTCTGCTCACCAAGGCTGCATTTATTGGATCAAAAATACAGTAAAAAAATAATAATAATATTGTGAAATTTTAAATAACTGTTCAATATGTTTTTTTAATGTAATTTATTCCTCTGATCAAAGCTGAATTTTCAGCATCATTACTCCAGTCTCCAGTGTCACATGACCCTTCAGAACTCATTCTGATTTGATGCTCGACACATTGTACTGATTATTATCGGTGTTGAAAACAGTTGTGCTGCTTCTCAGGATTCTTTGATTAATAGAAAGTTCAAAATAACTATTTATTTGTAGCATTATAAATGTATTCAGTCACTTCTGATCATTTTAATGTCGCTTTGCTGAACAAAAGTACTAATTTCTCTCAAAAAGCAAAAACAATTTTTTTTTACTGAAAATATTCAATTTCCAATTAAAATAGTAATACACATCTTTGCATATACAATGCACAATGGATAATGTGAGTGAGTCACGATCACAAGCACATCACAATTATTACAATGCACTGCAGTTCACCAAATAATTCAATAAATGGTCATGAAACATTGACTCGAGTTGAAATTATTTTATTATGCAAGGTTATTTATTACACATAAATATCCGACTGACCAATCAAAATCAAGTATTTCAGAAAATGTGCAATGACAAAGCAATAAAATAACAAATTATAGACTTTTGTTCCTGTTGTGGGTTTAAAGTCACAGTATACATTCACTATGCCGTGACACTGCAGATCTCAGTGCTCTAACATTAATACAACACTGTTCATTTTTATGAAGTATTTTTTTTTTGTTAACTAAATCAAACAAACAATGCACAAAATCCTATATTTCTTTGACAAAATAATTTCTTCAGGCAAGGTACCTCCTCAAAGTGCTCAGTGGGTATAAAATGATTAAACCAGACACGATTAAACCAGACACAATTAAACCGAAATTTGAGGCCAAACACCAACGCTTCCTGTGGGCTAGTTTTGCTCTTGTACGTCCTGTATGTTTTTGAGCAAACATCGAGCAGATCTGAGCCACATAAGGTAAAGGCAGATATAGACTCACTGGACAGATGCCAGAAGCAGGTCATTCTTAAAGCATGGCTTTTTTATTTTTTATATAAACCTCTAAAACAAAACTTGAAATGACCTAAAACTCAACAACCACCGACTAGACACACAGAAGCGGTTCGCTCGTGCGTGTGTGTTTGACAGATAGCGCTCTGCAACTCCAACCCTAGTACATCTTCCATTTAAAACTGTCCAACCGACTCAAAATTGTGCGGAATTTGAAAAACACGTCAAGTTTTAAAGCCTGAGCCATAGTAGAGAATGCATTTCTCCGTTGTGAAAGTGTAATTGTTAACAGCTTGTGGTTTGGTCAGCAGCCGTCTGCAGGTAAAGCGAGACTGAAAGCAAGATTAAAACAAAGCAACGCCCACACATTTTTTCCGATGAAGTGGTCCTTCAAAGAAATTCACTGTCTAAGTGTAGCGAGGCAGCCTTTTTTACTCTCAGAAAGCCGAGTAAAAGTGGCATGCTGTATGCCACGACAACCAGACACACTGTGTTTCGCTGATGAGAGTTCACATGCCGAAAATACCTAAACAGCAGATTCCACACGTCAGCAAACACGTAAGGCAACAGATCAACAGCGCGAGCTTCCGAGTCAAACACTACACACTTTACCGAAACACAGTAAATAACTTACATTAAAAAAAACGTTATAAATAAAACCTTCACAAATAAAAACTTCACATAAAACATTTCTGTTTGGGGAGTGCAAAAGAGTATAAAAATATTTTATAATGTACAGATATGAGACGTGATTGTGAGACTGGCGTCTCAGCAGCTCTGCTCATCCATGTCATCATCACTCCAGTCTGGAGGAGCATCCGTGCCAAAATAACGATCCCCGAAATTTCCTGGACACAAAAAAATATTCACAAATTTTACATACACGGTTTGGGTAGCGCTGACATTTCACAAACTAACCCCTAAATCAACATCGAGGAAATTGCGCAAGAAAAATTGAGCTAAGGTTTTGGACTATTTAGAGTTTTTGCTAGTGACTAGTATTTCATGACAATCAAGCACATTTACCCAAACATTTCATTACTGAAATTCAATAACTGACATAAACTAGCAATGAGCTAAATATTTGACAGCATTCAATAACCTTAATGTTACTTAATAGAAATGTTCATATTAGATCACACTGCATTAACTGAGAGTAAATAAATACAACTTTTGATTTTAATAATGTATTAGTAAATGTTGAAATGAACATTAACTAAGGTTAATAAATGTGTTTAACTAATGTTAACTAATAACACCTTATTGTAAAGTGTTAACCATTCTCTTTACTGTAATTTTTTATTTTTACTCTATTTTTAGTGTTTAAAACAGAATAAATTAAAAGCAGTGCAACAAATACTATTTTGATACATTAATTGAAATATCAAATATAATACATACGTGTGTGTGTGTGTATATATATATATATATATATATATATATAAAGTCAACCAGCACTTATTTGCAATAGAAATCTTTTGTAACGTTATAAATGTCTTTCCTGGCAGTTTTGATCAATTTAATGCATCCTAGCTAAATAAAAAATATTACTTTCTTTTTCTGATCCCAATTAATATATAATAATATACGAGTCATGAAAAACTAATAGTCATTAAAAAAAATTCACATTGCTAAAAACTTTAATGGTAAATGTTCCTTTAAGCAAAGTATAGTTTACATCTTCTTCTGATTTAGGGTGAAATATGT
Source organism: Phoxinus phoxinus (assembly GCF_949152265.1). Lineage (NCBI taxonomy): Eukaryota > Metazoa > Chordata > Actinopteri > Cypriniformes > Leuciscidae > Phoxinus > Phoxinus phoxinus. Next base: position 22,195,883 of record NC_136893.1, read on the forward strand.
CTGGTTTTGTGAGATTGGCCTGTTTGTGTAAACGTAACTTGAAGGCGTAAAGGAAATAGCCACAGTCAAGCGAATAAAGCAATGGCTCACCTATGCCAGGGATGATGTGGAAGAGGTCATTGACCTTCTTGTCGACGGCGGTGGTGATGATTTTGACCTGAGGGAAGGCGTACGCCACAGAATGCACACCCATCTCAGCCATCAGCAGAGACACCAGCAGGATCTTCTCCTCCTGAACGTCGTGGTCCTGCACACAAAAACAGTTGTTCAGTCAAGAGCAGGAAGTTATTTCCTCTTTTGTTTGATTCACATTAATGACACAGAGCAGCAGGTTTATTAGGCTGCTGTCGCTTTAAGACTAAATGCACGGATCCATTATACGGATACACATCCGGTTTACACACAACCGTTTACTCTCACTTGAGACATAACCGGCTGTGTTTACATGAATACTCCACACGGTGGGAATCTTGACAGAATTATGTGTGCATTTGAGTTATTTGTTATTTATTTGTCGAGTTATTATGTTATTTATGTGCTAAATAACACTTTTATCGAGCACGTCCCACATTCACGATCCCCTTTTGGGAGAGGAAGCTTTCTGTGCCCGCACTTTTGCAGTGTGCCAGTCAGCACGAGCACCGCACCAAGTTTCTTTTCAGGATACATTGCGCTCTTTTTAACATCAAGCACGTCCCGATCTTTATATTCTCATTCATGCATTTTATCACTATGAAGTGTCAATAGTGCTACATATTTATAGCATAATCTCTAACGATAGACATTTTATACCGTGGTAACGATATACATCATACCGCCCAGCCCTAATACATAACTTCAGATGTGGAGGGCTTTTCAGATCACGCTTCTCTTGTGATGAATGCATATACAGTGCTAGTAGATCAATTATATAAGCTGGTGAGTGCATGAGAAGTGTGTTTTAAGTTTCTTCCGGGCCAAACGTAACAACATAAATACAGCCGCTCAGCCTCGGATCAACTGTAGAATGAATATGTGAGATTGTGTGACGTTGTGTCATGCTCTACGGCCGCTGTCAGATAAGTGAGGTTTCACTGCTACGCCTACACTCACAGACAAGCGAACTGGGCCGCTCTACATGTGGTGCTTGAGTAGGCGTGTGTGCCTGTGCCATTGCACACCAGCAGTTCCATTAAACGGCTAGAGCTGCTGCAGCGGTGTGTGTGTGAGAGAAAGATCTCAGATACACTTACAAGCAACACTCTGATGGCCATCATGGCTGCCGCCCCAGTGGACACCGTGCAGTCCGTCAGGATCACATGATCTTCGCCGATGTCTTTGGGTAGACGCAAGTAGTGCAGCTGCATGAAAACATAAGACAACTTAAACAACGCCACTATGTGCAGCAAAATAAATAAAATAAATGTAAAATAATTAATCAATTTAATATATATACAGTATATATATACATATATACACACACACACACACACACACACACACACATATATATATATATATATATATATATACACATTAATTAAAACAAAACAGGGCTGTCAAATTGAACGAGTACATGAGATTATTTAAATGTCTAATGCCTTTTAAAAATTATATTTATATAAGACATTATGCAAAATGAAGGACGATATAATGTTACAACTATGTTACAAATTTTACAACTATAATTACATAATTACAAATATTACAACTATTATAACAATGTTAAAAAAGTCTTGTTTTTCTTATGATTTGGGGTGAAATATGATCCATATATGCAGCAGCACTGCCTTTAAACGAATGCATGTTTCCCATGTACATACTATGTACTTATTATACTTATTACTTAATATAGGTATTTATTATACGTACTTATTATAGTAATTACAATAACGGTTATAACACTAAACCTAACCTTAACCCATGTAGTTACCTTATATTACCCCGTACACTACAAGTACTGTAAAATAAAGTGTAACCAAATAAAGTGCTACCAATCAGACAAATGAATAGATGCATAAAATGTAATTAAAAAACATCAGCGCTGTCAAAATGAACAAGTCTGTGTGATTATTTAAACGTCTAACACAAGTGTGATTTCTCAAAACACTTACGTCAGTAATGTCAGGAAGTGGGAATATATAACAGAGTGGTACTAAAAAAACAACAATTGTATCGCAACATCGTGTAGTTGCTTCTCTAGACATAAACCTCTGTTCACTGCGTTTATATATGCACACTTATTCCACAATTAACCAATAATTTCACATATTTTTTCTTCCCTCAAATTGAATATATCAACTACGAAACAATTGAGATAAAGCACGATTTAAATTATTTATTTTAACTGATTGAGACAAAAAAAATTATAATAATAAAGTTGGGTTTGCACCAATAAGGATTAAACTTAAATCTAGATTAAATCGAGGTTTACCTAATACGATAATTCTGTTGCACCAAACTATAAACCTCGTTTTAAAAATAAGCAGGTTTACATTTAAACCATCAATTTGATCCATAACTTTAAACTCTGATTTAAATCTCAATTAGGAATGAACTTCAAACTCACAGATGAGGAGGTTTATATAGAATGAAATAAAGTGTACCTACAATTAAAATATGAGGCTGACTGAACAAAGACAGGAAGAGTGGGTATGTCGTCAGGTCTCAGAGATTTATCAACAAATAAAAATGAAACTTAAAGCGTGAGGATCGTGGCGGCCCGTAAGCTTACGCCTGCTATCGAGTCCGGGATACGGATCCGTCACTCATCTTGGTGCCGGACAAAGGAAAGAAGAGAGGAGTATATTTAGGATTTAACGGCAGGGGTGATGATGAGGTGAGCGCTAGTGGCCGTTTCTCATGCCTGGGCGGCGATCAAACGGACAGGGTGGCGCTGTCAAGAGTGGAGAAAGCCACTCATGAATCATGCTAGCTTTTTTTTTTCTCATCTCGGTTGCATTGTTATACGTTATGCTGCCGTATTACTCCATTAATTGATACTATGAATATTTCCAGGCAAATGAAATCCACACAATGTTTCCATAGCCTGCTAAATCAGCAACGGCCGTTTATAACGACATTTGACAAGTTTATTTCCTGTCTCTGTAACAACTACTAATGTCAGAGAGTGGGAGTTCCTGGTGGTCAATAAACAAGGAAATGGAGTATTAACATTGTTGCCGTTTAATTACAATGGCGAATCATTATGGTGGTTAATCACAGGTTATAAATCTAATCCCTGATTTGCTAATCGGTGTTTAAAATTAAGTGTGGCAACAACTCGTTTTAAAACAAAACCATCAACAAATCCTTGATTAGCTCTAAACTTTGCTTAATTTAGTCCTTATTGGTGCTAAGAGTTAAACACATTGCACTTTAAGGCAGCAAAATAGAGACAGAAATGATAAAACGCCTATAAATTGTACTGACACAAAATACTGTATCACGGAAATGTGATACACGTAGGGCTCACAAAAAGTGTAGCTCCCTTTATGGACACTGAAATTGAACAAATTAAAATAAATAAAACCAACACTAAATCTACTTTCCGCTCACTTGATCTGATATGTATAATGTTGGGAGGCAGTAACAGCAGAAAGGGGCGGTACCTCAGGCTCTCCTGTGTCCTGATTGGTCTGGATGAGGATTTTGCCGATGCGGACGTCTTTGCACACGGCTCTGAGCGCGGGCTCCATGGTCTCTCCCGCCCTGAGAATCGACACACCCGTAATCTGCTCAAAACACAGAGAAAGGGTGTGATTTCCTTTTAAGGCCTTAACATTTCTATACAAGAGAGAACGACAGCATTTCTGTGCGACAGAGCAAACCCTAAAACAAACGTGTGCATTAGAGGCTGCATTGCCAAGAGATCGCCTAAACAAGGACATTTCAATGCATGTGGAGGCACGTTGTTCTCTTACCCCCTTCCCATGGAAGCTCCTGCCCTCGTAATCCTCTCCTTGTGGGGTCTGAACAATGTGGACCTGCAGCAGATAACAGGCAAACTGTAACGTCAAGTGGTTTTCGTCCAAGCATCTCAAATGTAGCTAAACTGATCTTCCTCTCTGATTAAAAGCCGCAGTAAAATGTCAGCAGCAACATGATGAAGCTCACTGCAGTTCTCCTGTGAGCGTTTTAAGTGTAAAGGTCGTTGTGTCGCTGCTGCTTGTTGATAAGCCCATTTCTCTCATGTTGTGTGTGTTAGTCTGAATTTCCACTGCGGTGGACAAGTAAGCCAAGTTTCCACGTTCAAGACGAGGCCTCCATGCCCACACACTCAAATCACTTCGCGTGCCATTACCAGGTTGATCTAAAAAATTCCTCCTCCTCTCTCTCTGCATCTCTTTTCTCACCTGAGACGGGAGGAAGGACAGCGCTCTCTCGATGAGGAGCCGCATTAACCTCTTGGAGTAGAAGATGAACTCGTCTCGACTGGTCTCTTTGTTTCTGCAACAAGCATGGATGACAAAACCACTTTAGATTTATCAGATTTAAAAAGTGTGTTTGAATTGTTAAAATGGGAAATATCCTATTTATTTATAATTATTACATGGCTTGGTTCAATTCTAAAGCCTTGTTTATACTCGACGCGTCCGCACGAGCGCGAGTCTCCGCTGACTGCGGGCGCACCTCTCCAAACGGTCGAGGCGTTTATACTTGACGCGCTCACCGTTGTACTATTCTTTGAAACTACAGGGGGCGACCCGAGTAATTGTCCTCTCTAAACCATCAGGAATCGGTGAGAAGAAGAAATATAAATACGTGACAATGTTTATTTTAGTTACCACCACCAATACAAAAATAATCGTGTAAAACCCAGTAAACCCTGAGATTATTACTTGTGTCATTAGAACAAAATATGTAGGCTAGCCTATATGGGAATACATGTACGTATACAAATAAATTAACGATCTCTTAAATATTTTCTAATTTCACTAAACATTTCATTAACTTTCGTGTACATTTGTATTAACCATGGACCTTTATGTTCATTAAAAAGGCTTTTTATGCTATTGCATGCTCATTTTTTAAAATGTAAGCAACTACTTTAGACGCACAAACTGGGTGCTGGTGTGATGAGAAGGTCGTGCTCGGCCAGATTCGGCTCGAAATCGTTCATCTTCTGATGCGGAGCCGCGCGCGCTGTTACAAAATCTGCCGTGCACACCGCCAGGTGAAATGGGCCTTTGCGCACCCAACGCGCGCGACCGCCCACACCGCAATGACGTCATTTTTGCCGCGCTCGTGCAGACGCGTCGAGTATAAACAAGGCTTAATGTAGAATGCAGTCTGTTATTTCTTGATAACACACCGTTGCCATGAAAAACAGAGCGTTGCCATGGACACGGTGTTCTTTATCGGAAGCAATACAATCGTTTTTTAAATCAATAAACTCCTTTTTAAATCAATATTTTGTGTCAAATTATTGATTTATTTGGTAGGTAGCCATGTAATAAGCAGAATAATGTATACAGCGAGGCGGTTGTTATAGCAAATACAACCCCTTCAGGCTGATTCAAGCGAAGTTGTATTCGCTATAACAACCGGCTCGCTATACATTATCCCTTACTTATTATGTCACAGTTTCACTGGATATCACGGTCTAACATGGTTAAACGGGACTTTTAAAACAAAAAATGGATGGAGCTGTCAGATAGACGGGACATATTGTAGGCCTTGCCCTTTTTTTTATATGCAATAGCCGTTAGTCATCATAGCCTGGCATAACCGCACAAAGTTTGTGGCATGGACACAAGCAACGAAGAAACTTTCTAAATGAAAGTTCAAAACATTTCAGCCACTGGCTTCTGCTACTTCATATTGTTAGTTGGCTGATGGGAGCATGAGGAGGGACAGTCTCAATCTTGCATCTGCCACACAAGAATGGGTCACAGGTGTAATAAAATACAGAAAAATAAAATAAAACAAACTACAAAACACAAAAACTAAAACTGATCATCAAACAAAAAACTACAAAAAAAATATAAATACTAAACAAAAAAAACCACAAGACAAAAAAACAAAACAAAAAACAACTAAAAAAATATAAATACTAAACAAAAAAAAAACACAAGACAAAAAAACAAAACAAAAAACAACAAAAAAACTCAACAAAATAAAACTAAAAACTACAAGACAAAAAAAACCCCTACAATCGAAACTATAGCAGACGCTGTGATGTTCCCTTCTGCTGTTGTTCACATTTGCAAAATTGTACATTTTCCCATTCAGCCTGTGTCATATATATTGTTGGGCATTTCTTTTGTACAATACACACTTTAGTATTGCGCTGCGTCATCACATGAATATCTAATGTAAAATCTGGGTTTAGAAGCAAAACTAGTAGATGGAAACAAAACCACGGCAGTAGCACAGAGTTTATCTCAAATAAATATCAACTAAATAGTTAGTTAATTATGTTACTTCTAGACATTAGCACATATGAGTTGCTGTACAGTTAGCCGGGAAGTTTCGGGCCAGTTTTACACAATGCAATAATGTGCTTCCCACGCGTCACAGCGAAGGCGCGAGTGTGTGTCTGACCTGATGATGGTGTGCATGCCGCGGACCTGCGGTGTGTTCTCCAGGACACTGAGCGTCTGAGGAAGAGGCTGCGCCTGATGGGCCGACGCTAGTGCCGCCCTGTTACACACACACACACACACACAGACAGACAGGAAGATGTCAGCACAGTGGTGTGTGTTCATTCAAACGCAGACACATGCTCACACACCAGTTACTAGAGTCACCCAAACGCTGATCATTCAAACAATACATTCATGTTAGAGGAGAGCGGCAAGCCAGGAATTATAAGCGGAAAGCAATTTTTTATAAGCGGAAAGCAAACAGAGAAAACCAGAGGACGACCTCCACATGAAAAAGCTGACCATTTATGAGTGTTTTTGTCATAAATAAGACCGCTATACTGTATGGTGGCTCCAAAAAGTACACAACACTTTTGGTCTTCATTCTGAACAATGTATCCGTCTGATTTAAAAAAAAAATCTTTTTTTGTGCAATGATTTGTTGGTAAAGTATCCCTGTGCTGTTGTTTCTGGTTTGATACACTAACTTTCAAATGTTTGAGGTCGGTAAGATTTTTTTTTTTTTTAAAGAAATTCTTTTGTTCAAGCAAGGACACATTAGATTGAACAAAAGTGACAGTGAAGACATTCATAAATAAAAATTTATATTTCAAACAATGCTGTTTATTTGAACTTTGTTCATTAGAAAAATCTGAAAAATGGTAATTTTACAAAAAATATTGAGCAGCAAAACGGTTTTCAACATTGATCATAATCAGAAATGTTTCTTGAGCATCAAATCATCATATAATGATTTCTGAAGGGTCATGTGACACTGAAGACCGGAGTAATGATGCTGAAAACTCAGATTTGATCACTGGAATAAATTACATTTTAAAATATATTACATAAAAAAACAGTCATTTTAAATTATAATAATATTTCACAATAATGCCGTTTTCACTGTATTTCTGATCAAATAAGTGCAGCCTTGATGAGCGTATACTTCTTTCAAAAACAGAAAACATTCAACACGACCCCAAACGTTCATGCAGGTGGATTAAGTGTTCAAATACTTTTTGAAGCCACTGTACACTCTTACATAAAGGGTTTGTTAATCACATCTGTTAGAAAGCTTTATGAGCTCTGGGTAGGCCAGTCTTTATTGGGAAGCATCCTATGATTCAATTTCACAAGCAGTCGTGTCAAAGACTGCATCCTGTCAACAAATCATGCAGAAAACTCAGGTAATGCTTTGTAAATTCACTGCTTCGTTAATACATATGCAGACAATATGCAGTCTTTGAAAATCACACCAAGATCCCTTTTTGGTTTGTAAATCCAACAGCAAAAAAGAAAAAAAATCATAAGCAAATCTCCTCACATATCCCAGCGGAGCTTTCTCTGTGGGGGAAGTGACAAACAACAGAAAAACAGACAATGACAACAGGAAGAGAGGGAAAAGAAAAGAGACGTCACACACACTATCAGGTGAAGGAGGATGAGGTGGTCACATGACTCCGAGTGGAACAAGAGTGTGACAGCTGCCATCAGCACACAGCTCTGTGGGTAATGCCGGATGGGACAGTTCACCCAAACCCGACTCAAAATACTGTCATCATGAAACGGAAAAGCAGCAGCAACATACACATTATGTAATAAAAGTCTTTTGAAGCCTTATGAAAGCTTTTTGTGGGCACCTGATGGAAATCTAAGTCTCTCACGTATGTTCAAATATGGCATGTGTTGATGAGTTACGACAGGTTTGACGTCAGTAACGGAACCAATGAAGTCTGATGTCATTGACCTGGTCTTAAAGGGACAGTTCACCCAAAAATAGTGTTAATAGCGCTAGTGGTAAACAAACAGAGCAAGATGAATCGCACTGACAATTGTGTTTTTTATGTGCGCTGAAAAAAAGAGGACGCGAAAGAGGAGAATATGACCGAGGTGATGGCTAGAGTACAGGGGCCAACCTGGCATGGCAATGTTGCAAATGGATCCTGAGGAAAGTAGTTTTAAGTTTTTCATGTTGCATTTGTATTGGCTAGTCAGTAAACGTAGGTCGTAAGAGAAAACACACTGTGAGATGATCATGCTAAACTTCTGACACAGTCAGAAAATTATCGCAGGATATCTTTGACATGACAACGGCGTCTCTGAACCGCTCTCACTACGACGTAGGAACACAGTTTATGAGCCACAACCACAGAAATCACCACGATTAGTCATCTTTCATTTTACATTTCATCTTCACTTTATTGTACTTTCACCTATAAGCACAAACTCATACGGATGGTTGATTTGACCTCATCTAGTGTACGGATTTATTTTACGCTAGTTACATATACTGTATATTCTACATTATGAAAACTGGTAAAACTAGAAACTTCTCTCGAAAAGTGTAAACTTCTGAAATAAAATTAAAACAGAATTCCTAATAATTATTTCAAATTACCGTACATGTTTTTTTCTATTCAAACAACAGAGGTTGATTAAGACCATTTATTCCACAACTGCAAACAATATAGAGGAGATTCATGTTTGGATTTATTAGTTCATCACTACAGCAGTCAGTACTATTTTGTCTCCTCTCTTTTTAACAAAAACAAAGAAAGATTTTGGTAAAGTTTTTATTATTATTCTTTACCACATTTTAGTCTCATCTTTTTTTCCATCAACGCTATTGCATGTTGATATAGCCACAGTTATCGTTTAATGACCTCTGTGTGGTCTCGTCTTTAAAAAAAGGTTGTCAATTAACAATTTTTGTCATATTTCGTTGATGAAATTAACCCTCAAAATGAAAACTGCATTTGAACAAGCAAGCACAGTTTAACTCCCATTTACCATATTTGATGTGCTCTATGCATTTGAGTGCGGATCAGGTCGAATTTGTCTGTCCGAGCCCGGCCCGCGTCAGGCAGAGCAGTAACTGAGCCCGACCCGAGCCCGACAGGCATTTATATTATAGATATTTATGTCCGAGCCCGACACGAGACCCATTTTGTTCTCATACTAATGACATGTACGTTTGTTTGTGTGGAAAGCCCGCTTTTATTAAGCAACTGTAGGAAGGCATTCGGAAATGTCAAGAGCGCATAAGCGCGCACGGAGCAACAAGCGCTCTTAACACAGGCGCGCATGCACGTGTTTCGTTGTCACAGCTACATAAATTTCCGCACACAGGAAGACGGATGTTAGGGTAATATTTTATATGTATTTTAATCACAAAAACGAACGTTTGCATCAAGTGAAAGACATTGGCTATACATAATAAGCTGTTTTAAATTTGAAATGCTCAATGCCTTATCGCGCTGATGTGACCGAGCCCGACCAGAACATCATTTCTAAATATCTGTCCGAACCCGGGCCGGTATTGGATACCCGGGTATCCATCCTCTACTATACATGTCCGATCAATGTTTATATGTGAATAAAAGCCAGAATTAAAGCTAGAATATGTTTGTTTGTTTATCGCCGCTAGGGGTCTCTAACCTCTAACGAGAACAAAGGCGTACCTTGAATAAGCGGAATTATGGAACTTGTCGTCATGCCGATGGATCTAATAATGTTTATGGATGAGTGAAAACATTAATGTTTTAAACATGACTGTGGTATGATATGAAGCATGTCGCGATTGCTAATAAGAGACAGATATCAGCGCCACACGCGATTCCCGCGGATATAAAGGAATAAGGACATTTCATTCTACTGAACTACCCGCAAGTGCAGAATTAAAACTCACAGGTCAGTTTATTGGACGAATGAAACTTGAGGTAACGCAGCGCTGTTTCACTCGCTCTACACTATCATACTAAACTGCATTTGAGTGTGTTGAAAGTTATAATGTTATTCATTGTGTTAGTTTGTCTGTATGAGACTAGCAGTAAGCTAGATCAACATTAAAATAACATACAGATCATATTCTAACATTATCATGTTGAGCTATATAACATTGAATAGTGTTATGTATATTTGCTCACCTGTCTAATAAAGCACATGCAACACTCGCATTTCTGTCAAGTCAAAGTTAGTCGTGGAGCTCTCGGCATCTCGAAAACGCCACGCTGATATTGATCCTAGCTTTAGTTCTTTAGTAGTTTTAGTTTTGTCCCAAAGTCTGCTTGCCATGGTCCATAATATTTGAACGAAACAACAACAGTGTGAGCGTGCCGCTAGACGTAGCGCAGTTGTCCATGTCTGTTGCCATGGTTTCTATGGCAGTACGAGCGGAAACCATGGATAACGCGGATATTACGTCATTGATGACAGGCGACAATGACCAGGGATGAGCCATTATTTAAAATTGTAATTTCTCTGAAATTAAAAATCTTTGGGAACCTTTGGGATATTGTAAGTACACAACTGCAGGAAATATATCACACTGCAAGTGATTTTTGGATATTTTATTACAAAAATCTTACATATTGTACCTTTAAATCTATTCATCATATAAAGCACGTGTCTCATCAGAAGACTTAGATCACACCACTCAGTTTATATGGACTTTTGTCATTTTTTAAAGTGTGAAAATTTTGGTTTGGTTTACATTCAACGGATGGACAAAAAAGGATGAGAGAATATTAAAAATATCTTCATTTGTGTCACAAAGACACATGTCTGTGTTAGTATCGGTTAGTAGACAGAAGTTTCATTAGTGGTTGAACTGTCTCATCTACACACCATATTTAAACATACGCAAACACAATGAAGTCGTTCGTGTGAATAAAGTGTGAACTCTTAAACTGGTGTAGTGACATCATGTGATGTGACGGGATCTGCGTGAGAGATTTTGAAGGGGTGGTATAATGCCCTTTTCACAATATGTAAAATACGTTTTGATGTCCCCAGAGTGTGTATGTGAAGTTTTAGCTCAAAATACCCCACAGACATTTTTATATAGCATGTTAAAATTGTCACTTTTTGAGGGTGAGCAAAAACGCATCGTTTTAGCGTCTGTCCCTGTAAATGCAAATGAGCTGCTGCTCCCGGCACAGGGGGCGGAGCTTCAAGAGCTCATGTCCTTTTACCTCACACACACACACACTGAAAACTTCAAAAAATGTCATCCTTTTATGTTCAAACCGGAGTCGGACAATGATGGAGAGACTGGGACGGGACATTTCTGAATGGTTAGTTGATGAATTTATGTTGCTGATGTGGAGTAAACTATCTTCTAGTTATTGATTAGCATATTCTGTAATGATAATCTATAAATCGCGTTCCCGTATAAATTCACTAACCCGGGAGGAATGTCGTGTAGTACCAGCCGTTTGTTGTAGTCCTTAAAAAGCGATTTCTTTAAAAGCAAATATCTGCCTTTGCTTTGAACTTTGTAACTTCGCAGATGTTGTTTATGCTCAAACAGCAACATTACACACTAACTAAAGTTAGAAAACTGAAATCATAATCAACCACCCCTTTAAAAACAGATATTGCAGATTCCTTCCTCTCTCCATGACATGCTTTTTGTCTTTCGGTTTCAATGATGATACAATTATGATACTGTAATGCAATAAAATGTGAATAAAAAATGTTTTGGTTTGGTTTGCGTGAACCTTCTTTGAGCTGTGAAAGTGCTGACAGTACCATGCAAATGCATCTTTCTCTCTTTGATCTTTTTTTTGAGAAAAATGTCAGTTTTGCCGTGGGTCCTGCAGTAGCTGTCATTCTCTCATTCACTCTCAGTGACACAAAGGTCTGCTACATCCTGTGTCGGGGGCTGTACTTCCTCATGTTCCTCTCTCTCTCTCTTCCTCTACTCTCTCTCTCTCACACACACACACTCATCTGCTGTTGTTTCTAGCCCAACGGAAAAATGAAACTCTTTGTAGTAGACATAGGAAACTTCACTGCGTGCGAGACGCCGTGTTCAACAATAGCTACAGAGAACAGAGAGAGAGAGAGAGAGAGAGAGAGAGAGAGAGAGAGTGAGAGAGAGAGAGAGAGAGTGAGAGGGGGGAAAGAAAGAAAGCATGAGAAAGTAAGAGAAAGAGAGGTCAAGGGGAGGAAGACAGCCACATATTTTTAGACACAGCATGCAAGGAGTGTGTCTGCTGTAAAACACTCAAGGATGGAAAAACAGAAGGTATCTGCCTCCCTCCTGACTGCAGCACAAAGCATCTATCCTCCCGTCTTATATCATATCATGAGGCATCCATCCCATGATGCATTACCAGACTGATCAGGACTGGTTTCTCAAACATCATAGCTGTGAATATATATGAGTGTGGGTCAGTATCTGGTGATAAAGCTTGGCCCTGTTATTACTTTTACTTTCCTTGTTGATAACAAAAATAAGATTTATGTGTGTAAATCTCATAAAACCGATCATGAACACTACTGGCTCATATTTCACCCCCAAATGAAAAAAATAAAAATTAAATAATATACAAATGTAAGTATAAAAATTATACTCAACTAAAATATTAAAAATCATAAACTAAATCAGTGTTATTGCTCAAATAAAAAAATACTTTCAGTAATTGAAAAAGTTTAAATCAAATATATTTTATATTTGTTGCATGAAAAACACCAGCTAAAATAAATAAATAAAATGTTGCCTTGGTAAAATGAATTAATCTAAGTACTAAAATTATTAAAACTAAAAGAAAAAAAGAATACAAATAATAAAATATTTATTTTTTATATTTGAATATTAAAGGATTAGTTCACCCAAAAATGAGGTTGGAACAACATGAGGGTGAGTAATTACTGAATTTTTGGGTGAACTAACCCTTTAAATAATAAATATGAATTTACTAAATACAGAAATTACTAAAATTTCAACCTAAAATTGAAAATATATATATATTAAATAAAATACTAATTACATTAAGTATTAAATATTTATTTTTATATTTAAATTTTAAACGTACCAAACTAAAGTAACAAAAAAAGTACTAAAACTTAACTCAAATTTACCTAAAAAAATAAAAATTAAACTACTTTAAAATATTAATTAATACTATACTAGTATATACATAATATTAACTAATTAAATTGAAAAATAATATAATTTTTGGATTTTAGGGTGAAATATCACAGATGTGTTTTCATGATATTCAAACTTATTTGATTTATCATGTGAAAACTGACCCACACTACTGCCCATAATGGCCAATATGACAATTGGTAGTGAATTTAAAGAGACGCTGCCCTCTTTTGGTCCCCACAGGAAGTGCAGCAGAGCTCAGGAGGAGGACGATGCCCTCATGCTGGGAGGAGGACAGTTATAATAGGCTGTGCAAGTGTCCCCGTGGACTGATCTGAGGCCAGTGTTTTTCTGCATTAGTAACTGCTCAGAATATCATTATCATTAGTGAATGTGATAGTCGGGACTAAGCCCAGATCAGTGCTGAGGGGAAACTTCTGTGCAGACAGTGACAGCGAGTGAGAAGACGATGAGCAGAGCTACTCTACCTGACGCTGAGTTCACGCTGTGCCACCGCGGGGGAGGGGGGGGCAGAAATGGAGAGAATAATCCAGTGCGGTGAGGAAGCAAGGTCAAACAAAACGTGTCACACCAGTATTACAGAACATCAACAGGCCCACATAAGATCTGTGACTTTTTTTTTGTGCTGATTTTTAGTTGGAAATCTGGGATTCCATGGAGTAATTTCAGGGAGCTGAGTATATTACATTCCTATTGATGGGTGAAAATAATCAAACTGATCAAAATATTAAACAAACAAAACAGGCAAAGGCCAGGAAGTTTATGAAGGGCGACTGTTTGGATTTTGTGGGAAACACAGATCCCTGTAGGCCTGAAAATGAGGAGCATCGTTTGCTGTTCAAAACTACAGTCAGTGATACAAACCACATGACATGTCAAATATTAGTCCACTACAAAGCATTCCCAAATCCAAAACGCACAAGCGTTAATTAAACGGCTTCTCATGAGGAGCGCACACAGATTATCGCTCTAATATATCACAGAAAAAACATTTAGGAGGAGGAGACGATGAAGGTCAATGTTAGAATAAAAAATAAACAGGCTGTATATTCCTGAATTATGGACCTTATTCGCCATGGCGGGTGGGACAGTGAGGCTCTGAGGGATAGACTTAACGTGTTTTCGATTGCATTTGCTGTAAAATGCTGTATAAAGCTCCAAGATCACTTATTTTATACAGCTCAGTTTATTTGCCTACTGAATCTTCTTGGAAATATATTTATTTTGCAGTGTTTCGTCAGCAGAACAATCATAAACGCATTAAATAACAGTCCAACCCACTGATGAATGTCTATCCCTCACAGCCTCGCTTTCATTCCCACTAAAAATCAAAGATGGCGCTGCTGTGAATAAGGTCTATACAGGATACATTTGTTAATATCTCACAAAGATTAAGAATTTAAGTTTTTCCTGAAATTTATTGCAATATTGGGGGAATAACTTAAAATTAGAGATGCACGTATGGTATCGGCGGATAAAAGCAATTATGTTCACTATTGGCTATCGGCCGATGATCAGGGCCGATTGTATCCTGTCAATCAAAAGGGTGCGGAAAAACGGGTCAGACTGCAACTCACACAGTGTGTGAAGAAAACGTCTCGTGTTTAAAAGGAACCACTGGTCTACAGTTAGTTTATAGGTCAATTATATCCTCCACAAGGGGGCGATATTACACCTGAAATTCATGAGAACCAAGAACCACCATGATGAAAATGGTGCATCAGATTGGGACCATCATCTACCCAGTGGCCTTGATTGCTTTTAAATGCTAAATATGAAAATATTTTCAATATGTGTGCTTACCTCCTCCAGCTGACTGTGCACATGCTGCACTATGAGATCAATGGCCACCATGTTGCCGCCACCTACAGGAGATGAGCACAGGAATCAAAATCAACATCACTAACAAAGCTGCTTTAAGGCAAGCCTTCAAAGTCATTAAAAAAAAGCAGGGATGGAGACCAGAAGCCTTTTTTTCATGGATGCATGTGATTGGTCATCAAGACACATGTGATCCAAGTCATTACGCTTTCTCCACTGGTAGAAATGAATCCCATAATGCAGTGTACTCTGCATTTGTATGCAAATTGAATTAAAGTTACAACTAGATCAAATTTTTTTTTTTATAATACACTACAGTATATCCTATATTAGATTGTTTTAGAGTAAAGGCTCATTCTTTCTCACCACGTGGCACCACAATATCCGCCAGTCTCATCGTGGGCTCGATGTATTGTTCAAAGGCTGGCTTCACAAACTTGTTGTATTGTTTGATCACTCCCTCAATGTCGCGGCCTCGCTCTGTGATGTCCCTCCTGAGCCTCCGTACCAGCCGGATGTCAGAATCGGTGTCCACGAAGATCTTCATGTCCAGCAGCTGAGAAACAGACAGATGATGCTCCAGATCAGCTCAGCGAGAAGATATCCACATTAACATCCACATTATGAAAGACAGTTGTTTACCTTCAGCAGCTCTTTATCGGCAAATGACATGATGCCCTCAAATATAATCACACTGGCCCCATACACTGTTTTCTGAAACAGATAAACAACCATTAAAAGTCAAGCAATAAAATATGCTAGGTATTCTATGTATAATTATTTTGTGTACTTTAAGTGTGTTTCTAGTAGAGAGAAGGTAAACCAGCAACATTTCATTTGGAGAACTTAAACTGTATTTTATGCGCTCTTCTGTATATAACAAAAAATTGATTAATAATGCAGTTGGCCACTTTTTTTTTAAATTACCTTGCCATTTTAAACCCATGAAACAGTTTTCCCAAAAGTGATCATTTACATAAACCTGACACTTTTCAAGCAAATCAGTGGAAGGTCAAAGCCGGGAGTTTCCACGCGATCGCCCGTTTGCACTCACCCATTCTTTCTGCCGCCCGTGTGTGGTGAAGTCATACACTGGGATCTTCACACTCTTGCCCTGCTTGAGCTTGCGGAGTGTGTGCACCAGCAGGCTGAAATCAAAGGCGTCTGGATGGTCAAAGTTGTAATCGTTATTAGCAGCCAGCAGCTGCTGTTCGGCCGTCAGAACCTGCAGGAAACACGTCACAACAGACGCTCAAAGTTACACCTCTGACTTCAGCTCAGATATCTGCCAGCGGTGTGCTTCGAGAGCAAGGCTGATCACTGGAAGGTTGTAGGTTCAAACCAGACAAGGGTTGATCTGTCCTTGAGCCAGACACTTATTAAATATTATAAGCCGTGAGTGTGCATTACAGTGCTTTTACCACAGGTTAGACATGACGCAAAGGGGTAAACTATGGTAAAATCACTGTAACACACAGCCATGAGTGGCTTAATACTTCAATATAATGACAGCAAAAAGCAATTAATAAACATATATATTTTTTTAAGTTAAATATGATCAAAAGTGACATTTAACGATTGCTTAGCATTAAGTCATTTATAAACAAGAGATTTCCATTTCTAATAAATGCTGTATCAAAGAATCCACACACAAAAAAAAAAGTTTTCTTGAGCATCAAATCATCATATCAGAATGATTTCTTAAGGATCATGTGACACTGAAGACTGGAGTAATGATGCTGAAAATTCAGCTTTGATCATAGGAATAAATTACATTTTTAAAATAAAATATATTCAAAAAGAAAACAGTTATTTTAAATTGTAAATATTTTAAATTGTAATAACAGTGGTGATGACATAATACTTTACAAAAACATAAAAACAATGTTGCTGACAGTAGTGCATTATATTACTAATAAAGCAGATGTACAGACTTTAAATAATAGAGACACTGACTGCGCTCAGACCTTTTGATTAATACATTCCCAGTCATTTTGGATTTTTAAAAATAAGGATGTTTCCATTTTTAAAAATTGTTTAGTAAAGAATGGCTAAAAATTGTGAAGGCAATCAAAAAGTAAAAACTAGTTAAAAAATATTTGAAAACAAATCAAAAATATATAATTGCAACTTCCATGACTTTTTAAAATTGTACTAATTTTAGAACTGCCTGATCTTTCCATGAACCCTGTATTTAATTATAATTAAATTCATGAATCCTAGCATGAACTCTCTGTATACGAGTTGCATTAAGTACTATTCTCCAGACAAGAGAACATATTAAAACATCTCCAATCTTCCTGGAGGGATATATTCTCGGTCTTAAGTTACAAGTTGAATGTTTTTGCCACCCTGCCTGCAGAGACAGTGCCAGACTACTGAGTAAATGAAGTGTGTGGTGTTATTACCCCCCTCCTCTCGTTGGGCACACGGCTAAGACCAGCTGAACTAAATTTAGGAGGAACATTTACACACAGGTACACGTACACATACACAGGACATTTACTTCCTTCGCGGTGTTATTTGGCCTATTTCTCTCATACAAAATGTAATGATTTCTCTTCAGATATGCAAGAACAGCTGGTGAGCGGTTTAAACAAATGCTTAACTAGTCTATAGTATCTGCTGTGATCCACCTGACAGGGTCATTCGCATTCCTGACTGTTTAACACAGCTTACTTACTGGGTGTGCTCTTTGATACCAATCTTTCATTTGAAAGTCACATGTCTAGTATCTGTAAAACCGCATTTTTCAATCTTAAAAATATATCTAAATTACGCCATATGCTCTCATTGACAAATGCGGAACAATTAGTTCATGCGTTCATGACCTCAAGGCTAGATTATTGTAATGCTCTACTGGGTGGTTGCCCTGCACGCTTAACAAACTACAGCTAGTTCAAAACGCAGCAGCTCGAGTTCTTACCAGAACCAGGAAGTATGACCATATCAGCCCCGTTCTGTCAACACTGCATTGGCTGCCTATTAAACATTGTATACATTTTTAAATATTGCTGATTACTTACAAAGCACTAAATGGTTTAGCTCCGCAGTACTTGAGCGAGCTCTAAACGCATTATAGTCCTTCACGTCTATTGCGATCTCAAAATTCCAGCCCAAAATAATACCTAGAATATCAAAATCGACTGCTGGCGGTAGATCCTTTTCCTATTTAGCACCAAAACTTTGGAACAATCTTGCTACCATTGTCCGGGAAGCAGACACACTCTGTCAGTTCAAAGCTAGATTAAAGACATCTCTTTGGCCTAGCATTCACATAATGCATTATAGACTTCTATAACTCAATGTTAGGCTGCATAGATTAGGTCAGCCGGAACTGGGAACACTTCCCAAAAATCCTGATGTACTCGTTACATCATAAGAAGAATGGCATCTACGCTAATTTTAGTGTCTTTGTTTATCCCGCGGTTTTCCCACAGCCTGCCGGATCCAGATCTGACGAAGGACCTTCGCCTGGACCCGATGACAACGCAGTGCTGAAGTGCCATCTATCCTCTCCCTATGGAGGATCCCTGTACCACTCTACAGATAAAGCATTGTCGGGATAATTTCGGGTTCGCGTATCTACCCCGAAGTGATACAATTCTTTATCAAAACGTTAAGGTCAGACAAGTAGTTTAAGGCTTGGTTTGTAGGGAATTACAAACCTGCACACATATATTCAAATTTGCATAACTATAGAATTAATTCTTAATGCGTACATGAGCGGCATCAGCGTTTCTCACAGGTTCACGTTTAAAGTTTATGTAGAGAGAACGCTGTCGTCTTAGCGGCCTCTAATTTGCACACCTGAGCACATCTGAGATGTTCCTCTGGCAGACGGGAGAGGATCTGAGAGGCGTTTGCTCTGAGATTCCTCAGGGTGCTGTGAAGCCACAAGCTGCCTGACAGACTTAATGGATTATATCAAACAAACCATTGGTTTTGGACCACATTCGGGTCAGTTTTTCATGTACTGTATAACTTCAGGTTTGCTATGGAATTGTAAGAGCAATTTCAGCCATATTGCTAATTTCTGTAGTTTGGTTTACTTCACCCATAAGCCCTCTCTCCTAAACCCTGCCCACAAAAGACATGTCAGCAAACGATCACATGTCTTATTGTAAAAAAGTGGCACTCCCCAAAATGGCTTATTGCGGTGTACAGAGCTTAACGCTGTCACAGATATGGGTGTGATTTCCCAGAAAACATGTCACTAATATCTGTAGTAGGTAGCATGAATGTTTAACGTGCGAGAGATATACAATGAGATGTCGGCGTTACCTTGTAGAAGGAATCCATTGAGAGAAGAACGACCCAAGGAACATCCAAAGCCTCGATAATTTTACGCGCAACTGTTGTTTTGCCTGAGGCACTGCCTCCACAAAGCCCTATGGGTAAAAAAGACCAGTAAATTGACATGTGACGATGGTCGGCGATGATCATGATGGTGAACGAGTTAACAATAGGGATTTTCACACTTGATCTAGTTAACCCAGGGTCATTAAAGCCTGGCTAAACAGAACACTGTGTTATCCTTCACATTTGACACTGCTCATAGTTTACCCGGGATTAACAATTAATCATGGGTATTCATAAGCTGATGTGTCACTGTACACTCCTAATGTCCTTATTTGCGAAGTCAGTGTCCTTGATTGGACAAACACAGCATGCGACCTGTTTACATAAAGGCTCTAGCATTGCGCATCCTCGTAGCCAACTATCAAGTTTATAAGTTTCTGTCACCATTTGACATTTTCCCCTTCAAACGTTGAAACATAGCCTACTGTTTATACAACACGCTGTGCTTCTGAGGCATGTGATTGGCTGCCTGTAGCGATTCACACAGCATCATTTCACACAGCGCAAGTTTGGCATTGCAATGCAGCGCAAAAGCAGTCCTAACCCTGCTCCAGATCAGGGTTTCATTACCCCGGGTAAAATGCGACACTAACCCGCTTCTAAATTACAAGTGTGAGCGCTCCTTCACCCGGGGTTAAAAGCAGGGGTTAAAGCGATGATAACCCGGGGTTAATCACAGCGTGAAAAGCCCTACTAATTTATTTTTTTCTCCCTGGAACGCTTTACTATACCGACCAATAACAAAAGCTTCTTTGGACTGGGTCCCGTGCTCATTGTACCAGGGTGGGCGTCCGGCGGTGTAGATGGTCCTCTTACTGGTCCGCAACAGCGGAGGCTCTGATTTGCACTGGCTGGTGGTTCGTTTCCGTGGCGACAGGCCGGTGTTGACGGAGGGGAGGAGCCTGTCCAGAGAGCCTTCGCCACCTCCACTGTTGAAAAGAGGAAATAAGACACAGTGAACAAGAGAAGCCTCTTCCTGCTGTTTCCTGTGTGAATTCTGACTTCCTGATCGCAAGCTGTACAAAGTCCCCAGTTCACTCGGTGGCCATCACGGTTAACGCCCCAACCTATTTACTAGCTTTAAACATAAGAAGTGATAAGTGACTGATAAGTTAACTGACAAGAACTGATAAGAATGTAAAATTTGTACCTTGAAATACAATGTAAGTCGCTTTGGATAAAAGCATCTGCAAAATGCATAAATGTAACTATGTGGGTAACAGGGCATACAGCTCTATTTCAATGAGGAAAATATGTCAAGATCTGATAACGGACGTGGTATCATCAATTTTGTAGCATGTTGCAACCTCTGGGAAAAACAACAACAACCCCATATTACTCCGCAAACATGTTAGCTGTAATGTAAATGAAACGGAGATAACTGGATTATCGTCATGTTTAATGACTGTTATGACAGTTGAGCTCAAACAAAGCCATTGACCTCATTTTGATCAACAAGTTCTAAACAAATACTACCTTGTTAATAATAATGAAAACATAATTATGGCCAGAGGTAGCACTAGCATGGCACAATTAAAGATAACCCAAAGGACCTGGTTCCGACAAGCAATTTGACGCGACCTTTTAAAATAAGAAAACTCAGCCAATCAGAAGACCGTGTGGGCGAAGTCTCTCTGAAGACTAAATTGAACCCTGTAGTCGGATATATAAAATAATAGTAAACAAAAATCTGATTTTTTAAAAGGAAAAGTTTATTAAACCTTTAGACATAATATGAAAAAAACTTTGCATATGTGTTTTTTAAATATAATATTTCATACATTGGGCTTTTATAAAAGTTTAAGTCAATTTAAAAGTTACTCCCGTTTACTTTATACAAATCCGTCACGTCCCATGACCTGAAGGTGGACATTTTTACAATTATAAGTCAGCCTTTTACTAGCTAAAAAAGTATAAATGATCAATTACATGGTCAAAAGGTAGATCAGGTTTTTCATAAAAGTTTTGATCATGTTTCAAGTATCAAATATGATACAGTATAGGCTTTTCAATATGACATTGTATCACACTTCAAATCGATCAATCTTGTATATCATGCACCAAATTTTTAAGGCCTGGTTCAGTGGCCTTTGAACACAACGGTGAAAGTAAGTTGGATAAAAAGTAACTGCTAAAAGCCTAATAAATACATCACATAAAAAAAATACAGAAGATTTCAGTCCCCAAATTACATATAATTCATGTAAATAATAAAATATTAAGTATATATTTACATGCGTTCATTACTATTCTTGCTCTGTGATAAATTGCTTATGTTCCTGCTTGTGTTCTGTTTACATAAAAACATCTGCTAAATGCATGAATGTAAATTATTAGGTACATACTTCTATAAATACACTGTAAAATGACCATTTGTATAAAGTGAGACTAAAAATGTCATTATGCATAAGCCAACTATGCTAATGGTGCAGTTAGTTTGATGAAAACATGCTCTGGTTTCTAAAAGCATTTCTGGAAAGACCGATGAGTCACGAATAAACGAAAGAGATACAAGGTAAAACTGGTGGACGCCTACAAGAGACTCACTGCAGTGAGAGCTGTGGAGCTCATAAGCAGCAAAAAATTTAGATTTTAGAGACAAATACTTACTAAAGCAGCCGAGAACGCAAGATGTCCACAAAAGATGAGTCCATGTACTTGTCCATTAAGTAAAAGCAACAAATAGTAGTACCTACTCTCAACTAAACATCTGTTTGTATAAAAAAGCCAGTCAGATCAAGTGACGCATGACTGCGTAATCCCTAAACATGCTTACATACCTCGGTATACAAAGCCTGCTTCACATGTGCAACTATAACTGGTAAATCTAGAATAAAGCAAGTTTATTAGGCAGAAAATATGTCTTGTGTGCCGAGTATGCCTTTGAGTTTCTGTTTGCGTGAATAGAAATCTTGGATCATCTTTCTAGTTTATCTGGCCTGCTACCACATGAGAGAGTGATAAGAGATAAGATGGCAAACAGTGGACTCTGCACTTGCATTTTTTCAGAAACCGCAAACCAGTCAGCCAAAGTCTTTCTCTTCAAGGAAATGATAAAATGACAGTAATAATTTTCAATACACTTTCTTCTATACAGTGAAATATCTGTACAAAGAAAGTGAACGGTGACCACAATTTCCAGAGCAGGATTTTCAGTGAAAAACTTTAATCTGTACTAATAGCACTAGCCATATGGACTATAGAGCCCATATTATTGTGGGCACTTCAAAAATACAGCGTGATCACTTGCATATTTTCCTGACAACAGCGGAAACAACTTAAAATACTCAATCATTTTTGAGTAATACATCATTCAAAACTATAAAGGGTCTACTTGAGTAAACTCACAATAACAACAAAATGTAAAACAGAAAACAAACAGGATGCGTTTTCTGCCTTCTCTGTCTCCGTGGACTGGAGCGTGTCACAAAAATGAACTGAAACTCAGTGTATACTTGCCTCACAGACATGAGGAAATATTTCTATAGAAAGCTTGACATGTCTACTGTTAAACAAACCAATTCAAATCAGAAAAAAATACTCTCTGATTATGTAATCTGTATGAAGTATATGTTTAAAATGAAAAAAACGTGCGATAAGTCGACTAATGGCATAAATGATCGAGTACTAGTCGACTAAGAAAATGTCCAGTTGGGGCAGCCCTAAATTACAACTGCTCAGATCGTCTCTCCAGTATTTGATATTGTTGATGTTGGTCTGCATCACTCCATTACACAATGCTCTGTTTGTTGTTTTGATGACAAAAGTTTTATAAGTTACATTTTTAGGCTGGTCTGCCATCTACCATCAGTCTTCTAACAGCGTTCATCGACGTCAAAGTCATTGACCAATCAAATCAAAGAAAAGGCTTTACTGTTCACAGAAGATGAACATGAGTTCCAGAGAGATGCTTCAGTTTAAACCGTTAAATAGAAAAGAGGTAAGATGTCAAATATTAAATGTTAGCTACTTACAACAGTTTTACAATAGAAATGTTAAATGACAGTAACTCCAGAGCCTCTCGTCTCGTCTACTGACTTTGCACTCAACAGCGATGACACTGCAACTTTATGACATGGAGTCTGCTAATACTAGGAAACGACTAGCACAACACAGACTCCAACTCAAACTCCACATAATAATAAAAAACGAAAGAAAGCACGCGCACGAGCACTCGCTTGTAAACGTATTGGTTGCAATCAGAAACATCCCCGCTAGATGCCGCTGAAAACTCCATACAGCACCTTTAACAACAATGCATTGCCAATATTCATAAAAAAGTTATGGGGCAATGGGTGCTGATTTTTACTCACATTTGCCACTTTGAAAGCAAACCATGCATGAGATAAATAAATATATTCGAAAACATAACATTTTGGAGTTTATTGAATAATTGTTTAAGGCCATTTCACGATTTTAATCATCACACAGTTTTATATATATATTTATATATACAGTTTTTTACACCTTGCCCTGAGGAAGACCACTTGTTGGTCGAAACATGTTGGCTCGTGTAATTTTTATTATGATTTAAGCCATATTTAATAAAGGCTTTTTAACTTCCTTCTCTTCATCTTTATTTTGACTGAGTGCCTGGGACCCGTTTTTTGTTACAGTTTTTTATAGGATTGACGATTCACGTGGGTCATACTTTTCAGGTTGGAAAATACAAAAATATGTGTACTGCGGAAATATATAATTATATGCCAAAATTATACATTTAAAATACAGAGATATTAACTACATGTACTTACAATAGGGTTAGTTGCATGAAATGATGCATAATTTACTGTTATTACAGCGGTAAGTGCATGTAACATAACAAGGACGCTCTAAAATAAAGTGTTACCAAATTTCATACGTCACATGATGCCACAGAGCAGTGTGAGCATTCTTCAAAACATCTCCTTTTGTGTTTCACAGAAGAAACAACATTAGGATTAATAATGTGACAGAATTTTCATTTTTGGGCGAACTATCCCTTTAAAAATACACACACACACTAACCTCAACGACAGCACATCAGCAACTTCTGGTTCGCATCACAAGTTCACTTGAGGACAGTATGAGAATACACTATTGTGCAGTTTACTAATGAAACATTTTCACTGTAAAACACCTCATAATATAAAAACCGCAAACAGAAAACAAATCAAACCCTGACAGGAGGTGCCAATCGCACGCTGAGGTTTTCAGCAAATACATAAAACTGATGGATATTTGCCTGTAAAAACAGAGCAAGCAGAGAGACCTGACAGCGACAGCTGTGTTGATGATCTCACTATATATAACGCGTCTTTAACTACTATGTACTAATATTTAAATGAAAGACCCCTTGTGGTGAAAATCAAGTTTTTAATGTTGTTTTTATGTCTATGTGGTGTTTTTAATATGCTTTCAGACAAACTATGCGCAAATTAGTGAGTATTTTCTCTTTAAAACTGCAGTGAAGACCGTCTCAAAAATGCGGTTTGAAATCGCTGGTGTTTATGACGTCAGAAACTAACTTGTAACCAATCACGTCTCGAGGGGGGCGGGCTTAGGCATATCATTAACTGTGACCGCTCTGAAGCAGGGGAGTCTCAAGAGAAGACAGGTTATCCATGTATATTTTTCTGTTGATATGAAAAAACTGCTACTTTTAGCAATATAGCGGGTGAATTATGTATTTGATGTATATTACGATGTTATGATGAACTGTGCGTTTCTCGATTGACGTTCTGAGTTGTTCATAGCGTTTCTAAGGATGCTGGTTGTTAGAAGGAAGATGTCTGACTCTGAGATGGAGAACGAGAACATGGTTTGTGTGACATTAGCAGCACATTTGCTGTTTGATAACGTAGTCAAGACAAAGGCTAATCATATTAATTACCGTTATGTGTCCGACGTTGTAGAGAGCGATTCATAAAAAGCATCACCGTTCTGATACATCGACTTGTAGACGAGCCTGTATAATTCACTCTTCCGCTTCTTCTGAATCCGTTTCTGGTTCAATCATATATGGCTGAATTAAACCAGTTTTTCCACTTGCCATTGTGCAGCATTTAAAGTTGAGTGAGTGGATCTCTGAGCTGGCGCGAGTGAGTGGAGGCGGGGCTCATTTGCATATTCATGGTTCCGTGTATACTAAATCAGGCAAGGGTGTAGAGTTACATTCAAGCTATTTTGGCATTAATTAATTATTTCCACAGGAAAAAAGTTTAAAAATGTAATTTTGGTGATCAAAGATGAGATTTAAAGGGGTGGTATAATGTCATTTTCACAAGATGTAAAATAAATCTCTGATGTTCCCCAGAGTGTGTGTGTGTGTGAAGTTTTAGCACAAAATACCCCACAGATATTTTTATACAGCATGTTAAAGTTACGCGTTGTTTTAGTGACTGTCCCTTCAAATGCAAATGAGCTGCTGCAAAAAGGGCGGAGCTTCAACAGGTTGTGTCCTTGTACCTCACACACACACACTGAAAATTTCTAAAACTTTCAGCCTTTTATGTTCAAACTGGAGTCAGACAATGATGGAGAGACTCAAGAATAAGTAACAATATGTAGAAGAAACATGACATTTCTGAATGGTTAGTTGAATTTAGGTAGCTTATGTATTTTATAGTTATTGATTAGCATATTCTGTCATGATAATCCATAAATCATGTTCTGGGGGCGGGGTTTATGTAAATGTTAGGGTTGGTGATGTCACTAACCCAGGAGGAATGTCGTGTAGTCACACCAGCCGTTTGTTGTAGTCCTTAAAAAAGTAATTTCTTTAAAAACAAATATCTTCCTTTGCTTTGAACTTTGAGCTTCGTAACTTTGCAGATGTTGTTTATTCTCAAACAGCAACATTACACACTAACTAAAGTTAGAAAAGTGAAATCATGATCAACCGCCCCTTTAAGTGATAAAATGATTGACTACAAGGGGGGGGGGGGGGGGGGCTTTAATAATTTGATACAATGCACTTATTGTGTACGTCCACATTTTTACATTACACTTATATTTAAAAAATCGGTAACAATTTATTTTAAGGTAAGGTAAGGTCAACTTTATTATCCCCAAGGGGCAATTTTGTTTCACAGCCAGCAGCAAATCATACAACCATACAAAGAATAAACAACACCACAACACACAAGAAGAAAGGAAGAAAAAAAGGACTTCAATAAATAATTTACCTAGAATAATTAAAAATAAAAAAACAATGGCAGCTGGTACAAAATAATTTTTAAATATTAATCTCATCTAGATCTGCCAGTACCAGGTGATGTAGTTACATGTTACGACATACAGTGAACTTATTATTGTAAAAACAGTAAATTATGCGTAACTCTATAACCTAGTAAGTACATGAAGTTGAATAATATTACTCAGTACTTATTTGACGTCTACTACGTCACCTTAAAATAA
The DNA here is from genome assembly GCF_949152265.1 of Phoxinus phoxinus. Lineage (NCBI taxonomy): Eukaryota > Metazoa > Chordata > Actinopteri > Cypriniformes > Leuciscidae > Phoxinus > Phoxinus phoxinus. The sequence goes on from NC_136893.1 coordinate 22,222,928, forward strand.
AGAGTATCCAAAACTCTCTGTAAGTAATTACATCTGTAATTAATTCTGTAATTACATTTATAATGACACTGTAGACCCTTTCCCAGTCTTAAACCAACACATATCACCAAACCTGTCCTAACCTGAATCCCACATCAATATAATCTACACAATAAGTGCATTGGACCTAACAATTATTGTTAACACTTTATTTTACAGTGTCTTTGTTACACGTTACATGTACTTACTACAGTAATAACAGTAAATGATGCATAATTACAGGCAACTAACGCTAAACCAACCCCTAAGCCTATACCTGTAGTTAATTATTAGCCTATTACTCAGTACTTAATTGTATAATTACACTGTAACAAGGATATCTGAAAACAAAGTGTAACCCAATTGTTATTTTTGATGCAAGCACATAGTACACTCTAAAAAATGCTGGATTGTTTTAACCCAATTTTGGGTCAAATATGGACAAACCCAAACATTGGATCAAAAATGGCAATTAACCCAATGGCTGGGTTTGTCCATATTTGACTCAAAATTGGGTTAAAACATCCCAGCCTTTTTTAGAGTGTAATTAAAGACAGCTAATATAAATTGTAACCAAAACAGCAAACCTCAAAATATGACAGGATGTGCCAATCGCACGCTGAGGTTTTCAGCAGATAAACTCAGAAAACTGATGCAAATTTGCTTGTAAAAACAGAGCAAGTTGAAAGTCCTGCATTCAACATGCATTTGCAAGTAAGTGTGCAAACTGCTTAATAAACTACTCAAGAGCGTCCAACACACTTGAGGATGGAGAAAAAGACAAAGATGCATAATAATAAAAAATAAAAAAATTATAAAAATCAGTGAGTTATCAGGCTTACCTTCCATCTGCCCTAAGAGACCAGCAGCCTGAGATCCGGGCTCCCGAGTAAGCAGGGAGTGTGTTCATGATGGGACAGACAGATGAGATGAGATGAGAGCTCCAGAGAAAGATCAGCGCTAATGTAACCGCCGGGACGTACACATACACGGGCGCTCAGAGCGCCTGCCCTCTGGCAAGCCGAGCGGAGCGAGAGAACAGGAAGAAAAACGAAAGTGAAGCAGAGGGGAGGAAAACAAAACTGTGCTTTCTACGTCGGTTTTGTTTTAGCAGTCGCTGGGCCGGGACCATTCAAGACAAACCTTTCTCTCGCCCTAACATGCTACTATGGACACTGCCAACAAACGTAAGAGGATAACCTGTCCCGCAGATTATGTTTGGCGGGTGGTATTAATAGCAGCAGGTTGGAAACACGCAGAGCTCACACACCCCTCCGCTGGCCTCTTACGGGGCGGCTCATCTGTCTGTGACACTCACACAGGCTGGTACTGACACGGGACGCGACCGAGCGCGAGGGAAAGCAGCGATTTTGAATTGTGTTCTTAGGCTCGGGACGTAAACAAATCAGGTTGCTCTGTGAAGCGGTGGAGGAGAGGAGAGACGCAGGTCTGTGCGCTCTCTTCATCACACCCAACGGCTCTGAGATCACCTTATCAACCGGCCCGTCCTCTGGGGCGCCGCTCCACCTGCTCCCCCTCCCGCGGGACACCCCTCACAAACATCATGACGAAACTCACTGCCGTACTGGCCGTGATCTTACAGCGCACAAGCACATCCACAAAAACACATTCAGTTAGCCAACAACATAAATACACAAACATAACAGTGTGTAAAGATCCTTAAAGGGATAGTTCACTTTGGTCGTTTAGTGTCATCACGTTGTTCCAAACATGTATGAGTTTCTTTGTTCTGCTGAACACAAAAGATGATATATTGAAGAATGTTGGTGACCAAACAGTTGATTGTTGTTGGTAACCAAGCAGTTGTTGTTGGTAACCAAACCCCATTGACTTCCATATTAGTGGATGGAAAAATATATATATTATGGAACAACTTGAGTGTGAGTGAATGATGACATAGTTTTCATTTTTGGGTGAACTATCCCTTTAGTCAGCATCTATTGAAATGAATGAAACTAACTAATAGATATTTAAGTGTTACTTTAAGTAGTATTTTAATAATTGATTATTATTATATAATACAGAAAGTTGAACATGTACAATTGCAATTAGAGTCAACCAAAAGGATGACAACTAAAATAGCTGTTATACACACATACTCTTAAAAATCACAAATCCTTAAAAAAAAGCTGAATTTTCAGCATCATTACTCCAGTCTTCAGTGTCACATGACCCTTCAGAAACCATTAGATATGACGATTTGATGCTCAAGAAACATTTCTGATTATTATCAGTGTTGAAAACAATTGTGCCGCTTCATATGTTTGTGGAAACCAGGACACTTTTTTTCCCCATTATTCTTTAAAGGTTCAAAAGAACAGCATTTATCTGAAATATAAATCTTTAGTAACATTATGAATGTCTTCACTGTCACTTTTGATCAATTTAATGCATCTGTGCTGAATAATGTTAAACTTTTGAAGGGTGGTATATATAGTAACCTAAAATAAGTAGACTCAAAGCCCAGAAGAGGAGATCACCAACATGGATGCAGCGGAGCACGATTCTTTGTACGACATAAACCTATACCGTCTTATTCTCCTATTAGATCTCGCTCCCAAATGTCAAGACTTCCTCTTTCTACTTCAATCCTAAACACGTGTATGAAGGACATTCCCATCATCAACAAAAACAACAGCTGCTGGTCTGGGTATGTGTGAAGGCACAGTCACGTGACCCGTGCTCGCAGTGATGTCACAGCTTTAGACGAGCGCGCCCTCTCGCGTCGCTCTGCCGCGCTGCAACGCGGAGGTGATCATGATTCAGCTGCTTGATCAATCTAAACTATAATAATGCAGTTGCAGTCTCGCATAATATAGTGAATACTACTCCAAATTTGTTCTGTTACTTAATTTATTTAACCTATTACTAGTTTAAAATAGGTCTACCATTCAACCATGTGTAATTAATACCATTCAACCATGTGTAATTAAGCCAACCCGACTACAGGTGTCGTTCACAATACTGTTTAGAGTAAGTGAAGTAACGTTAGTTTAATTGCATGTAATAATAAGGTGTGGCTGAAAAACGGTCCAAAGAAATAACGGCGATGATCCTATTCCTACATGCAGAGTCACTAGTAGGCTATCAGACTCTCCGCAACATGTGCTTCAGTGTGTCATTCCCCAGGGTTGAGCAGCAGTAACACACATTTACTGTCAAGACCTTTACTGACATATTCACAAATAGTTATGGACTGAAACAGGACGAGGAAACAGTGTTACAGTTTCATGTCTATGTGCTTAATAAAGAGACATGTCTCTCCTATAGACTGTAAGGTCTCTCCACACATCTTGTTAGTTTAGGAGGGGTTTATAAATATCACCAGAGGCATATATGATCATCAACGCGTGTGTTGCAGAGTGCCAGAAACACGCGAGACGCACTCCAGCACGCGCTCGGCGTTTCCATTGAATGTGCACTACACGCGCATAGCAAGAACACGGGGAACTTAATAACTAAGCGGTTAGGAGGAGGTAAAGCTCTTGAAATGTACCTTGTGCACCGCATAGAGGATTTTTCTCCGCACTCCATCGCCGAGACTCTTCCGTCTCCGCACACGGCAGACATTGTTGGATTCCTATTTGACAATCAGCTGTTGCGAGTGCGACTCTGGCCTCCACTAATGCTGCCGGGATATGTAGTTTTGTGTTTCATGGGGCCGCGCGTTTGTTCAGCGAAGCGGAACTACAAATCCCAGATTGTAAATTGTAATGTAAATTTTTAAGTACAAGTTTAGGTATGATTCATTGTAGCGTTTCCTGTACTGAATCTGATTTATGCTAATTTTACTAAAAATAAACATCACGATGGGAAACCATCTTAAATAGCTGCATTTTCTTTATGGAAGATTTATAATACATTAGTATTTTATTTATTTTATTGATACTTGTCAGTTGACAGGCAGGCCTATATGTCATACATTCACTGCCGTTCAAAAGTTTGGAGTCAGTGACATATGTTTAAATAAATTGTTTTTATTTGATAAATTGATAAAAATTGACAGTAGGCTACTTGGGTAGTACTGTCAGTACAGGCCAGGGTCACTTATATTTAACAAAATATAGGCTACACAAACATAACTGTCTGTAAAGATCCTTCAGAGTCGTCATCTAAACTGAAAAAAGTGCCCTAATAATTCTACATCATGTTTTAATATTATAGTTTTAATTGAATAATTGATTATAATAACATACATGAACTAAACAGAGAACACATACACATCTATTAATAGAATCAACAAAAAGTACGACGAAAATTATAGGCCTACATGAATAAACTGTCACAAATTCCCCAAAAACCTAATAAATAGGTAATATTTTACTTATATAACTTCTTTGAAAACAATTTATTTATATATTTTATACAAAAGTTAAAAAGTTTAGTTTAGGGGCAGCAATAATCTTTTTCTTCAGGATCTCTTAAAATAAGGAAGTCGGTCATAAGTGACAGTAAAGCCCTTCACAATGTTTTTTTAATTTTATTTTCTTACGCTGCTCTTCTGAACTTTCTATTTATTAAATACTGGAGAAGAAAAAAAAGTTATAATATTTAAATATTTATATTATTTTATCAATTATATTTCTGTGACATGTTCATCCAAACATAAGAAAACAATTCAGCCAGTCAAATCTTTCTCAACATTTTATTAATTATTTGAGGGGTATTAATGCACAGTTAATACACCAGGGGAAAAAGAGAGAGAATAATAGTTTAGATTCAGAACTCTTGCCAACCTAGTTAAAAACCTCAAAGGAATAAAGGATCATTTTGTCCATTACTTGATAAGTATTAATAGATTTAACAATTTCAGAATAAAATGTACTCCTTTTTCACTTTGGACCATCCTTTTGTACCTCAGACCAGGGGACCCAGTGGCCCTGCTCCGAATCACTTCAAATCGATCCCATGACTTTCGTTTGTAAACTTCTTTGAGGATGTTCTCCGCCAGAACACTGATGGGGCAAACTTCTGAAATCCTCATTTCACACAAAAGTTGAAGTAATGAAAAGAATGATTTTTAAAAACTGGTAGGGGGCTCCACTTTCTACAGACCCCCTTAGTACAAAATCCACAGCACACAATCAAATTCACCAAAATCTCTACCGACACTCCATATTCAAGCCTATTTCATGGGATTACAAGTGCACTAAATACAGAAATACACACCTACACACATTCATGCTCGCACACACGCACGCACACACACACACGCACGCACGCACGCACGCACACTCACACTGTGTATAGCGTTTTTGACAAAAGGACATTTTCAACATGTACTTCGACCTGTATAGAAAAGCGCAGGATCATATTCAAATAGTTTAAAGCAACTATGTCACAAAGAAAGAAGCAAACAAGCAAAAGAAAGCGAATACAGTTCGCACTAAGCTTTGGAAATCATATTTAACGTTGCAGTAGTGCGTTCGACTGCAAGATATTGCTGTAATTTTGAAATAAATCTGTTGCGATGTCAATGATCGTACAACGTCTGCATATGTGTGCGCCACATAATCTAGGAAGACGGGTAATTGAAGCCACGCACAATATTCCTAGCGGATACTACACACGCCATCTTTCAAATCGAGCAAATATCGTGTGAAAACTAAACTTCCATTGAGAAAGATACATTCTACTGCACATTGTCTATGTTAAAGTAGTACGGTAGTGGGTTTCGTGGACCCAGGATGGCAAGATTGCACCAGCTCAGAGACGGTATAAAGACAACATAATCAGAAATGTCATGGAGCAACATTGAGCTTCTATCTCAGTTTTAACCTGGCAACACGCATGATACATATGTTGCCTTGTCCTCTCCTGCAATGTTCTCTCAAGAGGACAAGAACCTCGGTGAGGAGAATCTCACGAAACCTGTGAAGAACATGCTAATGTTATATTTTACCAGAAGATCGAATGAAATAAATTATATTTTGCTTAAAGGGGTCATGAGATGAGACATCAAATTTGCCTTGATCTTTTGACATATAAGAGGGTTTTGTACCATTAAAACATCCTGTAAGTTTCAGAGCTTAAATTGTCCTCATTGTAAACAAAGCATTTAAATAATCAAGCTCCAAAAACAGCTGGTTTTGATATTGTGGGATATGCGATGTCACACTGGCAAATCTATTTGCATATGACCGCCTCCAGAGCAAGACATCGACGAATAGCTTTACGTTAATCGCACCATAGGCTCCGCCCACTGGCGTTCAGTCACTTAAAGGGATAGTTCACTTTGAAATTAAATGTTGGTATGTTTTAGCTTACCTCAAGGGCATCCAAGATGTAGGTGTCTTTTTTTCCGCAGTAGTTTCAATTTTGATATTTTTAGGTCAAACCGTTCTTGTCTGACAGTCATATCATGCAGGTCTATGGTCACTGTCTCAAAGAGCATGCACAGAGTCCAAATTAAACAATTCCCCATCGTCCAAAATAAACAATTCCCCATCGTAAGTACACATTGATGGCCTAAGACACGAAACGAGCGGTTTGTGTGAGAAAACGAACGGTATTTATATAGTTTTTACCTCTTGTAACACAGCCACGTCCAAGTGATCTGAGGGCGCGGGCGCATCCTGGTGTGTGACGTGTGCGCAGACTGGTGCATAGACATATATACACTAGATTTCGCATTAAAGACATTCGTTCCAATGAATGCCGTAGCCAAGGCGACATCTAGTGTATACATCTATGCACCAGTCTGCGCACACGTCACACACCAGGATGCGCCCGCGCCCTCAGATCACTTGGACGTGGCTGTGTTACAAGAGGTAAAAACGATATAAATACCGTTCGTTTTCTCACACAAACCGCTCGTTTCGTGTCTTAGGCCATCAATGTGTACTTACGATGGGGAATTGTTTAATTTGGACGATGGGGAATTGTTTAATTTGGACTCTGTGCATGCTCTTTGAGACAGTGACCATAGACCTGCATGATATGACTGTCAGACATGAACGGTTTGACCTAAAAATATCAAAATTGAAACTACTGCGGAAAAAAAGACACCTACATCTTGGATGCCCTTGAGGTAAGCTAAAACATACCAAAATTTAATTTCAAAGTGAACTATCCCTTTAACAGCGGACATTTGCCTACACTGGATGTGAAAGTCACATCAAAAGCATAATAGAGTCAGTCGACAACAGGACAAATGGAAGAGTGAGAAAACGTCCACTTTCGTTTCTGTACTTCAGAAGGATGACAGTGTCCGAAACAAGTGGATGGTTTATTTTATTTTATTTTTGACAGTTGAGGCAGTCAGCGGTATTGGATCTGACAGCAGTTACATCACAAACCGTAAATAAATGTTTTTAAAATGCTATGTCTGAAAATTATGCTTTTATATGGATAATTTTTCAAAACACTTAACCTACTCACGTGCAATAGCGAGGGAGCTTTGCTACTGTGTCCTATGCAACAACGTTAGCCAATCATAACAGTGGGCGTTTACTGACAAGCCTTAAAGGAGCCGCCCATTAAAAACCGATCATTTCAGACAGAGGGTCAGAATGAAGGATGAAAATAATCGATTTTCCGCAAATTTTTTTTATTAACATTATAAGAGAACCTCAATGGGTATGTTAAAATAATATGCATGTCGTGACCCCTTTAATAAAACTTATGCATCTATATAAAAAAAATCTCATTAGTGTAATGTAGTCAATTTAGTTTTTTGTAATGATTTATGGTGTACTTATATGTATATACAGTATGTTCTTCAAAGGTTTTATAAGATTTTATCAGACAAAATAAAAGAGCATTTTTGCAGTGCAATAGGGGGAGTTTCAGTGTGACTGAAGCCGCTGAAGATTTTTATTTGCCATTCAATGCTTGACGCTTCGTTTCTGATGCGGGACAGTTAAAATGAGATCTGCTACAGTAATTCATGTCATAAACATGGGACTCGATGGCAAGTTTGTTTGACTAACTGGTTCACAATTTCATGCGCAACATTCCTTAAGGTAGATTGGCTACTAGCACCTTTTGCCTAAAACCACGACAAACCAACCCTAGAGATTAAAGTCAGATTTACAAGTATTAGTATAAAATAAATGTATGCAACTTTCAGCTTATTCTTCTTTTCTCATTAGATAAATATATTTTTAATAATTTATCCTTTTTTTTTTTTCTGTGTGTGACCTGTATGCTAATAATTTTATGGCAATTCTTTTTCATGATTTCAAGTACCTCAGTTAGAATTATTAGGGTTTTGGAATACATAATTTCTGTTGCAAATGATAATTATTCTTTTTTTCAATCTATAATCTTTTATACAAACTGAGGAAGAATAAAAAGACACACTGCTTCCATTAGTCACCTTCGAGGGGACTGTTATGGCTTCAAACATCATTTTCATTTTTCATATCTGACATAGATTTGCTTTCTAAATTGGGGAATGGAGGACGGGCTTCCTTTGCATGGATCACATGGCAGGCGTTCGGGGGTTTCTCGAACTCTCGTGGGTTTATGTAAAGGAAACTGATCCGAGATCTCACAGCGCAGAGCCACTCATTTAAGGTCGGGAGTATGGAAGCCTAACAGTGCCTGCAAAGTGCAAGATAAGGAGGGAGGGGGAGGAGGGGTTAAAGTGCAATACGAGCATTTTTTTCTCAAACAGGCCTTGATCAGAAAGTTGGGAATCAGTGTGTGCGTTTGTTTTGGGACAGACGCTCTGATTCGGAAACGTTCGGATAAAGCCTGCAGTGACCTTTCTGATTGTGCTCTTCAATGCTTTACACGACATGCTTGTGCATCCAAAACACTCTCACTATTGCATACAGGTCCTTTAGTGCATACCACACACATTGCTTGTACTCCTATCAAAATTTTACGGGTGAATGTCGCAAAAACGTGCCCAGGACACATTTCACCCTAGAATCAAATTGAAATTCTATTTTGCATAAATAAAGTCTAATTCGACTGACAAGAGTGTTTGCATTGTGACATTTGCCTGCCAAATTCTCATTACCGTAATGCAAAAGAATCTAAATATATTTTTACATTTAAATTATATTAGGCATTTCAACAAATACTACTATAATGTATTCATATTTATTTTAAAACTAAAATATATAACTTTTTTGCATTAGGGTGATGCGAATTGGGATGTAAAATGTGCTTAACTGTCATAAAAAAATGTTTGCAATGCAAATTAAAATGAATAGTCATAAAAAAAGCTTAATTTCCTTTTAGTGAAATATAATTGTTTCCTTTGCTTAGATTTGATATATAAAATAAATATATAACTTTTTTGCATTACAGTAATGAGAATTGGGATGTAAAATGTGCCTAACTGTCATAAACTTTTTTTGCAATGCAAATAAAAATGAATAGTCCTAAAAAAAGCTTTTTTATTTCCTTTTCGTGAAATTAAATTTTTCCTTTGTTTAGATCTGGAAGTGAAATAATTCTTGAGAGGGTTTTGCGAGATTCACCCAAATTTCCTGTGTTTTTTTTGTTTTTTTTACCTACTCGACCACTATCATTTTCATTGGAGCCAGTCTGAGTCTTAGGGGCCGTTCACACAGAACGCATTTTTGCGTTCCACTGCGTTTTCTCCACTGATTTTCTATGTACACATGCTCTAGATGGACGTGTTTGACCATTGCACACGCATTCCATATCTTTTGCAGCATCTTGCGCATGACATGGCGATCTAAATGTGTGGCGCTCAAGTTAAAAGAAATTCAAATGTAATAAAAACGCATCTACACAACTTCCACTGCCCCTTTTTGTGAACGGCCCCTCAAGTTTAAGCAAGGACTGATGACATCACAGATGTCAAAGGGCATTCCTGTGCTTTGAAGGATTACATTTTTCCTGCCAACACATTTGTAGTCATTTATTATGCAGTGCAAGCCTGCTGCAAACGGTCCATTTTGCTATTGATTTGAATTTCTCTAATCATCTGCACTGTATATTCCTTCTAAGTTAAACATCACAAGCTTATATTCCCGTAAGAAACAATCGGACAAAATGAAAGCACACAGCTCTACCAATTTTCAAAGCATTTAAAGGTTTTAACAAAGACCTCCGGGTCAACTGCAGCAAACTACAAACTACTGCAAACAGCCCAACGGGATGCGGGATAAGGAGTTACACAAGGCTACGTGCTCAGACCTCTCACGATTCCGAGCAAGAGACAGGACAAGAAACCACAAAAGCAACACTATTGCACAGTAGCACACTGTTACAACAGCCGTCGATCTAATTCCAACCCTGCCACTGACGAAACAAACCCAAACACGTCTGAGGAAAAGTAACCTAAACAATGACCAACTTTTTTTGACGCACCTTGTTTGAAACCGATGGACGAAAATGAATTGCTTTGAATATATTCATATATAGATATAGATATTATATATACACAGCAGAGTATTACCGTGATAAAATGTTAGCAGTAAATTAGCTCACCATGCTAATTGAATGAGTTTGATATTCTATAAAATAAAATAAAATCGTTCAAACACATCATGAAACCACCAGACATGTTGACTCACTGTAGCTACCCAAAAAAATCACATAGAAATGTAACTTCGTAACTTCTGCTCTAAAAAATATATCAACTGGGAGCTTAAATGTTATTGACCCCTTCAGAGTGAACAACCTTATTAAAATGAACTATAAAAATGGAATGAAAAACCAACAGGAGTAATATATATCAGTATACACAAGCACACACATAATGTATATACTCAGCTTAAAAAACACAAAGATCAGTGTGAAATCAATACAAATCGTTGTTTCCTGCTGTTTTTCATCCCCTCGTTCTTCCGTCCATCTTCCCGAGCTCTTTCTTCTGTGTCTTCCTTCATTTCCGTGACCGAACTGAACAAAGTTTACCGGTGTAGTTCGGAAAGCATCCCTTCTGGTGCCGACGTGGTGAAAGCCGCGTTACTCGGTGGCCAGAGCTTTCTTAGGTTTGGCTCGTTTCTTTATAGGGGGCGGTGTGTCTCTGGTTTGGGCTGGATTCCCACTGTCCACTGGGTCAGAGGCTGTGGTTGGGCTGTGGGTGATGGGGTGGGGTGCAGGGGTTCGGGTTTCTGAGGTTATGATCTGGGGAGGAATCGGGACTGGAGCAGAGATGAAGCTCTTAGTCTCTGCTGGAAAGGAGGCTGTCACCAGGTGGTGATCTTTGGGCTTTCGTCCCCTCTTCTTCCCAGGCACTACGCTTTTCATGTCCTTCTGTAAGCCATTGCTCTCTGGCTCTTTTCTCTTGTTGTTGGCCACTTCATTGGTAGATGCCCGAAACCAGTTCTGTGCACATAGAGCCACATCAAGTTTAAAGAGGAACTACTGAGTCTAAAGGCTCAGCTGATGGATTTGCATGAATTTTCTAACATTTTAGAAGGAAACTATTCATGCTTATAAAGCCCTTTGACATAGAAAGGTGATGATTTGTTTATTTATCTTTGTGTACTAAAACTGAAACTAAAGCTTAAAAGCATATATAGAAATAGTTCTGTTATGCCCCCCCAAAAAACTACCAGACATTACTCGAGTTTGCATCATCACAAAAATATTTTATGGATGGTCGACTGACCAAAATGTTGCTCAATAAAATATTTCTGATGATGCAAACTATATGTGCATACTATATGTATAAAAGTAGATGTGTGATTTATATTTCTGTAATAAAATGATCTCTATATTATGGTAGAAGTGTTGTGACCTGTGTTAAAATAATAAATACAACCAGCAGATGCCAATATAGCAGATTTATTAGAAGGTTAATTTAAAGATTGAACCGATTTTCCGAATCCAATCTCTCCATTAAATGTTTAAAATACATTTAAAACAAGAATATTTTCAAAAGTTCATTGAATTCATATCTCTTGTTTATATTAAATGTAAATAATTCAGAAAACGTTCTGATTATTTCTTAGCAGTTTTCTCAACTATAATTACTAAAACTAATATATATGTATATGTATATATATATATTTTTTTTAAGATAGAAAATGACTTTCGTTACTTCTTTGTCAAAAAATGTTTGTCTTGTTCATTCATATCGAACTTGATGTGAACAGAAGACAAACAGTAGACATTTTGTTACACTAGAAGACTATTAAGAGCAACTGCTCAGATTATTGCATTGAACACAATATACAGGGTGAGCGAGTGTTTGGTTTACCTGCGAGTGTGTCTTGCTGATATGATACTTCACGCCGCTCTCAGAGTTAAACTCCTTCTGACAGAGCAAACACGTGTACTTCCCTACGTCGCCCCCTCCCTGTGTGGAGAACAATAACAGCAGTGAAGCCGAGACAGCATCAGCAATGTCTGAGGCTAAAAGTATACACAGTTGTAAAATTGATCTATAATTTACAACTACGGGTAAGAACGCGGAGGACTTGTTGTACCTTGTTACAGCTTGCCAAGTGCGCTTTAAGTCCAGATACACTTGAGTAAATAGCCTCACAGTTCTGTTATGGAAATCAAGAAACATTTATAGAGAAGAACTGAACAACAAAAACAGCAATTCAGCATTTTCAAGAGGTGTTTAGTTTCTCAAGCAAATCTAAATCTTCTGATATCATTCAGATGTTCATATTGATGTTGGAATCTGCCATTCAAGCACTAGCAGCTATTAAAGTAATTGTTAAATGAAAAGCAAGGTTCTTACGCAATTGGGGCAGCAGATAAATCCTTTTTCCTTCACCTCGTTCTTCCAGCTCTCCACAGTCTCAGGGCTGAAGTTGGGGAGGCCTGGTCGTGTGTAGTTTAGCTAAAACAACAGATATAAAGCAAAGTGTGTACAGGAAGTGCAAAATAAGTAGACAAATGAGGAATTAACTAAATTTACAAACACTACTGATTTAACTCATTTTTTAAGTGGCACAATATTAGCTTTATGTAGTTGTACAGTGTGACAAATCTTTATAGTAGCTATGTTTCCTACCAAAGTTGCTAATTTAACTTATGTGCAAAATTAGAATATCACTTAAAAAAATGTGCGAATAAAGCACTGTTGCCATCCCATGTGCTCAAGAGAACAAAATCTTCCACTTCCTAGGAAATTGGCGCAAAATATCTGTATTAAAAATGGAAGTCGGTGCAACTGTGGCCACTGTGGCACTTTTTTAGTACATTATAAATGACTTGCGCCTCAGAGCGTGCAGATGAAATGCTGTCAATAAACACTGTCCCTGTTATTTTGCATTCCTGAACGATTGTGTTTGGGAATACAATCGTGTGAGTCGGTCTCGGGAGGTAATTATACCGAATAATTTTTATGACAGACTTGACACTTCAGAGCGACTAAAACAACATTTGAGACGCTGTGCAAAGAAATTGGTCTGCTGGTTATTCCAGTTATCCAATCACATCCACTGTTGAGGAAATGTTATTTTGTTGGGCATCAAAGGATTTATTCAGTAAATGTCTTTCCATCGTAGTTTATGTGCATGTCTTCTAATCAGATCAAAAATTACCCGCCTCAACTGAGCACATATGTTTTTTAAGTGCGTTTTTAGAATTTATGCACATCTTGCTGTTTCCATCCAGCATTTTTCTTTTATGCGATATCCCAAATTTTCCACAAGAACAGGTGGATGGAAGCTTAGCTACTGAAAAAGTACCTCTAATTGAAATCCTCATTGTTTGGAGTCATATAAATGCTGCTAATTAACAAATCTCAGACTTTTTAACATATATTACATGCATCATTTGACAAGGCACTTTTGTCAGTAACTCATAGTGTAGCCTCAACACAGCCGTACCCTTTTGATGTCTGGTACGAGGTCGTCTTTGATGCGGCGTTTGTTGCCCCAGTCTTTGGCCAGCTCGTCCTCTGCGATCTCCTGCAGGTGGAAAACTGCCACCTGAGCCGAGCGCCGTCGCACCCGTCCGCTGGGCGTCCTCTCCAAATCCAGCAGCTCCACCTCTGTTTTCTCCTCTTTCCTCTCCTCCATCTTCTCCAGCTGCTCGTCTACTCTCTCCTTTGCCTTCCCTCGGGCCTTTTTCAGCTCGGGCTCTTCCTCCTCCTCCTCCTCCTCCAGCAAATCCTCCTCATCTTTACTGTCTTCTTGTTTCCAGTTCTCAGATGTGAGCTAAATAGAGGCAAAAACAGTTTGTGAGATGAAGAAATCTGCCTAAAATGTATATACAGCATCACACTCTCCAGATGATGTCAGATTTGGACGATGAAGTGTAGTCAGTGTGTGTAATCTCACCGAGTGAGTGACGGGATGCTCCGTGCGCAGGTGGTAGTCACGGCCAGCTTTGGAGCGATAGGTCTTACCACAGTGCTGGCACAGGAAGACAGGCTTCTGTGTGTCTGGCAGCTCTCTGCCACAGCGCTTCTGATGATACTGATAACCCATCAGACTGGAGAAATGAGCTGAACAGCCCTGTGCGACAGAGAATCAAACACACTTCATTAATTCACTCATTGATCTGTGGGATGACAGTCTGGGTACAGTGTTCCCTGCAAGGGCCTGTTTGTTAATACAAACGACATGACCATACTTAGTGACAAATAAGCTATTTTTCAAAAAGGCCCACGTCTTCTCCCCTCCTCTCTATATTTCTCTTCTCATCTTTGAATCAGACTCTGCTCTTCTGAAAGACTACATTAGAATGAATTTCCATGCTGGTTTACAAATACATCCACACTTATAGACAGACAGAGAGAGAAATAAAGAAAACAGACGGATGGATGGATGGAAATAGACCGCCAGACAGCCAGCCAGCCAGCCAGATAGATAGATAGATAGATAGATAGATAGATAGATAGATAGATAGATAGATAGATAGATAGATAGATAGATAGATAGATAGATAGATAGATAGATAGATAGATAGATAGATAGATAGATAGATAGATAGATAGATAGATAGATATCTGAGACGGACAGACGGAAATAGACAGATGAATGGATAGATAGATGAATGGATAGATGGATGGATAGAAACAGACATAGATAGATAGATAGATAGATAGATAGATAGATAGATAGACAGACAGACAGACAGACAGACAGACAGACAGACAGACAGACAGACAGACAGACAGACAGACAGACAGAAATAGACAGATGAATGGATAGATAGACAGATGGATGGATAGAAACAGATAGATAGATAGATAGAGACGGATGGATGGATGGATAGACATGCAGTTAAACAGGCAGACAGATAGACAGACACATAAAGTGAGACAGAAAGGAGACAGAAATTAGGACATATTAAGGATAGACAGTGCCGTCTAGAGAGACAGACAGACGGCAGCCACCAGTGACAAATCCCTACCTCATTGGGACATTTGATTCGGCCCGTCTGTTTGAGGACGCGGCGTAGCCTCTCTCTCTCCTCCTGCTCTTCCCCAGACACATTCTCACTGGCCGAGGGCTTACAAATGGGAAACAAATACAATGCAACACATTAGCGTCTCTCCAGAAACTCTTCCTCAAGTCTTTACAACAATGTGTTTCCAATAACTGCTTTCTGAAAGCCAGATGCCCGGCAGTCTTCAAAACCTCTATAGAAAGGCCATTACTCAAGGCATGTTAACGGTAATTGTCAGACTGCACTTTATACAGCACAGTATTTGCTCTGATGAAAACATCAGCAGAGGAAATGAGGCATAAGAGGTATCTAAACAGGACTCTAGAAACCTCAACACGGCACCTGAGGGTGAACGCTAAAGCCTGAGACGCAAGAACTCACACACCATTAAAGCTAATACCCCAAAGGCACACAAAACACAGAGATGTCCATACAATGTGTGATCACCTGACTATATCAGCCAGTAGCTCTTGCCTGGTTTCCCACTGAAGCTGCGCAGGGTTGAGCCTGATCAGTACCTGGAGTGGAGACGTCCTGGGAAAAACTAGGCGTATGCTGAGAACACTGCACGATTTTCAAATCCACAGAAACAAAGATGTGCAACGATTGACAAATTGTACGGTTGATAAACTGGTTTTCCTTACAAACCAGCTATTCGACCACTATTAACAATCCTCGTCAGAGAATCTATTCTAGAGTCGAATCGTGACTCACTGAATCGAAATACTGTAGAACTGACTCACGAGGCATCTATAGATCTCCATTCCTTATCCAGCAGTTCTCCCTTTACAGAACAAAAAAAATTATGGAATATACTGCAAATTATAATGCGATATATATTACATAATACATTTCCATATATGGGAACTAGTGCTTATATTTTTCAATATACTGCAATATATGCATTGACATAGTATGGCTATATATTAATAAAATACTCATAAATGAAGACAAAAATTGCATTATATGTAATATTCACAAAGTTTTATCCTTTAATGTGTACATATTGCACATACAGTGAGGAGAACAAGTATTTGATACACTGCTGATTTTGCAGGTTTTCCAACTTACAAAGCATGTAGAAGTCTGTAATTTTATCATCAGAGATCATACATTTCCTGTAGTTCTTGACCAGGTTTGCACACACTGCAGCAGGGATTTTGGCCCACTCCTCCTTACAGACCTTCTCCAGATCCTTCAGGTCTCGGGGCTGTCGCTGGGCGATACGGACTTTCAGCTTCCTCCACATATCTTCTATTGGGTTCAGGTCTGGACACTGGCTAGGCCACTCCAGGACCTTGAGATGCTTCTTACAGAGCCACTCCTTAGTTGCTCTGGCTGTGTGTTTCGGGTCGTTGTCATGCTGGAAGACCCAGCCACAACCCATCTTCAATACAAGATCTCGCGATACATGGCCCCATCCATCCTCCCCTCAATACGGTGCAGTCGTACTGTCCCCTTTGCAGAAAAGCATCCCCAAAGAATGATGTTTCCACCTCTAGGCTTCACGGTTTGGATGGTGTTCTTGGGGTTGTACTCATCCTTCTTCTTCCTCCAAACACGGCGAGTGGAGTTTAGACCAAAAAGCTCTATTTTTGTCTCATCAGACCACATGACCTTCTCCCATTGCTCCTCTGTATCATCCAGATGGTCATTGGCAAACTTCAGACGGGCCTGGACATGCGCTGGCTTGAGCAGGGGGACCTTGCGTGCGCTGCAGGATTTTAATCCATGATGGCATAGTGTGTTACTATTGGTTTTCTTTGGTCTACAATTTTATCCCTGATGTCCGTACACAGCTCTCTGGCCTTGGCCATTGTGGAGAGGTTGGTGTCTGTTTGATTGAGTGTGTGGACAGGTGTCTTTTGTTTTAGATTTAGTCTCTCACAGTTGAAGTGTACCTATGATGAAAATTACAGACCTCTACATGCTTTGTAAGTAGGAAAACCTGCAAAATCGGCAGTGTATCAAATACTTGTTCTCCCCACTGTAGATAGATAGATAGATAGATAGATAGATAGATAGATAGATAGATAGATAGATAGATAGATAGATAGATACGATTGATTGATTGATTTGCATTTCAGTGAGTGAAATAAGTATTTGATCCCCAAGCAAAACATAATTTAGTACTTGGTGGAGAAACCCAAGCACACAGGTAAGACGTTTCGTGTAGTTGGTCACCATGTTTGCACACATCTCAGGAGGGATTTTGGTCCATTCCTATTTACAGATCCTCTCTAAATCCTAAAGGTTTCTTGGCTGTCGCTTGGCAACTCGAAGTTTTAGCTCCATCCACAGATTTTCTATAGGATTATGGTCTGGAGACTGGCTAGGCCACTCCAAGACCTTAAGGGCGTTATGTTTTGGGTCATTGTCATGCTGGAAGACCCATCCACGATTTCTCGTCCAAGATTTTACAGTACATGGCCCTGCCCATTGACCCCTCAATACGGTGAAGTTGTCCTGAACCCTTATCAGAGAAACAGCCCCACCTGTTCCCACCTCCGTGCTTGACTGTAGGGATGGTGTTCTTGGGGTCATAGTCAGCATTTCTCTTCCTCCAAACACAACGAGTTAAGTTGATGCCAAAAGAGCTCAATTTTGGTTTCATCTGACCACAGCACTTATTCCTAAGCCTTCTCTGAATCATTAGATGTTCATTGGCAAACTTCAGAAAGGCCTGTACATGTGCCTTCTTGAGCAGGGGGATCTTGCGGACGCTGCAGGATTTCAATCCATTGTGTTGTAGTATGTTACAAACGGTTTTCTTGGTGACTGTGGTCCCAACTGCCTTGAGATCATTAACAAGCTCCTCCTGTGTACTGCCCTACAAAGGCAAAAGACCTTAACTCGCTAGACGTGAGCAACCTGTCTGACAGGTGTAAGTCTTCTAGCAGCTGTGCCAAGAGAAATCGGAATAATTCAGAATAATTCAGAATAATTCGACTGTACGACAGAGAGTCGAGTGGTTATGACGCAATCGTTAGCCTATTTTTTTACAAAAACTGCTTTTACAGGGCCATAACGTAAGATATATGGTAATGGAGCCTTTTATACATTGTCGTGTTTCTTTAGAAATAAATAATGGCCAAATGGAGTATTTAAACGCCTCATATGTAAAGTTATTCGCTGTCAAAGTGAGTCTGCTACAATGGCGGCCCCCAAGGGAAACTTCAGTTTCCGGCTGATGGATTACCTCCTTGCACAATACCTCCATTGCGGCAAAGAGTATCTTCAATTGGTACACAGTGGCATAAGAACGCGATAGCATAAGACTTGCAAAGCGCACATTCAAAATGATCACAATAAAACAGATCCTCGTGCACATTCGACCCGGGGGACTGGTTTATAGCAGTGGTGGACCCGAAAGACGCATGCACTTTCACATTCAGATAGCCCCTCATCACAGGCGCATCCTGAGATTCTAACTTATTACAATTGAGGACACAGATTACCTTAATTCTTTTAATTTTAGAAACCAATAGTTAAGAGTACTCTGAAATTATTTCAGTTCACTAAAAGAAGATATACATTGCAGTCAAGAAATTAAGTGAATAATTAAGTGATTATTGAGCATTAGTGATGAACACCTGCTGTTAACAAGCAGAATCACAGAAGGAAAGAGAAACACAAGAACCACAACTGACCTCCAGCCACAGCCTTAGATAAAATCAACTGAAGATAAAACATTACATCTGTTAATATCTCAGCAGAGAATGATTTAACTCCACAAACAGCATTACCAGCTTCACTTATTACTAACCAGTTTGACTTTTGTCATGCGTCTACAGAAGATGTTATTGAGAATAAACAGAGGTTTAGATGATGACGATTTATTGAGTTTCATTTGAAGTTACCATGATGGTGATCAGTGTCTGCTTTAGTTGGGCTCTTTACCCTTGGCTTTATAACGGCAGTTTATAAAACACATTTGTTATGGCACAAAAGAAAATAAATATGTAAATAAAATATGATCAGGTGTCGATGGTTGTGTTTTGAATATGAAAATCATAATTTAGTGACTTGATTCACTGATCTTTTCCTAATCTCTGATTAAACAGGTGATGTATTACTAGTTTTGTATTATTCATTATAATAAACCTGTGTTTCTACAGTGTAAAATCCATTGTTTTGTCAATCAGATTTTAAAATCTTTCATGACATCATGCTGACTCACACAGACATCAAGAATTAGAATATGAAGTTCAACAATGGTGACCATTTAAAAATGATTCATGCCGCAATGCATGCTGGGAGCCATCGATAAGTTTTGTATTATGCAAGTACCCAGCATGCATTGCAACATGAATCGTTTTTAAATGATCACCATTGTTGAGCTTCATATTCTGATTCTTGATGTCTGTGTGAGTCTTAGTAATGCCATAGATGAAAACTTTTTGTGCGCAATCTGTTTGTAAAATCCTTCATATTATCTGCTGGCTCTTATGCTGTAGAATCACAGTTTTGAATAAAATGAATAATATGTTGCCCGTTTAATCAGAGATTAGACTCTGAATGAGATCAGTGAATCAGGTCACCAAATGATGATTGTCATCATCAATAACGAACCATCAACACCAATCATATTTTCTCTTGATTTTTGTGCCATAGCAAATGTGTTTTATAAACACACGGTTACAGCAGCTAGAGAAAAACTTATGTGCAAAAGTGAAGAGTCAAGACTAGCCCAACTAAAGCAACCGCTGATCTCCATCATGGTGACCCTAAGCGAAACTCAATAAGTCATCAACTTCTAAACCTCTGTTAATTCTCATAAGAACTTCTGTAGACGTCTGACAGAAATAAAGTCAATCTGGTTAGTAATAAGTGAAGCTGGTAATGCTGTTTGTGGAGTTGTTTAATCCTCCTTTGCTGAGACCTTGAGAGATTTAACGTCTTTTATCTTCAGTTGATTTCATCTAAGGCTGTGGCTTAGATGAATGCTCAATTGTAGCTCTTGTGTTTCTCTTTCCTTCAGTGATTCTGCTTGTTAACAGCAGGTGTTTATCACTAATGCTCAATCATCACTTAATTATTATACAATTATCATGCTGGGATCTAGAAATGTTCTACAACTCATTGAGTTTGAGTTCTGTTTCAGTCATTGTGTCCACATAAGTTTCTATAATATTTGAGTGCAGTGAACTCAATTTTATTTAGTACATATAACTGTTAGGTTTTACAGTGCAGCTGGTTTGATGTTGAATGCACCAATAGGCCTACACTTGTTGCTTCATTATTATCTCTCCCTGTGACATATTAGTCCCGACTCCAGCGTCGGCTCGACCGTGTTCAGGGCGCAGGGGCAGTTTTGGCACTCTGCCAGCTAGATGCATGAGTAGTTATTTGTTGTATTCACCTGCTACGGCATGAGTGACATTTTTATATCAACTCTGCATATATCCTTTGCGATCGATATCGCACATTTGTCGATGGAGTGGGTTCAGACCGATAGAGTAAATGTTTCGAGTCTGACCACGGTTGTGCAGGACAAAGCTGTCCCTCCGAGGACATTTCAGAGGTTACAGGGACTGATGGCAGCGGTATCACCGTAATTTAAATGCAAATTTTAATGGACAGTAAAACAAAGGCAGAACACCGTACAATCTGATAGGTAGCATTATTTGTCAGAACACCGGCTCCGTAACTTCATATTGACGCGCAGCTAAACAAAGGCAGAGTACCGTAACTCAATTTGAGCGTTCCAAAACAAAGCCAAAGAGCGTTCTGCCTTGGTTTTTCATGGGCTTTTGGAAGTTATTGTTAAGACCCATTATTTTCTCGAAAAAAAAACACGAAATTGACTCAAGATACTTATCCACATGATAAAGGAGGTCTTGAATGTGCCAAAAAATGTCTAACTCCTTTTCCACCAAAAACGAAGTTACGGCCTTTTGCCTTTGCACGGCATTGTAGTTCTGGGCTGATCCCTCACCTTTGTCATGATCATCCTTACCCCATGAGGCGAGATCTTGCATGGAGCTCCAGACCGAGGGCGATTGATGGTTATTTTGTATTTCTTCCATTTCCGAATAATGGCACCAACAGTTGTCTCCTTCTCACCAAGTTTCTTGCTGATGGTCCTGTAGCCCATTCCAGCTTTGTGCAGGTCTACAATCTTGTCCCTGATGTCCTTTGACAGCTCTTTGGTCTTGCCCATGGTGGTGGAGAGGTTGGAATGGAAGATACAGATTCTGTGGACAGGTGTCTTGTATACACATAACAAGCTGACATTAGGAGCACTTTCTTAAAGTGACAGGACTAATCTGTGTTTCACATGGGCACATAATCAATCTGTGGGAGGAAGAATTCCTGCTGGTTGTAGGGGATCAAATACTTATTTCACTCGATCAAATGCTAATAAATGTATGACCTTTATATAATATGTGTTTTCTAGATTTTTTGGTTGATATTCTGTCTCTATCCGTTAAGATAAACCTACCATATAGATAGATAGATAGATAGATAGATAGATAGATAGATAGATAGATAGATAGATAGATAGATAGATAGATAGATAGATAGATAGATAGATAGATAGATAGATAGATCCCAAAACTGCTTCACACGCTTGACGTTCTCTTCCTGTCTAAGTGGGCGGTTCTTGGCGAGAATAATCTGGCCCAGACCTTATGCTGATTCTCAAATGTTTGGCTCAGTCAATCTACTCAGCACCTGGCTCAAATAACAAAATCACAGACCCAAATGCACATCCTCATTAATGTTTCATGCTGTTTCTGAGACATTTGCTTGTGCATAATTTAACACATTTCTTTGGAAATATTGTTTGCAGCTAATGCTTGAGCTTGGCAGATGGAGCTTATATCCTCATGGCCCTCTTTAACCAGTTTTTCTCTCTCATGTTTTTACACTAAACCTCACAAGGGTCACAAGGGACGCCATCATCATTACGGGATGTGCCGATCCTATTCAGATGTTGGCGAATTTGACTGGAAAAAACAGATGAACTTTACTCATCATAACGCAGATTACCATGGTTTGCTGTGAAGAAATATTACTGGCAGGAACTGTGTTAATGGCTTAGGAATGCTGAGGAAATTATTACAGTAGAGAAATAAGGCTGGGGAACAGGAGACAATCATTACAGTTGAAATGCAGCTTGAAGACTGTTTTTAAAAAGCCTTATTAGACCTTTTCCCATATGTGCAGTTAATGGTTAGAGCCTAATGGATGCTTTAGGTCTTAAAGTGGTGCTGGAGTTTGGAGATGGTGTCAGATATAATAGAGATTAGCGGCCGATGTGGACGTAGGGCAGCCACTGTACAAACACAGCTCCACTAGTTCATTAAAAGTATTAAATATGTCTACCTCTGTTGGTTCGCATTAAACGCACATTTCATATGGACTATATTATACTATGGTTTTAGCATGTGATTTTTTGCCTGTGGACAGAAATAATCTCACAAAATAAGTGAAAAGAACGAACCTGCCACACTTCCAGAGACTAATATTTTCATGTATAAAGAGAAAAGGTGATTATAAAAAAGTGATGCAATTTTAACGGATAAATCATTTTATTTCTAATCATATCTTTTCATAGATTTTGACATCTTGGAGATGAGCTGTACTATAGATCTTTAGATGAATTCTTATAAACAAGATGAAGTCAAATGTGTTCTGGCGCTGTCGCTCACCTTAGTGTGGTCAGCCATGCTGTGGTAATCGAGTCCAGCTTTGGATCGGAACTGTTTCTGACACTGCTGACATTTGAGGGCGTCCCGCAGCTACAAGAAAAAACACCACGGTTTATGATGCCAACATCAGATATCATGAAGTCATGGGTTCTAAATGTGACATTGATATCTCACATACCAATTATACATACTTGACTTGTGAACTGTGAAAGTCATTTGTAGGCATTTGTAGGTTTGTTAACCTGAGAATGATCCAAATATGCCCCACACAGCAACTTTGACAATATTTGATTGATTTTGTTTGGTACAGTTTGAATAAAAGCATGTGAATAACTCAAGGGGTGTGAGAATTCTGTCGACAATCTGCTTCTTGCTACATCAGTGAATGTTTACACTACAGTTCAATATCTGGGGTCAGTACGTTTTTTTAAGTGATTTTGCGGCTGTATTTATTTTATCAAAAATACAGTAAAAATTGTAATATTGTGAAATATTATTACAATTTAAAATAACTGTTTCCTTTTCGATTATATTTTAAAATGTAATTTATTCCTGTGATGGTAAAGCTTGTCACATGATCCTTCAGAAATCAGTCTAATATGCTGATTTGATGCTCAAGAAACATTTCTGATTATTATAAATGGTGAAAACAGTTGTGCTGATTACATTTTTTTAGTAAACCATGATACATTTTTTTCAGGATTCTTTGACGAATATTGATAGAAATCTTTTGTAACATTATACAGTAAATGTCTTTACTGACACTTTTGGTCAATTTAACACATCCTTAATGAATAAAAGTAATAATTTCTGCATGGAAATACACTAAAAACAAATGAAAAATAAGGTCAATGATTACAATTTTAATACATTTTCTTTGCCATAAAACGTCTTCTCCCTTAATGCCCATCACAGCCATCATTGATTTCACACAGGGCTGAGGAAGAGGCTAGAGAAACTACAATTACTCGTGACCCCGCAATAACGCAGCCGATCGATTCCCCCTTTAATAGACATGTCATCATTTTTATAGAGTTGTGCTATACACTGGGCTGGCACCATTAGACTCTTCTCCAGATGCACACTGGGTAGGGCCACTCATCGCATCGCTCTCACAGACGCTCAATCAATAAAACGCCCCTAATGACTCCCTCTGGCCTCGTGCGCGAGGTCCCGAGAGAGAGGTGTCTAATTGCATGCCTGAAACATTCTCCTCTCCGCTTCCTCTGCGGTTTCGTTGTATAAACAACAGAGGGAGAGTAATACGTTAAAGGTTTGATTCTGTCTCTTACGCCATGTCGGCCTCGTTCACAAAACGCAAGCAGAACAAATTTCTGTGTAAATCGCTCATAAATCCGTTCTTACATAAACCGTCCAGATGAATTGAGCGTGACTTTTGCATATGATTTACATTCAGAAACTCTTTCTGCTTGTGTTTCATGAATAAGGCTTTGTCTTTCTTCATATGAAAGAGATTGTGCACATCTGCTACATTATGTTTGATGCGTTTAGAAAACTGAGACAGATGTTGTCTTCATCGGAGGAGTGGGATTGTACGAACAGTGAAATCCACAAGGACAGTTTGGGTTATTAAAAGACCTTCAGGTGGATGAGAAATCAGTGTGAATTCCACATGAGGTCAATGCAAACATCAATGGCTGTGGTCTGTGGTGGTGTCTTGACTAGATATCTTCTTATGTGTAATAAGTTAGGTTTCATGGTTGCTGAATAGAGTGAATTGGCTTTAATATCTTGAGGAAGGAAAACATACGTTGGATCAATGGTTTTGGCTCAAATGTAAAGCGAGTCATTCTTCACCACCAAGTAGGTTTTCCAAACACACTTCCTGTTTGCTTTTTGTCCAACAGATCTTAATGGTTGTTTATGTGCGCGTGTCAGTATCAATACGCTACAATAACTCTTGCTCGTTGCTTGCACCATTTATTTACTTGTTGCCCTAACCGGAAGAAGATTACCACGACGATTGCGTATTTCCGGTCACAAATACGGAAGTTGTGTTAAAGGTCTATTACAACAACTCTGGTCGCAAGCTTCCCTGTATAGTTTTTACAAAACATGAATTAGAAAACAAGCATTCTTTTATAATTTGTCTTTTTCTTGTTGTATTGTTCATTGTTTAAAAATGAATGAGGGGGAGGGTAGTGAATGGCGTTCCGGTTCGCTAAAGACCCGAGGTATGTGTTTTGAAGTGTTAAACAAATTGGGAATGTTGAGAGTAATTTGTAAAATGATGTGTCTAAGCCCACGCTTGTGTTGTCCAGGTGTCCAGAGTGAGTTCTGACCTTCTGACAGATCTCCATGTGCTTCTTAAGACCGGGGACGGTCTTGCGAGTGACAACAGAGCAGGTGGGACAGACCACTTCCCCTCTCTCGGAGATGGTGTTCTGCCACTGGGCTTCAGCAGGGGGCACTGAGACAGAGACATGAAGATAAAACACATTTAAGATCACAATAATGTAAGCTACACTACAGGTCAATGGTTTAGGGTTTTATTGTTTATGAAAGTCTTTTATGTTCACAGAGACAGCATTTATTTGATCAAAAATACAGTAAAAAAAAAACTAATTTTGTGAAAATGTTATTGTTTTTAATTTATTGTAATTTTGCTGTATATGAGATATGAGAGAGAGAGAGAGAGAGAGAGAGAGAGAGAGAGAGAGAGAGAGAGAGAGAGACCTGAACTGATGGCAGCAGGATCTTTCCTGGAGTGAGCTTGAACCGACTGCTTTCTCTGTGACTCCTCAGTGAACAGAGTCCCTTCCGCCCTCTTCATCCGGCCTGCTTTTAACTTCTCCTCCACCTTATTCATTCCTGTACAACACATTACACATTACATTCAGGGAAAGCAGAGACCTCACAAGTCACAAAAAAATACCACCAAAAAAACAAATGAAACTCAAATTCTCCTGGTGGTCAAAGAGCCTTGTTGTGTTGTAGTCTGTCTTGTGGTGCAACGTTTCTAGAACATGCACCATTATAACGTTAACAGGAAATGAAACACTTGTAGAATAGACCTTATAGACCCCCTATTAGCACCAACAGGGGTAATTATTATCAAAGAGTATAAGGTTGATAATTATAAACACACAGCAGTGAAAAAATAGCACTAAAATATCAAGGAGTATTTATTGAATGGAGGCCTGGACTAAATTCTGAAAGTCAATGTCTGACAGATTTACTTCAGATTTAACAAACCTCTGACTACAAACTCCACAGTGAGGCAGTCATGAAAAGAAGAGGTCATGGCAATCTAGTAGGTCACTTAAGAGAAACTTCCTGTACTTTACATCCCTTAATGTAAGAGTTTGGCTTCTCTGAAGAAATTAATGACAGCTCAGGCAAAAATGCAGGAGGAAATGAAATACTAATTACATTAAATTCCCCTGCAATAATTGTTGCTACATTTAACTTGTAATATTTGTTATTCTGGTAACACTTTACAATAATGTTCCATTTGTTAACATACAATGAACAGTTGTATTTCTATAAACTAACGTTAACAAAGATGTATATTCATTGTTTGTTCAAATTAAAGCATTAACTAATATGTTATGACCATATAACCTTTTTGTATAAAAATGTACCTTACTGTAAAGTGTTTTAGGCCTAGAAGAGCTATGAATGTCACATAAATTATGGGCTTAGAACCTAAAAAAACACAATTACATTTAAATATATGGTGAATTTCAACATTTTTGATTCTGAAGATGGACTGGTTCAAAACCAAAACCCTTAAAAATCTAGAAAGATTCTCTGCAAGGCATGTCATAGAGCATCAAGCAAGGTCTGATTTAAACATCTGTCATGAATGTACAGTCCCACTGGGCCTTGTGGTACAGATCCACCTCTGGGCTCAACGGGCCTTGTGGTGTAGCTCCACCTATGGGCTCAGTGGGCCTTGTGGTGCAGCTCCACCTATGGGCTCAGTGGGCCTTGTGGTGCAGCTCCACCTATGG
Organism: Phoxinus phoxinus; assembly: GCF_949152265.1. Taxonomy (NCBI): domain Eukaryota; kingdom Metazoa; phylum Chordata; class Actinopteri; order Cypriniformes; family Leuciscidae; genus Phoxinus; species Phoxinus phoxinus. Next base: position 22,249,893 of record NC_136893.1, read on the forward strand.
GCTCAGTGGGCCTTGTAGTGCAGCTCCACCTCTGGGCTCAGTAAGTGTTTTTAGTAATACTGTTATAAAATATTAACAGATGTTTTTCTTGTTGACGTTGATTGATTTGTTTGATTTTAACTGCCATACTTGTTCACTGACTGATTCAGTTTTATATTTTTATGACTACAAAAATGTGCCCTCATAAATCCCTCTCAAAATCAAATCCAGAGGGCAAATATTGGCCCTTAATAAAAAAATGTTATTTACAGGCTGGAGGAACAGATGTGAGGATAGGAAGAGGGTGTGTGTGTGTGTGTGTGTGTGTATGTGTGTGTGTGTGTGTGTGTGTGTGTGTGTGTCTCAGGTTTTAGTATAATTTAACTTACCGTGGAGGTTCATAAAGGGACAAAATAATATTTTTCACATATAAAATGCCAAAAAGTAAAGAATTAAAGGTATTCTATAGCAGTGTTGGGTAAGTTGCACTAAAAAAGTAATTAATTACCAGCAACTAATTACATCTTCAACAATGTAATTAGATTACTTTACTAATTACTCTCTCTAAAAAATATTACTAATTACTTTATAAGTCCCATATCAACCTCGACCAGTTGAACGATACAAGGATAGACATGAAACTGCTCTTTTAATTATTTCAAATAAATACCAAAAATTGCATAAATTATTATTGAACTGACCATAGTATGGGGGAGAAGGTTACATTAAAAACATAAATTTTAACATTAGACGTTACATTTTAATGCTTGTTTTATATTGTATAGTCTATACAGTATTTAATGCAATTACACCAGAAATCTTACAGTAATTAATTACTTAGCAATGCATTACACCCAACATTGGTTGTGTGTGTGTGTGTGTGTGTGTGTGTGTGTGTGTGTGTGTGTGTGTGTGTGTGTGTGTGTGTGTGTGTGTGTGTGTGTGTGTGTGTGTGCGCGTGCGTGTGTGTGCGTGTGTGTGTGTGTGTGTTACCTTTCAAACCGAATGTTCCTGAAATAGACGGCTGTTCCCCGGTGAACTTCTTTGGAGTTTTCTGCTTCCTCCCTGGCTCAAATGGAGAAGAACAACAACAAGAGGTCAAACATCTCAATAACATGGCGAAGAGACACATTCACGGTTGCTCTATGACTAAATGCAGTGCTGAACGTTCATGAGCAACTGTTGTAAGTTACAGTCTCATTAATGATGCTCAAACTTCAGCGCACCAAAGGCGGAGGAGCACCTGCTGTTTCACGATCTCCCTGCCACAGCTTCATGAACCCGTCATGCTATCCATTTCTATGTGTTAGCATAGCCTTTGATTGTCAAGTTATGTCGCACAAACACAGCTGCTCTAGTGCTTTTTTTCCTTGACATGACATCTATACACACACACAGATGCACACACACTGTCCTCGCCTCTGGCTCTGGCATGGAACAACAAACGAAGGGATCGTGTACCCAAACAAAGGCCATAAATAGCGGACTCGCAGCATGAGCCACGTCGACGTCTCGACACACAGCGTCTCTGCCAGGCGGAGACAGAGACAGCAGCGCCACCAGGTACCAGAGAGACTTAATGACCAGCAGCCCTCGGATCTCACACAGAGCACTTACACACACTGCTGCTTAAAGGGACAGGCCACCATTCCCTACAGATGTAGGGCATTCTGGGACGTGTTCATGAGAACTGTTGTAGAGGACTGTTCAAACCCTGGAAATTGTAGTACAGATTGAAGGGAGCTTCATCTTTTTGAGTGGAACTACTTTTCTGGATGCTGGAACTTCCGGTTATGTATTCCCAACACAACCTCTGTTTGCAGAATCACCCAGAAGGCAAGTTGTGTTGCTCAGAGTGAAACTGCATTTGCGAGGGAAATTAAAATGTCATTGCTCATACAAATGCACACATTTTCACTGCCAGCTACACAATAAAATGATAAATAAATAAAAATAAAATTGAATTTAAATGTACAATTGTATATTTATTACATGATTTTATATTATACATTTTAAATGCATTATTTTTTACATTTATTATTTAAAGGCTATTTAATTATATTATTCATTATACATTTCTACACATTATAAAGTGTTTCTTTTTGGTAAAGAACTTAAAGAATTTAACTTTTATGCCCACATTTTCACTTCTAAAAAATTTATTTAAATTTATAATTTTGGTATTCACATTTATCATTTTAAATGTATATATTTTTTCATTCAACAACACAAAAAATACTGAATAAAGAACATGTAAAATTTTATTTCAATTTATAATTTTATATTCACATTTATCATTTTAATGTATAATTTTTTCATTTAATATTTATTTTTATTATTTAATTTTACACATACACAGTATGATGTTTCTTTTTATCTTAAGTCATTATTACAAACTTCACAAAACGAATTTCAACAACTTGTCAATAGTTCATTAACTTCCAAGAAAAAGAAAAATGATCATTTTCTAATTAATGTTTTGTCAAATTTGTATAGGGTCGCTAGCGACCCGAGTTATTTTCCGTGCAACAATAACAATCTCTGATGACTCAATAAGTGCAAAAGTTTAAAAGAGTTGAAAATTCATATCCATAAGTCACAGAAAAACAAATGTTTACGTTTACAAGGCAAAAATATGCTTGTACATGATGCAACCGGCTCAAAACTCTCTCACACTGGCCTTAACTAAGACTCTTATAGTTATTGACCCTCAAGAATAATCACATTCATATTTTATGGTATTACATGTGGTACTCCAAAGAATATCATGACATTCCCATGCCCATGGAGAGGTGTTGGGGTGCTTTCATGAATCTTAGTGTGTAGCAATCTTACTGTGCTTCATTCTCTCGGGGTCCTCCTCAGGGAAGAGTGGGGGCAGACTGTCGTCCTCGCTCTCGCTGTCCCCGGTATCTAAAGACGTCCCCTGCTGCTGGGAGCTGTGCCGCTGTCTCCTGTCCGGCCTCTGGGGGGCGCATTCCCCATTCTGCAAGAGCTGCGACACCTCCTGCGTCTTCTTCACCTTGAAAAATACGGGTGATGGAGGGCTGTTCTCCATGGGCCTGAGAGGGAGCACAGGGAACACAGGCTATTAAAGTCAATCCGCAGAGGACTGGTACCATAGTAACACATGAGGACTTCATCTGGAGCGTAATGATGGCAGTGTGGAAAACAAGTCATGTCCTGAAGCGATTTTTGCTGTGTCAAAAATGTAAAAAAAAAAAAAGAAGCTAATTTTAATTTGCTGCAGAAATGATTAATGCGCAATTAAAAGTGGCAAGATGGAAAAGGGTATTGAGCTTTCAGACCTTTTTTTGGCATTTCCCTTCACAGGGCTTTTCTGCTGTTTGGGTTCGGATCTGGTCTCCAATGTGACTCTTTCTGGATGATTCCACAGCTTGTGCTTCTGAAGACGCACCTTGGTGGCAAATACAGCCTCACAGTACGGGCATCTGTGACTCAGCTTCTCTGCTATGGTCGCCTGAACGAGAGGCACACACACACACGCACACACAACGTAAGTTCAAGTGCTATAGGACTCAGATCCAAGTTAAAATGACAGTGGGTCTTTCCAAAGTTTCTAAAGTAGGTATTGGTCAAGATGGTTGACTAGTTAACCTGTCATTGACAAGTGAGGTCAAGTAGTTAGACTTTTATGTTTTTTATATTAATTATATTATGTTATAATTGTATATACACAGTATATTTATATTTATATATATATATATATATATATATATAATTGTTTATTATATGTTTTTATTATATTATATAATATTTTATAATTATATAGTTATATTATTAATATTATATAATTATATGCTTTATATACTTTTACTTTTATTCAGTAGAGATGCATTGAATTGATCAAAAGTGACATTTATGATGTTATGATTATTATGTTTACAAAAGATTTCTATTGCAAATAAATGCTGTTCTTTTTAACTTTCTATTCTTTAAATAATCCTGTAAAGGAGATGAAAATTCATTTAATAATATTACTGTTTTTTTTTACTTCATTTTCAAGCATATAAAGGTCATATAAATGGTGAGCGCAAGAATCTTACAGACCATGAAATAGAGGGATGCACATACAGTATATATTTTAGGTGTGAAATATTTATATTTGTAAATTGTAAATCAATTTAAAGACTCACATTGTTTTTGACAGTTTTTAGTGTGCTGTGCTTAGCATGCATAAACCCTCAAAGAAGTTGTGTCTCTAAATTCATAAAATTTGCCAATTTCAAAAAATTACCTTTACCTAAAACAAGCCTAATTTTAAAGGGCTTCTTATGACTGACTAGTTGATTAGACGTTCAAACAACCTACTGATTTAAAAAATATATTTTTACATAACTATTAATGAATGAGAGTTGGTAGGATACATTGGCTTTGCAGTGTAAGAATGTGTAGTTTGGATTTTAGTTCTTACCCCTTGGCATCGCTGATAGTGATATTTAAGTCCGTAAATACTGGGGAATTCCAACCAGCAGCCTGAGTTTGGACACTTCACCCTGGAACGACTCTTAAACTCCTCTTTCCACTGGACCATCATATGGGCCTACGTCCGAGAAACACATACGCACGCTAGAAACCATTAGCAATCAACTCACCTACACACAGCCCTCTGTGAAATGTTCTTCCTCCAAATACAACAGTTGGAAATAGTTTGGAAAGTCCCTTTACTCCGTTCACAAATGACACACAAAAAAACCACCCAAAATCCCAAATTGGCGTAGCTTCATTCCTTCATCAACCGCCAAAATGGATATTTCACAGCTTTACTCACAGGAATAATGCGCAGCTCCTGCACCTCCACACGAGGACGCCCTTTCTTCTTGCTCTCTGATTTCTCATTGTAGGAGGAACCTGAGAAAATGTCAACATGAGAGAACATTCCCAATTTAACATCGTTATTTACATAATGTGATGTCATTTGCATGTGATTTCATAGCATATTGTATGGACTTATTGTGATCAATTGTAGCAATATATATATAGTGTATGATTTTATCCATATCCATAACTTTTTTCTCACATCTGTCATTATATGTGACCCTGGATCACAAAACCAGTCACAGTTATATTTGTGGCAATAGCCAACAATACATTGTATGGGTCAAAATGATCGATTTTTCTTTTATGCCAAAAATCATTAGGATATTAAGTAAAGATAATGTTCCATGAAGATATTTTGTCAATTTCCTACCGTAAATATATAAAACATTTATTTGTGTGTGTGTATGCACAATCGCCAACATAAATGGAAAACTTTACAGGCGATTTTCTCAATGTTTTGATTTCTTTGCACCCTCAGATTCCAGATGTTCAAATAGTTGTATCTCGGACAAATATTCTCATATCCTAACAAACCATACATCAATGGGAAGATTATCTATTCAGCTTTTATATGATGTATTAATCTCAATTTCAAAATTGTGACCCATGTGACTGGTTTTGTGGTCCAGGGTCACATATGCTAGTATTACAGTACTTGCTGTTAACCCATCAAATACAATTCCCATATACCCACCCATGCATGGAGAAAATATTTGAAAGGAAAGATATACAAAAATTATAAACCTGTTTTTCTTTGAAATATCATGCAAAATATGACCAGGAAAGTGAATGCGCAAGTCAATGATTTCATGGCGGTTTCTATCGTATTCCAATCGTATCCTCTCCTCCTTAAAACACCTTGATTTTATCAAAGAAGAACCATTAACCTTACTTCAGATTAATGATTGGCTTAGAAACTCCCTTCAACACCTGTCAACATGGCAGCTCTCCTCCATATGTTCCAGACGTCAGTGAGGCTGAACGAACATTTAGAGACACAGTTTGCATTGTGCGTACAAATTAGTGCCATTGCTTATTTCATGCAAGTCCCAGGAGAACAGAAGATGATAGCATGTGTTGGCTTTCTGGTTGGTGGAGGTCACAGAAGGTTGCCGTAAATCCATACTAACGGTGGCGAGGTCAAAACGTTGAGCAAACGGCAGATAATTACACACTAATTCTCCATAGAGGCCCGCTGGCTCATGGCTGCTAAGCAACTATATAATAAGGACACTTACAAAGTAGCTTCAGATAAATTGTCTGCAGTGTGTGTATGTGTGTGTGTGAGTGTGTGTAAATGAGAGTGATAAAGGCCTTTCACAGACTAGAGTAAATCAGCCATTAATCAACCATTTCTTTGACACGACACTAGGAGGACACACTCCTGGAGTTAAAGGGATGGGTCACCTAAAAAGGGAAATTCTCTCATTCACTCAACCTCATGTCATTACAAAACCTATACGCTGTTATCAGTAGTACACACAAGGATTTTTTCTATTTTCACACATGTTTCTATACAATGACAGATCAAGCTTCAAATCAAAATGTTTATCAAGCTAAAACACACACACACACACACACACACACACACACACACGCACACACACACACACACACACACACACACACAAAGCTAGTGGTAAGTAGCCCATATTACTCATGACTCTATATTCCACGAAGGGGAGTGCAATACTGACAATATTATACGGTGATTGATTAAAATTATAATTATATTCTATGTTTTTATTTTTTATTATTGTTTCTGATTATCATCTTTATTGTGGTTACGTTCACGTGACAATGCAGTTCTTGGTCATTTTGAAAGTTTATTATTTGGATGCGTTTAAAAGCCTTGCCAGTATAAACTTTCACTTTTACTCGCACGCTGTACATATTTCTGAGCGCACACACACCAAAGCACGACCACAGAAAGACAGCTGACACCAGGGTTTGACATTAACTTTACTGCTCACCAGCCACTGTTGCTAGTGGTTTTCAAAAGTTACTAGCCACTCAGGATTGTCACTGGCCACAATTTTGACATTGATACCATGGGGAAAAAACTGCCACATACAGATATAGATATAGATATAGATATAGACACAGACACACACACACACACACACACACACAGACACACACACACACACACACATACACACATATAGACATAGACATACACACACACACACACACACACACACACACACACACACACACACACACACACACACACACACACACACACACACACACACACACTATACACACTGCTATTAATTCTACTTTGTTAAATTCAAATATAAATTTCATGTTTGGTAACACTATTCAAATTTAAGAATACAAAAACTAACACACAAACACACACACACACACTCTCGTTTCTGCTAAATTCTCTCTCTCTCTCTCTGGGTATATGGAAGGCAGACTCTTTCACTTGCACACTCCTCTCGTTCACAATTATCCGTGTCCTCCATCACAGCGGCCCTGCGACTCTCCACAGAAGTGTGTGGGAGGGGTACAGAGCGCTGCGAGAGTGAAGAGGAGGGGGAGGAAGGGCGGGTCTGAGACCAGACAACGTGCTAATTAAATGTCACGAGTCCTGCTATCTGCCCCTTTTCACATCTGAGCTGTAGAAGCGGCTGGTTTGCTCTTTTCTCTCTTCTCCTCACAGATGACCCTGTTAACCAGGGTGGCTACAGGGGGGCTGAGGCTGCTGACCGGGGCTACAACATCAAATCTTAATTGACCTATTTGTTTTGTTTATAAATGTTCCTGATCTTCTTCTGCAGAATGAAAATGACTTAAACTTGTATGTACTGTATATATACACATACAGTGATGAGCTAAAACATTATGACCAGTCAAAGGTCAAACAAATATCGTTGATCATCTCCTAACACGGCCACATATTAAGGTCTGGGTAGATTAGATGGTAAGCAAACTATTATTTCTCGTAATCAACGGTTGCAGGAGAAATGGGCAGGAATAAAGATCTGAGCGACATTGACAAAGAGCCGAATTGTTATGGCAAGCCGACTGGGTCAGAGTGTCTCTGAAACGGCAAGTCTTGTGTGTTTGTCCTGGTCAGCAGTGGTGAGACTTTACCAACAGTGATCCTGAGGAGAGACAGGCCAGTGGCAGGGTGTTGGGCGGCCAATTCCACATAACTTAATTTATTTCAATTACGCACAAAGTTTATTTACTTAAAGGTGAACAATGCAGGGTTTTTTTACCTTAACTGAACAGCTTCGGAGTCATTGGAATGGTTATATTACCTTTTTCGGGTTGAAAGGTGGTCGTCTCGCACCCCCCTATCGCCTGTGAGCGGAAAAACCACCCTTGCAACTTTGGGCCGCCGGCCGCCGCGTCAGGAAGTATCGCGTGATATCAGGTCTCGCGATGTAACGAATTGCTTTACAGCAAAAAAAATCTGCAAAAATTCTGTCATTATTGCACTCCCTCACGCTGTTCAAACCCGAATGAAGAAGACGTTGTAAAGAAGGTCCCGTCTGCTTTGATGTCGTTGATCTACTAGCCTCTGGTATCTCAGAGTCGACAACGAGTTTTTCGACAGTGTTGTCAAATATCTATTCCGAAATTCCCGAAACTGCATAGCCCTGCTCTAATTTAAAAGCAACAGGTTTCCACACTTTTTTAAGTTAAAGCTACACTGTCATTTTCTAAGTTGATTCTTAGCAAAAAAAACACTTTGTTCTTTCAAAATGATATGTGCTCATTAATGTATAATTACTTCCACCAACTAATCAAGTATTCTCGTAAGCGTAGAATCTGCCATTTATAATACATACGGGCGAGTCGCTCGAATGGCGGAAGCCATGTTGCGCCTCCATCTTGAAAATACATTAGCCAAAGAGGGACATACCTGGAAATTCAAGCTTCGCCTTTCACGATTTTACACTCAGTGTCACCGTGACAAATGCGAGGGGAGATTACTTGCGACTGCCGGCAGATTTGAAAGCCTGTTGAAGATTGAGGATCACGCCTATTCTCGAGGACATGTAACAGAGTCGCCAAGGAAGTGAAAGAGAGAATTAAGCTAAGAGAGAGCTACATGATAGCTGATGTTAGCAATGAAATGGTACCAAAATAACGAAAACGTAAAACTATTATATATATCGTTTTACATAGAGGTCATAACACACATGTTAAATGACTAAATAACTAAATCCAATTTGTAATAGTTTTCTAAAGTAACCTCATTCTTGGAATAATACGGCCACCGTAGGAGTTAAAACGCCCTCGGAATGGGAGGGGCTAGAAAGTAATATTCAGTTGGTAGTCATATACGATTTCACCGCTAGATAGGAGTAATTCCTACACAGTGTAGCTTTAAGTCAACTGATCACTTTTTTTAGTGTATGATAACAGTCTTTAGTATGCTGCAGATGACATAACAACGGTCGTCTTCACAGGATGGGATATTCAGTCTAGAAACGAATGGGGCCGTGAAACATAACTCATCTAAGTATAGCAGATAGTGATTATCACAGTCTTTTCAGTATGCCATCCACTTATAACAGAAAGCTGCATTAACGGGAGGACATCAATCTCCAACTTAACTCAGGTAAGTATCCGCAGGTTAAATAGGTCACAGATATTGGCACACAGCAGAAAGCATAACTCAGGAGAGTATTCACAGGGAGATATCATGATTCATGACAGTCTTTGAAAAACGACATCAAAACTATCAACAGGTCACTTTTACAGTCCTTGTTGAACGATATTAAACATAACTCAGGGCTGAATTCTCAGGTAAATCCATGAACCGTCTTTGCAGGATAACACCAAACATAACTCAGGTTGATATTCATAATGTCTTTCAATCAGTCAGAAAACAGAAGACAGACTGCATCTCTGGTAAGCAAGGAAAGTGTCACTCACAGTCCTTAAAGCGAGACAAGGACTGATCTCAGGGTATGTTAACAAGACAACGATGTACTACGATTGGAAAAGTTTTTTCCTTTGTACAGACGACAACGTTGTCAAAATGATCCCCATTTAAAGACATTAATGCTTTTATTCAGCATTTATTTTACACGGCTGTTTTCAACATTAATAATAACCAGAAATGTTTCTTGAGCATCAGATCAACATATTAGGATGATTTCTGATTTCTGGAGGATCATGTGACTCTGAAGACTGGAGTAATGATCCTGGAAATTCAGCTTTTATCATGTGAAATTATAATAATATTTCATAATATTATTGATTTTATTGTATTTGTAATCAAATAAATGCAGCCTTGATGAGCATGAGAGACTTCTTTCAATATCATCTTACCATCCCCAAACTTGTGGTTAATGGTAGGCTATGTTAAACTAAACGCCACATAGCTGGTTTGTGAATACAATAAAGGGTTTTGCCCTTAAATGCTGTGACTGTTTATTGAATTCACCACTTCTCTCTGTAAATGTTGGGTACACAAAAGCGGTTTTAAAAGGGACAAGGTGAATTATATTCATACTATTATTTGACCTAAAAAGATCCGGTACAAAGGTTCCCGGGGCTTCTCTTCTGAGGTCTCCCAGTTAGTTTTGTGGTTTTAGTGGTGTTGGATAAAGGATTAAACATAATCTTTGATCACACCCGGAGGAGGGCCAGGAAAGTCAATAGCAAAATTATATGCTGTTTAAAAGGATGTTTGGGAAGCTTAAAGGAAGAGCCACGCTCGGGCTAGAGGCTATTGTGGGTGGATTTGAAGGCACACTATTTATGATAACGAGAATTAGAGAGATCTGTTCAGGCTGAGTTAGGCTAAAGCACACATACGACATTTGCCTGGTAGATAAGCACTGTATTAAGTGTGTGTGTGTGTGTGTGTGTGTGTGTGTGTGTGTGTGTGTGTGTGTGTGTGTGTGTGTGTGTGTGTGTGTGTGTGTGTGTACAGTACTTAAGCGATAAGAAGTATGAACGCAAACAAACACATTACAATGGCATGGGTTTAGTTTAGTCGAGACGATTTTGACGGTCATTATGACACTTCTGCTGATGAGGAAATGAGGTATGAATTTTAATTTCTGTCTTCAAATATACAGGTCCTTTAGATAAAGAGCATAATTAAAAAATGTTGCTCTCGGGAAAGACATGTTTGTGTTGCTATGGGAATGAGAGCTACTTGTCTTATTATCTGTCAGGCCGCTTCCAGTGTGGATGTACTCACACACATTACTACCAAAGTGGTACGCTTTAATAATACACACGCAAACTTTTTCATTAGTGGTGTTTACTAAGGCAAGCTCAAAAGCCATTATCATAAGTGTTACACTTCCTCATGCACTGTTTGTGCTATGGACAGAAATTATATCTCAAATAGTGTGGCTTGTTGAGGAAAGATGTTCTGTACTTTTCTAAGTGATCATACTTGTACACAATTCTGTCATGAAACTCGAGATGGCGCAGGCTGAGAGGTCTATAGGGCATCATCCTCTATAGGGCACAGCTGATTGGTTCAGGCTGTATCAGTAGCCAATGAGCTCGCTGCTCAACCTTCACATACTTGGTTAGTTCAAATATTTGCCCTAGCAGTGCAGCATGCTTTCAGAAACCCTCCAACTTCCCCAGCTCCACCTGTATAGATCTGCTACGGGTAATTCATGTACGCTATATTGTAGAGAAGAAGCATGTCTTACTTGCTCACAGCAGTGTGTGTATTGGCAGTAGCAAGTCCTGTACTTGCTCTGCAGCAGCAGAAGAAATATCAGCAGAAGCAACAGCAACATAGCAGATCTATTCCACCATGACAAATTGTTACACTTCGCCCAATCAGGAAATTGTAACAAAATATATCAACATTGTTATATCTATTGCCATGCTAAACATCAGTTGTCATCAGTTGATTCTGGCGGATGATGAAACAGGCAAAAAAGACAACGTCCCACTATTACCAGAAATGATAAACATTACGTCTGCTGTTTAAAACAAATAAAGAACCAATGTAGGAGAATGGTTATAATGTGCAAACAGCGAGAAACTGTGTTTTTGTTATTGCTCACTCTTTTTTTTCTGGTTTCTGCAGCAACTCTTTTCATATTCTTTATCATGGCTGAAGCGCTTTTGTTTCAATCTATAAGAATAATATAATCAGCCTATGTTATATTTTCAAGTTAAAGGTTGTTAATATTAATAAGTTGAGTCTTTTGTTTATTTGACGGTGATTTCACACTTCTTGTGTTTGTATGAAGGCTAAATACAAATAAAAGGTGAACATTAAATTATTTGTACCGTTTTTATTTCTAAAATATATAGATTTATGGGAGGTTTCACAGACTTGGCAAATTCATTTTTCAGAAGTTTGTAGGTACAGACATCCGTTGCGGCAGTTTTTCTGATCCTTTTATATTGTTCATGTCGATATCGGAATTATATCGTATCGATCTAAATTAAGAAATATATTGTGATACACACACACACACACACACACACACACACACACACACACACACACACACACACACACACACACACACACACACACACACACACACACGCACACGCACACGCACACACACACACGCACGCACAAACACTCCTTGTTTTGCCCAAATAAACTACTCTCTGTTCTCCAGCAACACCCCCTTAAAAAAGCCTAACAAAAGGTGTGTGTGACACACACATTCCCCAAGACACAAGAACAACTGTTGTGTAAAGACGTTGTATATAATTATAAAATGGTAAAATCTGTTCATGACTGCACACATCACACACACACACACACACACACACACACACACACACACACACACACACACACACGGGTATGCTGTAATTTTGAGAGAGTGAGACCCTCCCAGCTGTCTTTGGCCGCAGCTGCATATTGCTCATTTTCATCCTCACTGGAGAAGGAGAGAGAGAGAGAGAGAGAGAGAGAGAGAGAGAGAGAGAGAGAGAGAGAGAGAGAGAGAGAGAGAGAGAGGAGAGGGAGAGGGAGAGGGAGAGGGAGAGAGAGAGAGAGAGAGAGAGAGAGAGAGAGAGAGAGAGAGAGAGAGAGAGAGAGAGAGAGAGAGAGAGAGAGAGAGAGAGAGAGAGAGAGAGAGAGAGAGAGAGAGAGAGAGAGAGAGAGAGAGAGAGAGAGAGAGGGAGGGAGAGGGAGAAAGAAAGAAGTGCTGCCAACTGCATAATGATCTCAAATAACCCGGCCACTCTCCTCTTTGCTTTGCCTGCAACAACTTCTCACACACACACACACACACACACACACACACACACACACACACACACACACACACACACACACACACACACACACACACACACACACACACACACACACACACACACACACACACACACACACACACACACACACACACACACACACACACACCTTGACCCTCTTATTTTTCCCTCCTCTGTCCTCCTCTATTCATAAGGCTCCTCTCATGGGTCTTTCTGTGTACAATAATCAATTTATATGGCGTACAAACAGTATCAACAATTACAAATGAAAGCAATATCTGGAGTTTATTGCAGGTATTAAATAACTGTTGTGGAAGGTTATCAATATCTTTAGCTGTATTTAGAGTCCAAGCTAAACGCCATACTCTGAACACACTGTTGACTTTCTGTGATTAACTGATTCATTAGGTATGCATGAACTCTTCCTTATGTATTCTTTAAGTTTTAATAAGATGCTCATAATGTTTTCGTCAAATGTTCTCTATGCTTCTTTTAATGCGTTTAGAAGTTATTTGTAAAGTTCTCATTGTTACAAGGTGTTCATATGTTTTGTATGATGTATTCATAAAATAGGATTTATAAATTTTTTAAATAAGTTATTCATTAGCATTTACTAAATATCTATTTGCCGTGGTATCAAAATTATACAATTTTAATGTAATGGAATCAATAACTGAAATTATAACCTATCATTAAGTGTAGGTTTCAACATGCAAAAAAGATTTTTGCTGCTAATGAAAATGACTTTGTTAAAATGAGCTACTGACAAATTAATTCCATTATGTTCAATCCACTTGACGTGCCCCTATTATGCTATTTGAAAGTTTCCTAATGTTGTTTTGGAGTCTCCTACAACCAGTTTACATGCATCAAAGGTAAAAAAAAAACTTTAATTTTCTCATAATATACACTGCACATCACCACATTTTTCAACGATTCTCAAACGACTCGTCAGATGATTCAGTCCCTCTAAATCCCAAATCATCCGACGAGTCGTTTGAGAATCATTGAAAAATGTGGTGATGTGCAGTGTATACAATGCATAATAATAAATTAATTTTCCTTTAGCATACTAACATGCACTAGTATGACATAGGAACCTAAATTTATTAAAGGTTATAAAAGGAAATATCATGAAAATCTGATTTTTTCCGTGTTTAAGTGCTATAATCGGGTCCCCGGTGGATCTACCAACACAGAAAACGTGAAAAGTGACAACCCAGTAACTTTGATTTGGTAAGCCTTTCTCTGCAAGCATGTCAAAAAATAAGACGGTCAGATTTCACTCCCCTTCTGACGTAGGAAGGGGATCTTATTTTAATATTGCCGCCCCTTAATCTGCAAGATTTCCGCCGATGGCGATATTTGGTTTTCAAGCGACAACAGTGTGACCAGTTTTAACACAGTGGCAAAAGTTTGAGCAAAGCATGCAAACTGTTCTGTCGTTGCTGCACAGACGAGCACAGAACAATATTTGACCAAAACATGTCACAGTTGTCTTATAAAGACCTCAGGGAACTGTGTCAACTTGTGTAAAAGTTACAAATGACAGTTCATGCAAGTCGATGAGATGAATCAGTGTAACTCCACAACAACTACATAAATGTATCCAGATACCTTTCAGAAACATTGCAACCTCTTCTGAGTCTCTCTGTAAGGCTGGACTCCGCTACTTGTTAATTCTGAGATTTTGGATGAGTGAGAATTCACGTGTTTGTTATTGCCGGAGTATCTGAAGCTCGTGTAAAGGATCGGTCTCTTCAGAACTGAGGCGGGGAGCAGCAGCTCATTTGCATTTAAAGGGACACACACAAAAACGGCACGTTTTTGCTCACACCCATTATGGGCAACTTTAACAAGCTATAATAAATTATCTGTGGGGTATTTTTATGAAGGTAAATAGCAAAACTCGAGAGTTTTGCTACTCATTGCATACAATAGAAGTCATCGCAAATCATTGAAAATCATTGCGTACAATTGAAGTCCCATTTCATTGGCTAGGCGCCAACCAATAAAACGGCTCGTTTGAACACCCCCGTGCTCCCGCTCCCTTTCTCTCACGCCGCCACTGAGGTGCAAGTGCACAAGTCAGTTTTGCACCTGATATATCGCGAAAAGAGTTGCAAAAGTCAAGGCGTGAAATTTGAAATTGCAGTGACAGATTTGAGAAGTTGCAAATGCCTAATTGAGGTTGTACTGCGAATGTGAATGTAAGATTAAATGCAAATATATATTACAAGTTTGAGTCTGTCATTGTATTTCTGTGAATGGCATTTTACACATTTACTGTGAGTGTAAATGTTCTCGTACAAGTACGAATATTTATTGTACAAGTTATTAAATTCACATCTACGTCCTCTCGAGTTTTGCTACTCTACCTTCATATATTTTGAGCTGAAATTTCAGATACACATTCTGGGGACATCATAGATTGATATTACATCTTGTGAAAAGGGGCATATTATGTCACCTTTAAGTTGGTTTAAGAAAACCTTTGTATAAAATAAGTTGTTTTATACTGGTTGTACCAACTTGAACTTCAAAATTGCATTGAAATTTCCCTTAATTTAATTAAGTTAATTGAAAAACTAAAACAAGAAAGAAACCTAATTTACTTCCGAATTGTGTTGCTGTTTTCACAATAGCATCTTTCATTATTCATCAGAAGAATGTCACAATGAAAGCATTTCAAATTATTGTACAGTATGTGTTAGTATGTTATACATTTGTAGATTTTCCAAGCAAGTAACATTTTTCAGTATGTTTTATTTTACTCCATGTGGCTCTAATTATCAATTAGCTCAAAGCCACCCCCTGATACCTTTTGTCCGGCCTCTGACTTTCCAGTAGCCTTGGCAGTAGCACAAAACTGTGTTTCAGTCAATTTCGTCAATTTCCCTGACGAACTGAAGACAAAACACATCCTTCTCTGTGAATGTTGCTCTGACAGCTACTCAGCCAAGAAAGACATCATAATTCCACTCCAGAATCAACACTTAAAACCCACAGAAATGGTCCTCAACCTTCTCCATCAATATCCTGAAATGTAAATCCTGATCCATCAAAAATCCTGAAGCATGGTTTCCACTAAAACATTAAGCAGCAAAACTGTTTTCAACATTGATAATAATCAGAAATGTTTCTTGAGCAGAAAATCAACATATTAGAATTGTTCATCAGTAATAGAAAACAGTTATGTTAAATTGTAATAACATTTCACAATATGTGACCTTGGACCACAAGACCAGTCATATATGTCAATTTTATGAAATTGAGATGCATACATCATCTGAAAGCTGAATAAATAAGCTTTCCATTGCTGTATGGTTTGTTAGGATGGGACAATATTTGGCCGAGATACACCGGCAATCTGAGGGTGCAAAAAAATCGAAATATTGAGAAAATCACCTTAAAGTTTTCCATTAATGTTGGCGATTGTGCTGCATCCACTCACAAAAATAACATTTTGATATATTTCTGGTAGGAAATTTACAAAATATCTTCATGGATCATGATCTTTACTTAATATCCTAGTGATTTTTGGCATAAAAGAAAAATCTATAATTTTGACCCATACAGGGTTTTGTTGGCTATTGCCACAAATATAACCGTGCGACTTATGACTGTTTTTTGTAGTGCAGGGTAACATATTAAAGTTTTTTACTGTTTTTTTTTGCAACAAATAACTGCAGCCTTGGTGAGCATAAGAGACCTCTTTCAAAATCATAAAAAAATTGTGAACAATAGAGTGTCACAAACTTAGCAACGGTCTTAAGTGTGTGATGGACCAAATAAATCATGTGACTGAGAAGCTCATTCCAGAGAACAGCGCTGTGGCACAGAGAATCACTAAGGACACAAAGTCCTTTGTTTAAAGCCCAGACTGAAGTTGTGCGAACTGAAAAAACATGAAACACATACTAATACAGAGCAGTGTTTGAGTATATGTGTGGGAGCTCACAGAAATCTGCAGTGACAACTACAGTACTGAAGCTATGGAGGATCTGCTGAAGCCATTATGGGTGTACAGTATCATAACCAACAGCTGGACACACTGACCCCCTCTCTCCATTTCCCACTTTCTTTCATTGTTCAAGACTCATTGTTCATTTCCTCATGCCTTGGCCTTTTCCCAGATGAGAACAGGGGTCAGGGGAGCTCAAAAACATAACCCCATTTTAGGACTCTCAGGAGAGTTAAAAACAAACAAGATTCTCAGGATTCTTTTCCATCAAGAGGTAGGGTTATATAATAATGACTTAGAATCAATCATTAGTAATTTCTTACTAAAAACAAGGAGGCGGAACAAGAAGAGCACATGGCAAACACAAACAAAGACAAAGCCATGTACAATGAAACAAAGACAAGGCTGCCAGGGCAGAACCCTGATAACTACAGAAATGTAATAATCAAATGTAAATTAAATTGCATTGTTTTCACTGTATGAATTAAATGTATTCTTATTCTTTATGAATTATAAATGTATCATTATTATTATTATTAAAGATGCAAGTTATTCAAGAGCTGTGGGTGATTTTCTATTTGTATTCACATTAAAGTCGGCATGAAAAGTACAGTAAGTTGCAATAGTCTTTTCTTCCCTATTGTGATGTATATTCATTTGAAATGGCTTCTTGAACGAGAAAAGATGTAGGGCGGGACTTGATTTTTTTCCATGTGGAATTGATTGGATGGTTGTGTTTTGCTATTGGTTGATCTCATGTGAGTGACAGTAAACACCACGCCAGTAAACACATCATTAGAGAAGAGAAGAGATGCCACTGGATGAGTTATTTTGTTTAAAGATTACTAGGGCACAAAATGATGTGAATGATGTGATGATAAAATAATGTGCACGGATGGCAGCCAGTATAATATATCTTGATTCATACATAAACGTAGCCTGGGAAAACTCTGACGAACTTCCGGCAAATTTGAGATTTGCTCTGCAAGTCCGTCTGGCCAAGAGCCCATTCAAGCCCATTTCCAATTTTTCCAAATCGAGGCACCAAATCACAAACGTTGAGGCGGGCATTACACGACGTCGATCGCTCTGATTGGTTTTAGGTCTATCCAATCGTGCCCAGAGGCATTTGAGCGACATCCGTTGGTGACGTCCCTTTTGAAATGGCCTGTGAATGAACCTTTCTCCAGACCCACTCTCAGTTACAAATGAGAAGGCTCTGGTGTCATAAACACGATCTTCTGTCTAAATGACGGCGATTCACATGGATTTCCCTGTATTCAGAACACGCTGCATTGCATTCACATGTTCACTTATTTACTTTACAACAATCCAAGTTGCTATATCAGTCAAACGTATTGGTCACACTCAGTGTAAAACAAAACACTATTAATTAATCAATCAGGCCAGAGATTAGCGAATGATGCAGTCATAAATCCCGATCACTTCTCTCCTCTCTCTTTCTCATTTATGGTGTTCCGCTGTCCCTCGTGATGTGTAACAAGGAGGCAGACCTAAACAGATTAGCCCATTAAATGGTAAATGGACTGCATTTACAGTATATAGCGCTTTAACAGACCCATGGCCACCAAAGCGCTTTACATATTGCCACACATTCACCCATGCATTCACTCATTCATTCACCGACGGTGGTGTCAGCCATGCAAGGCACCATCTAGCTCGTCGGGTGCAGCTGGGGTTAGGTGTCTTGCTCATGGACACCTCGACACTCGGTCAGGTGGAACCGCCAACCTTCCGGTTTGTAGACAACCTACATGAACCACTGAGCCACTTTTTGAGGGTACATCTAGGTGGGGGGCTTGAAAATGTTTTCTTCTACAAAAGGGAGTAATGGTAATACTCTTTTATGTCCTGCTTTAGCTTTGTTTTCACTCTGTTTGTTTTCTTTATTTCCTGTTTTCCTGTGTTCCCTAGTCAGTTTCCCTGGCTGTTAATTAGTTCAACTTCTTACACACCTGTTTCTGTTCTTCTCATTATCAACCCGATTTTTCCGGTATTATTTATAATTCAACGTCTTAATGTGGTTGTGTCATTTTCTTTCTCCTGAAATCTCCTGAGTGTTCTTGTTGGATTTATTAAAGACTATTTATTTTGAATATTCCTATGTCTCCGTTGTGCGTTCTCTACTGTGACAAAGAGGGCCCCGGCAGAAAAGGTTTGGGAACCACTGGCTTACAGCTACATAAAGATTATGAACTCTTTTTAATGCTTCATAATACGTTCTCTGAGTGCTATTTGTATTGAAAAGCTTCAAAGAGGTGTTACATCCATGAACCTCATTCAGTTTTTGATAACAGATTTTCTTATATGTCAAGGCCAGAAACAGAATAGCAAAGGAGATCAGACTGGCTAAAAGAAGCTACTCTGCAAAGCTGTAAAACCAGTTGTCAGCCAACGACGCAGAGTCAGTCTGGACAGGTCTGAGGATCATCACCATGTACAAGACACCAGCCCACGATCTGTGGAGAATCAACAACTGGCTGAGGATCTGAATGTGTTTTACTGCCGAGTCTCATACCCCACAGAGCAAAGAAGTCTACTCTGTGGATGATGCAGTCAACATAGGACTGCAACATCTCATCAGACCTGGGACTTACGCAAGGATCTTATTTGTGGACTTCAGTTCAGCTTTCTACACCATCAGATTAGATCTTCTATCATAAAATCTGACCCAGCTTTTCGTGCCCAGCCCAATCTGTCAGTGGACCACCAGCTTTCTGGCAGATAGGCAGCAGATAGTGAGAGTGAGACTGGGAAAACTCTCACTATCAGCACTGGTGTTCCTCAGGGATGCGTCCTCTCCCCACTGCTCTTCTCATTGAACATAAGTGACTGCACCTCTAAAGACCCCTCAGTCAAGTTTGCAGACGACACCACAGTCATCGGCATTATCCAGGATGATGAAGAGTCTGCATACAGACAAGAGGTTGAACAACTGTCTGTCTGGTGCAGTCATAACAACCAGTC
The DNA here is from genome assembly GCF_949152265.1 of Phoxinus phoxinus. Lineage (NCBI taxonomy): Eukaryota > Metazoa > Chordata > Actinopteri > Cypriniformes > Leuciscidae > Phoxinus > Phoxinus phoxinus. The sequence continues at coordinate 22,269,865 of NC_136893.1, forward strand.
ATGTTCGTGGACTTCAGGAGATACACCCCAGCATTATCCCCACCCAGCATCATGAGCAGCACTGAGGCAGCAGTGGAGTCATTCAGGTTCCTGCGCAACACCATCTCTCAGGACCGGAAGTGGGACAATCCCGTTGTGAACAAGGGCCAGCAGAGATTGAACTTCCTTCACCAGCTGAGCCACCGGAGCTGCTGACACAGTTCTACTCACCGTCATTGAGTCTGTCCTGTGCTCATCTATAACTGTCTGTTGTGGTTCAGCCACCAAATCAGACATCAGGAGACTACAACGGACCGTCAGGACTGCTGAGAGGATTACTGGTGCCCCCCTGCCCACCCTGCAGGACCTGTACTCTTCCAGAGTGAGGAAAAAGGCAGGTAAAACCATCAATGACTCCTCCATTTGAACTTTTTCAAGTGCAATACCCCACTTTTTTGTGCAATATCCTTGTAAATTCATTTAGTTCTATTTATTCATATTATTATTCACAATACTGTAAATATGTTCATTCTGAATAAACCTATCCGTCTTTACACTTTGTTATATTTTTTATTCTTAAATGTTATAATGTGTCTTGTTATATTTATGTGTGTGCACTGGAAGCTTCAATGCCACGGTACATTCCTTGTGTGTGCAAGCACTCTTGGCAATAAAGCTCTTTGTGATTCTGATTTAAAATGAAAATGGTTTTGAATTGCTCTTTTATGTGTTACACTTTTTTCCCACATACGGAAGACTTGTAAAAGATTTATGCGATGGGAAAAGACAAAAGTACTTTTAAGATAGCTAACTGATTTTTCGTTTCAAGATAACTAATGTAAACTCAGGTTTACTGTCAGTTCTCCTCTCTCTCCCTTTAGCTCCCAGACTGCATCACAGCTCACAGCTAATTTTAGACAAATCCAAAATAGAAGAGCCTTCATCTAGAAGCCACTCTTTTACACTGGATGAACAGATAAGACAGCACAATGTCTGTTCAAACATTAAACTTGTGCAATTTGCTATTTATTTACAACAAATGTACAAGTTTAATTACAACATGAAGTTTTATGTAACAAAGTTCGGGAGGAGCATGTTCAGGTAATCATCCAATCAGCACAAGAAGGAGCCAGTATAAATAAAGCCTTTCCTTACCTCCTGTCTCATGACTAATTTCTCAGCATCCCACCTCCACCCCTTCACCCCACATTCGGCTGGGTCCGTTCATAGATACCTATGATCTCTAAAGTTATGGGGGGAGTACTCTGGGGTCGGGCCGAATTCTGAGCTCGGAGCCCTCCCCCCGGACAGCAAGCCAAATACGCATTATAATATTACATCAGATTTCATTAACATGTAAACTTGTGAATCTAAAGGACAAAAATGAACCACCACCTAAAAACAACACTCACCAAGTGCCAAATCCGATTAATTTAGGCTGTATTGAGTAAATTAGTTTATATAAATTGCACAATTTCACAACGTTAGGTCTACCATAGCAGGCTTTCCGTCATTTAATCTTGTGTGTTTATGTGTCCGTAAAATATTAATCCTCCATTACCAAAACAAAGGAACCTCGAATTCTGGAGTGTAACAAGGGAAAAGTGATCAAAACAAACTCAAACCACAGCTGCAGATATGATACTTGCTTGCTCAGATCTTTTTTTTCTGACTTTAGTTTCGTTGGAAACTCTTCTTACTATCAGTGGGGCTTGATGTAGCGTGACAGATCCACTCCGGCATGACGATTACAGTAACAGTGCCGAAGAAACATCTTACTCCCCAATACCTTTCAATTTTATTTAAAAAAAAAAATGGCGATAGAGAGGCTAGTTTTAACAAAAATATGAACTAACATGAATGAATAAGGCATGAATATTGGCAACATTTAATAAACATTTAACTCCAATATTGATTGCAAGTTTGTTTCCCTTCACAACACTGCTACTTAATTTGTCTTTATTCGTCTTATGAATATTCCTTGTGAGTAAACATCTGCTATATCATTTATTAAGTATAACATTGATGTTAAATGAATTATAAAAAAGCCCAGCAGGTGGTATTTTAACAAGCAAGCCAAACTCGAATGACTCACTCAAACTTACACTGAGCCAGTGTAGAAGAGCAGAGCAAACTGAATTTCTGAATGGATTCAGATTTCTGCAGCAATAGAGAGACTGAGACTGGAGATGGGTGGAGTGTGTGTGCGCATGGGGTCACAAAAAAGCAAAGAAAAGCGGTAGGATCCATTTCCCTTGACTCAAGGTCCCTGCACTGACTCTTAAGGTCTGAATCGATTTTTAAACTACTCTCCATAAAGCTCCAGCACATCATTGGCCTTGCAGAGCTTGTTCTGGGCATAATCTCCAGCTATCATCTGCTGACACAGGGCCAAAAGTCTGTGGCAGTCCCAGCATCCCATAATTCACTGCTGCTGATAATGCTCCAGGAAAATGTTGCCCTTGTACACTAATCTAGGAGCAGGCTGAATCATAAGCCTCGGATGCTACTGAAATGATTTTTAGAAGGGTGATAACATACAATTTTAGGTCCCTCTTTAAATAAAACGATGCTAAGTAGCATAGTGGTTTAATCGTTTCTATCTTATCAGTACCCTGTTGTTCATGGATAATGGCTGGGTGGACTATCGCATCTGTCATCAAGATATAATGTCCACAGTCTGACAGTGACTTGATGATACAGGATAAAAGTATCTATTTTATGGCACAAAAGAAAAGGACAAAAATCAATATCTACACTTACTATGTGTGAGAAATTGACTTTACTTGTAGTTTAATACAATACCTGTAGTTTACTACTTGTAGTGCAATACAATAAGATAGCTATATCTGACTAAATGTTTTGCAGATTGGGTTAATGTGTTTTAAACCCTAGATTTAAGCCATTTTTAACACTCGATGGAGCAACACTTGACACTTGTAATTTTGAAACTGGGTAAGCACCAATTTTGCCAAGGGGCTGTTTACACGACACACCGTTTTCAACTAAAAACGTAAAACTTTTTATGTTGGCGTTTTGGGTTCCTGAAAATGCAAACCTTTGAAAACGGGTTTCAAAGTGCAAGTTTTTGTCAGCGGTCTCCGTGTAAACAACAAAAACGTGAATCTCCGAAGACAATGACGTCATGCACATGCGAATTACGTGTTCAGTCTATAGTGTTTCATCCTCATCTAATGACCTGGCAGCAGAATACAGCCTTTTTTAGTCGTTTTCGAGGATCCGTGTGAATTGGGATCGTTTTGACAATGGTGTCGTCTGTATGCCGAAAACTCGAAAGGAAAAACTCAGTAGTAAGCATATCGTTGTCATGTAAACGCACCCTAAAATGTGGTGCCATGGTGCCAGTGATATACTTTCCCTGCTGAAAAATCAAGCATAAACCAGCATGAATTCCATGTTGGTCCAGGCTGGTTTATACTGGTGGACCAGCAAACCAACAACCAGCATCCCATACCAAAACATATGCTTGTTACCAGCAATGCTGGATTTATCCAGCTTTGATAAGAGAGAGCATGGACAGATACGAGGCTGAAAATGGCACACTCAAACTTTATTTCTGCATGTGCCACTGTTTGTGTTCACACCTAGCAGCTCTCCTCAGTAATGCTGTGAAATGGGCGTTGCTCAGGCATGGAACAGATGGACGCTATGCAGTGGGTCAGAGATGAGCTGCATCATCCCTGGCGGCCTGGCACCTGACAGCATCAGCACCACAGCAACACCGCCGTCCAATAAAAGAGCGGTTGCTGAATTTATCAACTAGGCGACAACAAACTGATGTAAAAAAATTATGGACATGATCCAGAGATTCGACAACCAGGGGTGCGTTTCCTGTACAATTACGTAACTCGCTGCTTAAAGTGATAGTTCACCCAGAAAAGAAAGTTCTGTCAGTAATTACTCACCCTCTTGTTCCAACCCCGTAAGACTTTCGTTCATCTTCGGAACACAAATTAAGATATTTTTGATGAAATCTGAGAGCTGGCTCACTCCTCCATAGGCTTCTAGGTTTAATTGCATCTGCCGGCCCAGAAAAGTTAGTAAGGACATCGCTAAAATAGTCCAAGTGACTACAGTGGCTCAACCGTAAGTTTATCAAGCGACGAGAATATTTTTTGTGCACCAAAAAAAAAACTAAAAAAAAACTTTATTTCAACTATGAATTTTCTTCTGTGTGGGCCTCTGAGTGAGTTCACGAGAGCGCCACGACGCATGCGCGAGAACTGAGAAGATGACTTTCACCTTTATTGGATGGGAAAGTGTGAAAGGTAAGCCATTCATTTTGCGGCATTGGTAAGGCACTTTTATGTTTTCTCGTTGGCTTCTCGCGATTCGGACATTCAGGAAATGCACACTTTAGAACCATTTTAAACACTATCGAGACCCATCTGCGTCATCTTCTCAGTTCTCGCTCATGCGTCGTGGCGCTCTTCTGGGCCAGAGTACGATGCATCGTTGAAGAAAACAACTAGCTAATCACAACCACGTTGGTTAATGATGTCACGAACTTGGTGGATTAATAACTTATTTTAATTAACCGTTTGAGAACAAATAAATAGTAGACTTTTTGCTATAAATTACAGACATGGCATCTGAGGACTAATTCAACATTTTCTCAGTTATTTGCTTTATTTCCATATTCAAGCATTGGCTCGTTCTTACTACTAGAGCACATTTGCACGCACTGTTCAAAAACAAATTGTACTGAATGTCAGCTTGCTTACTTGGCTCAAGATAAGGATTTATTGAGTCAACATGTCATGCTTACAAGAAACTGCTTCTAACCACAGGTCGAGAGCTGTCGTTCAGACCACACAACTTTGCGATGCTGTTTGCGGATGTTTGTTAGAATGATGGTTTCGGGAAACACCGACTCCTTGAACTAAGCTGATAATGACGGAATTTGCGACCATAGTTGGCTAACGAAGCTTTTGGGAAACGCACCCCAGAGAGAGTCCAATTACATTTAATTTTATATATTTTTATATAGGGGTGAATTCAGGTTGATTGGGACACTTTTTCCAAGTCATCTCAATGACTTATTTAAAGCTTGTTGATGCCAGAATATATTAAGCAGCGTTACTGTTCAACACTGATGATAATAAGAAAAGGTGAGCATCAAATCATCATAGAATGATTTCTAAATAATCATGTGACACTGAAGACTGGAGTAATGATGCTGCAAATTCAGCTTTGCATCACAGGAATAATTACATTTGAAAATATATTCAAATAGAAAAGAGTTTACTGAATATTTAACTTCTTTCTGAGAAATTTACTGCTTGAAAAGTGTGCTTGGATATAGACTAGTTACAATTGTGGTTACACTTATTCATGAGACCATATAATGCATTATAAAGAGCATTGCAAGGTATAATAAATGCATTAAAAATACATGTTCAAATGCATTATACATAAAGGCTTTAAGTAAAGTGTTGCCTAACTTTCAGACTGATATGTTTTAAATTTTCATGTTTTCCTAAATAAATGCACTGATATCTAACTGCGAGTTAACCTCAAGCCAAAAAAAATGAAACTATTCTCTCATTTACAGTATGTAATAGTTTTTCCAGCCTCTCTGACAGGAAAGAGGCCAATTACACAGAGGCATATTTTACACTTGCACAAAAAGGTCTTAAGACACACAGTCAAAAAGCGTGTCTGCTCTGCGCTCACTACAATTACAGCAGTCAGTAAGAATGACCTTATTTGTTCCTACTGCCTATTTCAGCTGCACTGGCCAACTGCACACAGCTGTTGCCAAAGGCTTTCCAATGCCTCGGCAAGCACTGCGATCATTCAGCTTTCCACAGGGAAGCTTTCCTAATGCTAGGAGAGAGAGACAGAGATAAATAGTTTCAGAGATAAAGAAGGGGAAAGGGAGGAAAACTACGACAGGGATTTTATTAATGGCCAGTACAATTCACGCACACTGCAAAAAGTGAACACACTGTAAAAAAATATGTTCATGCTTATTTAAAAAAAAAAAAAGTATATATTAAAAAAGCTATTTTCATTTATTTTTTTTATTATCCAATGTATAGAAAAAATAAGCAAGAATGTTTTTTTTTTGTTTTTTTTGCAGTGTATGTCCCATTTATAGTTACTATTTCTACGTAATCTGAATCTTAAAAATCCCTTTCACTTTCATTGCAATAAAGGTTGGGTTTAGTCATATTCAGTACTTTCTACATGAATTATATAAGCAATTATTATTATTAGTATTTCTTTGACTTGAATTTAACCAGTTCATTTTTATAGTACATTTACAAAAAAAATCATTTTATTTCATTTTTATTTCCAGTTGCCACTGGGTGTTTTATTATCCATCTTATAATGGGCGATATAATTCAGAAAATATGTTTTCTCAAGTAATATGAGAGCAGAGAAAGAGCCAAGTGCATAATGAAAAGAAGACGGCATATTCCCCTGTGGGCATTTGTGGGCTTTAACTAACAGTTTGCTACAATTTACACTGTATATAAAACAAAATGGCTGAAATTAGTCAAAATGTTTTTATGCCTACCTGCATTCTCAGGAACAGTTTTTGTCGAAAGAGACAAATCGCTTCAGTTTTCCTACAAAAAGGAACAGCTAAGGACACTGAGAAAATATTGATCACGTAGTGTAGAAGGTACTGCAGTGGCTATAAAAAGTGTACTATGTAAAAAATCTATCCAAGATAAATCATGTCAGATCTTTTTCCACATTTAATGCGATATTTAAACCAACAAAGGTCAAATAACACACGGATTATGATGTGGTTGTGCCCTGGGCACAGGCATGTCTAAAGGCGCCCGGGCGTTCATTAGGGGTGGGGGGGAGTGTATGTGTTGGTGGTTGCGGCCCTCCGATTTCTCGTTTCAGCGGGGCAGGGCGGTTAGCAATCGGGGCCCACCCGTAGCTTGTTCGGTCCCCCTCACCCTCTCGGTCTTGTGCTTGTGCGTTAATCCGTCGCTGGTTTTACATCTCAAAGAACTGCAATTTTAACAGGGGTGTGTAGACTTTTATATAGCCACTGGGAGAAGATTTTCAGTGAATATAAATGTAATTCTCTTCCTCACAGAAAGTGACTGTATGTCACTTGGAAAGTTGAGTTGTATGGACAACTTTTATGGTCAACTTTTTATTAGGGGTGTAACAAGTCACGGTTCGGTACGTACTTCGGTCTAGGGGCCATGGTTCGATATGAGTTCGTTACAATAGGAAAAATGGTCAGACTATTAACTACGACTTTTGCCTCAATAAACCCCTAATTACTGCTCATTAATAGTTAGTAAGGTAGTTGTTAAGTTTAGGTATTGGGTGGATTAAGGGATGTAGAATATGGTCATCCAGAATAAGGCATTAATATGTGCTTTATAAGTACTAATAAACAGCCAATATCCTAGTAATATGCAACAAATCCACAATGCTATTTTTCTTTTCATTTATTTTGAACAGACAGTAGTACCAATTAAAGTTTGTCCCACCTAGAGGCATTTAGTCCACCCCGAGGTTTTGGACAATGGGGGAAATTGTGATTGTCTGATTGGTTAGTTTGAATATCTCACACCTGGGTGTTAGTCACATGGTCGGGGGAAATGACAAAACAAGATTGTAACTGTTCTTCTGTCTCTTTTCGGAGGCTGGTTACTCTTGAGTCAAAGGTGCTCTGCATTTGGCTCTCTCTTCCTCTTTCTCTTTCTCTCTCTCAGGTAACATTTTACATTTATTCTGGGCACAATTAATGGTTTAAATTATCATTTCATTACATCCATATAGTAACTATTTTAAGTGTAAACAAAACCTTATTTCACATTGAACCTTTTTAATTCATGGAGTCAGTTTAAAACGATATAATTGCATATGAAAACATGTGTCTTATTTAACCAAATTACTTTGAGACGCTGGAAAGACTTGAATACGCGTGTCCTTCACCGGCTGGTCGGAAACCAGAAGTTGGGCCGAGTAGCCGGATTTTACAGCACTATCTAGTGGACTTGTTTTCAAGCGCTCAAGTCATTCGCACATGCGCTCTTCTTCTGGTCTTCTTCCTTTTGTGGGGGTTAGCAAACAGTGTTGCATTACCCCATGCACCCCCTTCTGGATTGGAGTGTGGATCGCATGTGACTGACTGTATTCGTCATCTGACTGTAAGCACTGGTCAAGCCGGCCATCAATCGGAACTGGACAGTTTTTGCTCCAAACACACAATCGGCAACTGAACGTTTTTTTGTTTTATTTTGAACAACCTCAGTTCCAGACTTGTACGCAAACTGCATTGCAATAATTAAATTACTATAAACAGCACGTTAATAAAGGCCAGAGATGGGACATTGGAACCATTGGACCATTTGCTTGTTAAAAAAATCGGCATCGGGGACTTCCGGCGGAAGGCTGACCAATATGGCGGATTAGTCTTTGAGCTCCTCAAAGTTGGGTTGTATTTTCCCCTGAAATTCAAGTGAACTGTTTCTGAAATAGACTATTTTGTCTGAAAATATGCCAGGGGGAGGAAAGAGAGGGCCTAGGAGAATACAAGGAGATAAAGAACAGCAAAATCTCGAACAAGACGAAGCACATGCGAACACCGATGAAGAAGATGGCGAGACGTCAACGCAGACGCTACACGAAACTATGCTAAGTATTAGCAAACAGATAAGTGGCCTACGGGCGGAGCTGAAATCGGATCTGGATGCTTTCAAAGCGGACATAAAACAAGAGATGAATACTCTTAAACAAGACATCAACCAACAACTAACCGTGACAAAGCTAGCGGTGCAGGAACAGAGTGAAAAACTCGAAGAAGCCCAGAGTCGCATAGGAGGGCTTGAAACTTGGTCAACGGCAGCTAATGACGCGCTCAGACAATCACTAAAGGAACAAAAGAAGATGATGGACAAGATTAACGATCTGGAATCAAGGGGGAGAAGGAATAATCTGAGAATTTACGGGGTCCGCGAAGGAGAAGAGGGCAGCTCCACAATAACCTTCGTTGAAAACCTACTTCGAAGTGAAAAGTTGATCAACGAGGGTACGGACCCGCAAATACAACGAGCTCATTGCTCCCTGGGCCCCAAACCCACTGCGGACGCCCCCCCACGATCCATTATCGTGAACTTTCTTGAATTTAAGACCAAGGAGACTGTACTGAAAAATGCGTGGCAGAAGAAGATGCTCATACGAGACAAGCCCGTAGCTTTTGACCATGACTATACCGCGGCTGTGGTGCAACAGCGCCGAGCTTATAAACATATAAAGAGTGCGCTAAAGGCCAAAGGCATCCGATTTCAATCACCTTTCACCAACCTTCGAATCCATTGGGACACGGGCCCACGGTTGTACCACACCCCGACGGAGGCTGCACGTGAGATGAGAAATCAGGGAATCGAGGTGGAAGAACCCCAGGATCGCGGAGGTCTTGACACGGCTGTCCTGCTGGATCAGCTGGAGAGCGCATCACCATGGCAACGCGTCCCTCGCCACAGAGATAAGGGAGCTATCAAACGCGTACGCGATCGACTACAGGAGTTTCAACGTTCCCCGTCCTAACTTAATTTCGGCATGCCCTACAGGTACTTTTCGCTTGTTTATTTTGGGGGTAACAACCCACACATAAAGCATGTGCTGATTAGACCTACGGTTGTAGGTGACAAAGTTGATTCTATTGTAGGCTTGATGAATATATTTACCCTACTTTGAGGATGTCAAGTTTGAACTGGAATGAGTGAAACTCATTTTGCGTTATCACTAGTTCTGGGAGGGGGCCCTCGCTGTGTGCGAGGCTTTACCCCCTCATTTGATGTTGGGATTATAACCCAGAGTGTATTTCTAGTACCTCATTTTGGAAGTCAATGTGTTCAGGTTAAATACTTTTGTGTGTTCATTTGTTCATTTTTGTTATTTTTTGTTTTGGAGGCACTGGGAGGAGGAAGAGTTACATTTTATTTTATTGTTATCTGATGATACAAAAACTTGAAATAATGTCACTGAATGTAAATGGTCTTGGGAATGCAATCAAAAGAGCGAGGGTAATGACAAAAATAAAGAAAGAAAATAAGCACGTTATCTTTCTGCGGGAAACCCATTTGTCACCACAAGAGCATGAGAAACTTAAAAAATTTGGATACAAGGAAATCTTCCACAGCTCTTGTGTTCATAGTCACAAAAGAGGTGTGGCCATCCTCATCTCGAAGTCGTTGAAATTTGAAATATATAAAGAAATAAAAGACAAAGAGGGGCGCTATGTTATAGTGAAGGGGAAAGCTGAAAACAGCAAATTGACTTTAGTTTGTATATATGCACCTCCAAATAGTGATAGATCTTTTTTTTAAGGCTTATTTGATGTGATCTCTCTAGAATCGGAGGGAATTTGTATTTGTGGTGGGGATCTCAATGTAATACTGAATTATAATCTGGACACAACTAGTCAAAGCAGACATAAAAAAGCATTTGGAAAATTTTTAAACACTACCCTTAAAGAAACTGGACTTGTAGATGTATGGAGGCTATTACACCCTACACAAAGAGACTATACCCATTACTCTGTCCCGCACTCCGTACATACGCGAATTGATTATTTTCTAATGCAAAAGGAAGCGTGTTACAGAGTGTTGGACTGTAAAATTGGAGTCGCTGATATCTCCGATCATAATGCAATTTTCTTAACTATTCAAATAGACTTCACACCCAAAAAAACTGTGTGGCGGCTCAATGTGGGTATTCTCAACAATGAGAAAATTGTGAATGATATTAAGCAAGAAATTGATACGTTTCTTAAGGAAAATGATAATGGGGAAGTTGATCCTTTAATTCTCTGGGATGCATTGAAGGCTGTGCTACGGGGAAAGCTAATAGCTATAACTGCACAACTTAAGAGAGTTAGAAAAGAGAAGTATGAAAAATTGATGAATACTTTGAAAGAGTTAGAAAATAAATTTAAGCGTAAAAGTGAATTAAATACACAAAAACAGATAACTGAAGTAAAAACACAAATAGAAGAATTACTTAATCAAGAAGTAGAGAAAAAGGCAAGATTTGTCAAGCAAAGTTATTATGAACTTGGTCCCAAGTCAGCAAAGTTACTTGCTCGTAGATTGCGGAAACAACAAACGGATACTGCAATTCACAAAATTAAAAACCCAATATCACAGAAAATTGAAACTAAGCCTGAGGAGATTGAAAAGGTTTTTAGAGAATACTATCAAAAACTCTATTCACAAGAAGAGACCGTGAACAAGCGGTACATAAGGGATTTCCTATATTCATTAGATTTACCTAGCATTGGGGAGATGCAGAACAAAACGATCACCAAAGAGATTTCACTAGAAGAATTAAATAAGACGCTGGGAAAAATGAAGACGAATAAAACTCCGGGTGGTGATGGGTTTCCTGCGGAGTGGTACAGAAAATTTCGTGACAAACTGAACCCAATTATATTAAGATCTTTCAACTGGACGATAAAGGAAGGTCGCATACCACCATCGTGGAAAGAAGCCATTATGTCTTTGATTCCCAAGGAGGGGAAAGATAGGGATGATTGTGTTAATTACAGACCCATTTCCATTTTGAACGTGGACTATAAATTGTATACTTCAATTATTGCTAAAAGACTGCAATCATTTGTTACAGATTTGATTGATGAGGACCAAAGCGGGTTCATTCCAGGTAGACAAACACAGGATAATATTAGAAGAACTTTACACATACTCGGAAAAATCAACAGAGATAAAGCAAGTGCAGCCCTTATAAGCCTGGATGCTGAAAAGGCATTCGATAGGGTGGGATGGGAATTCCTATACCAGACGCTGGAAAGATTCGGATTTAATCAAGATTCAATAAAAATTATTAGGGCAATTTACCAACAGCCTACCGCCAGAATCAAAGTGAATGGGTCTCTAATAGATCGTTTCGATTTGAGCAGAGGAACGAGGCAAGGCTGTTGCTTAAGCCCTATCCTCTTTGCTTTGTATATTGAACCATTAGCACAGGCCATTAGACAAGAGGAGGGGTTAAAGGGTATCATTATGGGACAAATGGAGCACAAAATAGGATTATTTGCTGACGACGTTATCCTATACTTGCAGGACTTGGACACCTCTCTCCCTAAACTTTTGGAGGTAATTGAACAGTTTCATGTTTGCTCTGGTTATAAACTAAATATCACAAAAACTCAAATTATTCACTTTAATTACTCTCCAGGAGAAGAAATTAAAAATAAATTAAATGTAAATTGGAAAACAAAAACACTGAAATATTTAGGTGTAATCATAACAAAAAAACCTGAGCTGCTATATAAAGCAAACTATAATCCAATAAATGATAACATAAAAAAAGATTTGGAGAGGTGGTCGACCTACCCGCTAGATTTTAGTAACAGAATAAATGTAATAAAAATGAATATTCTGCCAAGGCTCCTGTATCTGTTCCAGTCGCTACCAGTGGAAATACCACTTCAACAATTTGCACAATGGGACAAAATGGTGTCAAGGTTCATATGGGGAGGAAATCGCCCCAGAATACGTCTCTCCACTTTGCACCTGCCAAAAGAGAAAGGAGGAATGGCTTTGCCAAACTTAAAACTGTACTTTCAAGCTGCACAATTACGACCTTTATGCCTTTGGTGTGATAACTCTTATATTGCACGATGGAAAGATATTGAGACTTGTGTACCAGGTTACAATGTTCAAACCCTATTGGGAGAGGAAGGCCTAGATGACACTCTAGGGAGGGGTCTGAATCCTATAGTTTCATTTTCCCTTGGGATATGGTTCTCTCTGATAAAGCAATTGAAACTTAAAAATGATCAAAAAGTACTAAGATGGATCGCACTGGATAACAGATTTAAGCCAGCTAGTTATGATAGTACTTTTAATGATTGGATGAGTAAGGGTCTGACAGCTTTCTGCATAGCTATCAAAAGCAACAAGATGAAGAGTTTTCAGGAGCTAAAGGATAGTTTTGATCTAAATAACCAGGATCTATTCAGATACTTACAGCTGAGAGATTACTACCATAAAGAAATTAAGGGGTTTTCTTCTGACGTGGTAAACCCTCTTATTGAAATAATGTGTGGCGCTTATCAACAAAAGACTAAGAAGATTGTATCTAAACTATATCGGAGTCTGATGGAGAACTTGAAAAACAATACATTCTATGTAAAAGCGAAATGGGAAGGTGAACTAAAGGTTGTCCTCACGGAGGAGGAATGGTATCAAACATGTTGTCTACTCCAGACATCCACCAACTCCCAACAGTGGAGAGAATTTAATTGGAAGTGTTTTATGAGGTTTTTTATCACTCCTTATCTGAAGGGCAAACAACTTGGGATACCTCAAGACTGTTGGAGGGACTGTGGTAGTACAGGCGCAAACCACACCCACATCTTCTGGACATGTCCGAAAATTCAACCATTTTGGACTATCGTTAACAATACTTTACAGAAGGTGCTGGGGTACAATATCCCAAAGGATTGTAAAGTTATGTTTCTTGGAAACATCACAGAATGTGTGCGGAAGGAGGACCTGTATTTATCCAAGATTTTACTATCCGCTGCCCGAAAGGCTATCACTAGACTTTGGCTCAAATCGAACACCCCAGATCTACAGCAATGGTCAAGTTTAATTCAAAGCATTTTTTTAATGGAAAAATTAACCTTCACTATAAGGTTAAGAGAATCATCATTTAAGGAAAAATGGAGAAAATGGATCCATTATCTGTCCTTGGAAACTGCATAACTTTTCTTCCCAATACAACTGTATACTGTGTGTTAACTTTGTGAGATTCTACTGATTGGGCTTCTGGTAAACTTGTGCAAAAGATGGTAGAAGTATTCTAAATATAAGGTTTATTGATCAGTGATTCCGATATTTACAACTAGACTTATTTTTGTTTCAATTGTATTAGGTACCTCCTCCTTGGCCTCCTTTGATTTTGTTTATTATTTTGATTTTGATGTATGTTTTTCTTTTTTCTTTTCCTTTTTTGTTGTTGGTGTTGTCAGAAAACTTAAATAAAAAGGAAAGTAATAAAAAAAAAATAAAAAAATCGGCATCGGCCATGAAAAATCATGATCAGTGTATCTTTAGCCCCAACACCATTTGTGTTTTTTGTTTGGGAGTGGAGCATGCCCAGTCAGTTCTCGAGGGGGCTGACTGTGAGCATTGCGAGAAGATGTCTGGGAGGACACCCCGCTTCCGCCAGGCGTTCTTTGAGGAGGACAGTTCGGTGCGCACTCCCCAGGGTGCGGGTCCGACGCACAACTTGGGGCTCGCAAATGGATCTGACAGTGGGGTTTGAGATGGGCCCAGCCCTATCTCAGCCTTCACCTGGCAGATCCAGTGCCTTACCACAGGGAGTGCATGCGCTGTGGTTTCTTCTCCCCGGGCTGAGGCACCAGTGCTGCAATTATCCAGTTCTGAGGAACTGGATGTCGTCAGCATTGATGCTGGGGATTTTGAGGATTCCGATCAGGAGGGACCTACTGTCCCAAGCATGGGGCACGATTTATCACCCTCGCCCAGAGTTGTGGAAACTGTGGGCTTGGCCCCTGAGGGGGCCCAGCTCATAGAATCAGGTCTCTTGACCGAAGTCGTGGAGACCATACTCCAATCCAGAGCTCCGTCCACGAGAAGACTGTATGCACTGAAATGAAAACTATTCTCTGCTTGGTGCGGAGAACGGCAACAGAATCCTGTTAATTTCCCTGTTGGTACAGTACTCGATTTTTGCTCCCTTCAAGACAATTGAAGAGGTTTCAGAAAAGTTCCTTACACTAAAAACATTACTTCTACTTGGTATTTCTTCTATTAAGAGAATTGAAGATTTGCAAGCCTTGTCGGTTGCTCCTTCATGCTTAGAATTTGCACCTGGTATGGTGAAAGCCTTTCTTCACCCTAGGCCGGGTTATATTCCTAAGGTCCCTACTAGGCCTTCTGTCCTCCTCAGAAAACTTAAACTTAAAACTTAAAAACTTAATCTGCTGTGCCCTGTGAGGGCTTTGGATGCCTGTGTACACAGAGCTGCCCTGTGGCGTAAATCGGATCAACTATTCGTCTGTTTCGGGTCACCAAGAAAAGGTTACCTTGCATCCAAGCAGAGGATGAGCAAGTGGGTAGTCGAGGCAATCTCACTTGCTTATGAAGCGGCTGGTCAGCCTTCACCTTTGGCTGTCCGGGCCCATTCTACCAGGAGTATGGCTGCCCCAAAGGCTTTATTATCAGGGGTTTCCCTTCATGACATGTGTGATGCGGCAGGCTGGGCCTCTCTGCATACATTTGTTAGATTTTACAACTTGGATCTAGGCTCCACTCCAGGGTCTAGGGTGCTTGCTTCTTATGGCGCTTTTCCATTACCAGTACCAGCTCGACTCGACTCGCCTCGCCTCATCTCGGCTCGGCTGGCGTTTCGCTCCGTTTTCCATTGCATATAGTACTTCCACAATAGTACCTGGTCGTCATAGCGACGCGACACACACCCGCTACCCACACACACAGGACAATGGAGGAAATCGAGTGTATGCTGTTTTACATAATATTAGTAATGGGTATATCACGCAATCTCTGGCAAAACTATTTAAAAATGCCGGGGTTATTCAGGATACTCCGTCTGGCGCGTGCAATGATGGCGCAGTGAA
Source organism: Phoxinus phoxinus (assembly GCF_949152265.1). Classification (NCBI taxonomy): domain Eukaryota; kingdom Metazoa; phylum Chordata; class Actinopteri; order Cypriniformes; family Leuciscidae; genus Phoxinus; species Phoxinus phoxinus. The sequence continues at coordinate 22,285,481 of NC_136893.1, forward strand.
TAGTGACGATTCTCGCTGACCAATCAGCAGTCTGCCGTGTGTCACGTCACGTTTTAGTATCGCCTCAGCTCGCCTCGGCTCGCTTAGAACCTCGCTGAAGGTGATACGAAAAAAAGTACCTGGAAGCAGGTACCGGTATAACTTTTACACAGTGGAAAACCAAACAGAGGCGAGTCGAGTCGAGGCGAGGCGAGCCAAGGCGAGCTGGTACTGTGCAGTGGAAAAGCGCCACTGGTGTTTGCAATGATTTCACACAGAACAGGCCTTTTCTATCATGGCGTCGTGGCTATAATGTTCCCACAGCGTCTCGACGCAGCTAGAGTTCCCTTAAAAGGGAACGGCTCAGGTTATGTATGTAACCCTGGTTCCCTGAAGAGGGAACGAGACGCTGCGTCACCCTGCCATACTCCCTGCATGCCTGTGATCGACTTGCTTCGGCCTATCAGAAGCTAGCGCGTTCTGTTTTCAGGTAGTAGTTTCCTGGTCGGTGACGTCACCCGCCTATGACGTCTCGTCTCTCCATTGGAGTGATTATACAGGTGCTTCACGACGCAATCACGCAGGGCGTTCCCACAGTGTCTCGATGCAGCGTCTCGTTACCTCTTCAGGGAACCAGGGTTACATACGTAACCTGAAAAGTTTACAAATATTCAAACTTTATCACTCAAATCATTATCGGTTATTAAATTTAGGGTTCACAGATAAATAGCTCCATCTGGTTAGTCTTTAAATATAGCGCATCCAGCAACACCATTACACCACTGCAATTTCAACAGGAACCAACAGTGTCACAGGTAAATTGACTTCATATTTTAAAGTTGTATCTTTTTTTACCAATATCCAATACAATATTAGGCTGGTAAAGCCTAAACTAATATTGGTTCTTCTGTAATTACAAGTGGACTTCAGGGGAAATATAACATGCTGCAATAGTGATGAATATGGCCCCTTTAAAAGAAGATAAAGCCGTTCCAGACATTAGAAACTAAACAGCTGCAAGTGTGCATTTCAGCTGCCGACATCTAACTGACTAAGACCAGACAACTGTCTCGCACCCTTGGCAGAAGAAACCAAGCACTCTCTCACAAACACGTACGCGCTTTCACACACAAAGTTCAATTAATGAACAACACTTTGGGTTAACCCACATCCCATGCCATGAAGGCTTGCCTGAATGCTTCGGGTTCGACTGACTAATCGGTGGCATTGTGACATCACAACCGCAGCTAGGAAAAAAAACACTAATATCTGAATTCCTTCTAGACGGAACAACCACAAGCCACGAATAGGAAGCCAAAAAGAATATGTAAATAAACAGAAAATCTCCATTTTCCATAATGTACCAGTAAATCATTTTGATGAACAGTTGTTGTTGCCTCAAATGCACAAAAAAAAAAAAACACTCATGATAGGTTTCCTGTAAAAGATCTAAGCTTGTCTAAAGGCCATCATTAAAAACCCTGATGAGGAAATAAAATGTGTCAATTGATCAATTAACCCGCTAACCCACTTAATCAATTCCCTGTCACTTACTTTTGTAAAGACGGGAATCAGTTCTGCCTCAGTGGTCGGTGGAAATACTAACGGCAGATTGTTGTTCTACAAAAGCCGACATCCATTCCAGTAAGTGTTAAATGAATGCATTAGAAACCGGCTTTAGAACATGTAGTCTGCGTCGAGGAGAGGCGCTCAGCAGATAGAGGCTGCAAACTCAGCGATAAATATTCTACGGCAGAGACTGTCTGGCCTGACGCTGCGAAAGCAATAAAAATGCTCTTCACAATCCGCAGTAAAATTCAAACAGCGTGGCCCGGCACAAATATCATTCTCCTAGCTCACTTGTGAGTCAGCGCCAAGTTTGTTTTCCACCAGACTTCTGCCAGTAAGACGGGCTGCGTCCGCTTCAGTCTGAGCAAAGAATTATGGGATTTTTATGTTCATAGCAGTTGCTTCACAAGTGCTAGCTCAAATTTGGCTTACTAACTAAAACTGCATGCTACAGCTGGCACATTTTACATTTACCAAAATGATAAACAAATGGAACAGCTGAATTACATCATTTTAGCACCATAAGCCTCTCAATTTAGCAACAAAAAAAAAAAAATCCATTATCATTAAAGCCTATCAAATTATGGTTACCAGAGAGAGCCTCAATTACTAATAATGCCCATGCTGGCCAAATAGAGACAACAACAGAAAACATGAATATGGAACTTCCTTTGGTTCTCTTTCAAAGTACTTAACTGCCGTAAAACGGAAATGAGCAGCGCTAGTGGAGTGAATGGACCAGAACGCTGAAACATCGCTCGTTTTTTCACTAGAGCTCGTTAAACAGCAATACATATACGTACTCAATTACGACATTTGCCTAATTGTGCCTCAGATTAGTGGTGTGGATATGAGTGATAGTTGCTTATTGTCAGAATATCTCTCCCTCTAGAACTGGGTTTTAACACTTTAACAGCAAATAATGTTGTATTGTATGTCTGGCCTTTAATAATATCGTATCCTGTTATGTATTTGAATTTGAATACTTTATGATACGTACATTGCATTACAAGCCCCTAAAATCATCACTTTTAAAATTTTGCTTAAAGGTGCTCTATGAAAGTTTTTTTGTTAATTAAAACTGTACATAAAAAAACAGTGTTTAAAACCGATTCACAATGGTAAGCTTATAATAATGATTTATTACTTGAGCTGTAGGATTGGATTTTGTTGGGAAATGTCAGTTTTTTTGTTTTAAACAGAGATGGCAATAGAGAGTCCAACGTTCCATAACAACACTCTGCAACACTATAGTGGCACCTAGCTATGGAAGCTTGTTTCCGCAACAGAATAAAAAATATACAAGGTATTTGCGATTTTTTTTATCTCACAACTCTGACCTTTTTTTTTCACAATTGCGAGTTTATATCTCTCAATTAAATGTTTTTATTTCAGAATTGTGTGATACAAAGTCGCAATTGTGTGTTATAAAGTCAAGATTGCGTGATATAAAATCGCAATTGCGAGTTATAAAATCAGAATTGCGTAATATAAAGTCGCAATTGCGTGTTATAAAGTAAAGATTGCGTGATATAAAGTAGTAATTGTGAGTTATAAATTCGCAATTGCAAGTTATAATGTCAGAATTGCGTGATATAAGGTCAGAATTGCGTGATATAAAGTCGCAATTGCGTGTTATAAAGTCAAGATTGCGTGATATAAAGTAGCAATTGCTTGTTATTATAAAGTCAGCATTGTGAGAATAAACTTGCAATTGCGAGAATAAACTTGCAATTACAAGAAATTAACTCGGAATTGCAAGAAATAAACCCACAATTGTGAGAATTAACTCGCGTCTCGCAATTCTGACATTTTTCTCAGAATTGCATGTTTATATCACACAATTCTGACTTTATATCTCTCAATTCTGAGAAATAAAGTCAGAATTGCGAGATGCAAACTCGCAATTGTGAGATACAAAGTCGCAATTGTGAGATAAAAAGTCGCAATTATCTTTTAAAATGTTTTATTCTGTGGCGGAAACAAGCTTCCATACCAACAGAATTACAGAAAGAAAGCATATTTTCAGACAACCCTGCCAAAGTCTCTTTCATGCATCGGCCTCCCCCAACTCGAGCATCACAACACACAGCTCTTACAGGTGCTTGTGAAAGAAAGTACCAGTAGGCTACTTTTGAATAAAAGACTCAACATATTAGGAAATACTTTTAGCTGTGTTGCTATGTCTTGTGAGTGAGCAACTGAGTAGCCAACACTGTCTAGAGCGAAACGTGAAAGTATCGCTTAAAATACACCCATCCACCGCATCTGCACTGGACACACTTTTGACATGAGCCGCCATTGAGGCTGTCTACACTGGACACATCAAAGTAATCGTAATAAACTGGTACATTTGTCTTTCTGAAAGGGTGCGTGATGATGCTCTATGCTATTGAGATGCCCAGTGTAGTGCGTAGCATCGCAAAGCCCTGTTCACTTGACCTGTTTAACTTTTGAAGGTCTAAATGAAGTGATGAAATTTGGCTTGCAATTCTGTAACCAAAGCTGAATGCCTTTTCCCATGTACCACGTCAGTCAGGGTCACAGCTGCTAAACCTCCATTCTGCTTGTCCATTTAAACAACTTTGTTCTGTATTTTGCTTGGGAATTCAAAGAAAATGAAACAATATTTAGTTGAACACTCATATTATAGGCCTGAAGTTCATCTAAGTTCAGCCATGCAGGGAGATGTGTTTCACTGACATTAAAAACAACCTTACTACCAGTGAAGGATCTGTCAAAACACCTTGATGTGTTCAAATGTGTAAACGTACTCCACAGACTTCTGAATCTGAAATGATGTCAATGGTTTTACAAACTTGTTTATTTATTTTCAATATGCCTGCCGTTTAAACCTCAATGTTTGGTGAGTGCCACCTGCATCAACCAATGATTAGTTAACACTAATGATTGCTCTGTGTGCGTTACCGTGATTGTCGTTTTCAGTGCTGCCCATTCGGGCCATCTCGGCGGGGTGGGCCTGTTTGGCAGCGCGCCCCTTTGACATGCCCGAGGAAGGCTTCACCACCCGGGCACCGCTGGAGGTGTCCATGCCTGTTTAGGACACAAATAGATCAGCCCGGAGGAAAACGCATCATCTGCATACAAACGAAATAAACACAAAGATGTTTTCACTGTATTTGAAAGTATTTAAATTGGGGATTACAAACACCTGCTGAGACAGCACACACACACACACACACACACACACACACACAGAATGGCATTCACATTCACACATCTAATTTTCGCTGCCTGATTGCATGGGGGAAAATTACAATTACAGTCTTTCAGCGTGGTTGTCTTCCCATGCCAGAGAAACTTCCTTATTGAACGTGTTAATGGGATAGTTCACCCAAAAAATCTATCTATCTATCTATCTATCTATCTATCTATCTATCTATCTATCTATCTATCTATCTATCTATCTATCTATCTATTTGCCTATCTATCATCTATCTATCTATCTATCTATCTATTTGCCTATCTATCATCTATCTATCTATCTATCTATTTGCCTATCTATTATCTATCTATCTATCTATATATATATATATATATATGCCCATCTATCTATCTATCTATCTATCTATCTATCTATCTATCTATCTATCTATCTATCTATCTATCTATCTATCTATCTATCTATCTATATATGCCCATCTATCCATCTATCTATCTATATATGCCTATCTATCTATCTATCTATCTATCTATCTATATATCTATCTATCTATCTATCTATCTATCATCTATCTATCTATCTAACCATCTATCAATTTGCCTATCTATCTATCTATCTATCTATCATCTATCTATCTATTTATCTATCTATCCATCTATCCATCTATCCATTTGCCTATCTATCTATCTATCTATCTATATATCTATTTGCCTATCTATCTATCTATCTATCTATCTATCTATCTATCTATCTATCTATCTATCTATCTATCTATCTGCCTGTTTGTCTGTCCATCCATCCTTCCTTCCATCCATCAATTTAACCATTCCAGTTTTATTAACATTTTATTTTTTATGATTACTTATGTTTGTCCTACTTACTAAACTTCTAATAATTAGAATAGCACACACACACACACACACACACACACACACACACACACACACACACACACACACACACACACACACACACACACACACACACACTAAATTAATCGAGTTCAATCTCTGGCTGAATGTATTTTTTTCACAATCATCAATCCATCAAAAGGCCAACTCATTGCAACGAATGAAGCCTGACAATGACTGATTAAAATAAACAGCACTGATTAGAATGTGATCATACTTTCTTATTAACTTAAATCAATGTCATTTCAGTTCTTCATTACGTTGGGCCTAATGGGTCACTAATTTGTGTCTTTTTAAACTGCCATTAATTTAGTGTTCTGTTATTTGCAGAACAGTGGCCGGGCATATGGCTGCATGATTTATCATGTGTCAAAAGAGATTTTATGAACATCACAGATAAATGTTTCGCCTAATGCATGCCGTGGGAATGTTTCGCTGTCAGAGGCGCTAATACATTTCCGGTGAGCGCTAATTGAGAGGTTTACTTTTGCCATTGAAGTGTGATCGTAACAAACTTTCCAAAGATTTAAAATGCTACATGAACTGACACACACACACACACACACACCTCACTAACCATCACAGGATATGCCAACCAATTCAAATGCCAACCAAAACAACAGGTACTGCACACGGGTTCACAGTGTTATTAAACCACAAAGCGGGCCGTATGCTGTATCACCATATCAAAGAATGGCCCTCCCCTCACCTAACCCACATAGAGGAACGATGGATCTTCAAGTGCTGAAGATCATTAGACCAAATTATTTATGGCCCAGAGTCTGAAGCTCATTTGTGAGCCAATAGTTTGTTCCAGAAAGGAAAAGAGCAATAAGGTAATAGGAAAAGCAGCTGGTAGGACTAAGTGCTATGGTATTTGGGGAATTTATCACACACTTTAGAAAGGCTGTGGATGGATGTATGCCTACACCACCAGAGAAACACACACGGCTCATTCCTGCAGCGCCTATATCAACATCGAACTTTTGAACAATACTTATGCGTGAGTTGTAATTTAATGAAGTATTTCTAGAAAAATCCAGACTCAAGCACTTCAATGTTATTAATTACAACTTCATAATTTAAACAAAGGCAGGAAAAGTTAAGAGTTTATGCTACAATAAGTTTATTATTGCTTTTCGAGGAACTGATTTGGCTTACATGATAATGTCAACATGAAGTTCATTTACTATTAAAAAGCAGTTTTCTGTCAGGATGAGATGTTTTACTAATACCACAACATCAGACAGTCCATTGCTAATAGTTTATACATTTACAAATAGAAGTTTTGTTGTTTTCCCATGTCACTTTCTGGAGGACGATGCCATTAAGGAACTGGATTTGTTTGTTAATTTTAGTTGATTTTGTTAAGGTTTTTATAACAAACGACTTATGATGGTAAGCGATATTGAGAGCACAGAAGAAAATCTATACTATTGATTGTTGATTAAAACAATATTCCAAAAAAAGTGAAAACACCTGCAATATTTGTTTTTTTCTTTTCACCCCATGGGAAAACAAATCTGTTTTAGGAATTCTGAAAATGTAATATTTAATCCTACTAAGACATTTATTACAGGGACATGAAAAGGTAGGCCTACTACAGTAAGGATGACCCACTTTCAAACAGTGTGTGAGTGTTTATATACCTGACAGTTCAAACATAACCACCACAACACATTTCTCTTGTATATTGAATTCCCCCAAAACAGATTCAATACCTTGTAACACATTAAACCTCGCTACTTTACAACTAAAGGCGAGCTTGTGCCTTTATTTGGCAGTATTATTGACAGATAATCGACTTCTGGAAGACCACACCTACCTGGAAAGCCACCCGACACTGGCGGGTGAGCGGGTGAGCGGGTCACCCACGTGGGGTCAGGCTGTAGCCTTTACTCTCGCGTCGCGCCGCTTGACTTTACATGGCAAACACACCTGGCGCGCGGGGGGTCACGGACAGACGGGCGTTACGGTCGGTAGCCACACTCACAGCCCCCGCTGTGCGTGTCCGCGGAGGGAGATGATGATGAAGAAGACGAAGGTGGAGGAAGAAGAGAAAAAGAGCAAGCTGATGCAAATGCCAACAAGCCGAACACTTTCACCGTGTTTCCAGACTGCACTCGGCGCCCCTCTTCATTAATATGTAATCCACGAGCTCTCTCGTATGAAAATCCAACTCAAAAGCACGCGCACAAATACGCAGAAACGCCGGCAAAAAATATGAAAATACAAGAAGCTTTCATAGGCAGTGAAGCAAAATGGCGACTTTAATACGAAGGAGGAGTAAAAAAAAAAAAAAAAAAAGCTCGCGCTGTTGCTAAAGGAGGCACGGGGATATGTTTAGTGCAGTATAATCGAGGGTGGAAGAAGTGAACGCGACGGAAAGAAAAGCGGAGGGGAAGAAGAAGGCACAGCGTCGCGCAGTTTCGCCGCAGCCCCGCGATCCCTCTCCTTACCTCGGGATTATTCCGTGTATTTGTTTGATAGGGATATTATCTCCGCGACCGTGTACAGTAACAGTAGGCTGTGGGTGCTGGGTCACGCGCGTATCCGCCGCCGCTGCTGCCTTTGACAGTTGTGACTACAGTCGGCAGGCAACTTCCAAACTCTCGCGTTATTATTTATGATCACTCAATTTTGATATCAGGCCAATCATTTTGGTATTTCTGCATAATAAAGCCCCTGCCTGAATGGAAGCGTTTGATGCGGCTCGACGTCATGCCGCTCAGTTATGACGAAAAGGCTTTGGCTACACTGTAGCTTTATATCGCACACATCATCTGATAATGGTCTAAACATTATGACGTAGTCGGTGCGATTCTGAGTTTTCAGAAAAGATGACGTAGTTTTAAAGGCAATAGTATGAGAATATTCATACCGTTACGACGTCGTCTTCTTTGGATTAAATATATATTTATTTTTTTATCATACTTTTTAATTTTCCCATAGTGTTCCTAAAATATTTTCTTAACCAGTAATTATCTATAATTTTGCCGTCCAAAAGACAAAAATAGCTTAAATAATCTTAGACTGCTCTTAAAATGATGTCGCATATCTAAAAAATATTACGTTATTGTTTGTTTCTGTAGCCTATTTGCCAAAATTAAAGCCTATAGGCCTATAATTTTTGTCTACACAGTAATTAAATGGAACGTTGTGCATTGAATTTTTTAATCCAATTTACCAACTAATAGGCAAAATACGACTTTTCTCAAAATATTTTAGTTTACCTATGCTACTCAAATTATTCATATTTATATTTTCTAAATAAGCAGAAACTGAGGTCTCACTGTCCACACGTCACGGGCTCTTTAAAATGGCTTAATAGAGACTTTGACCCATCTTTTTTTCCTCTTCACACTATGACGTAATGTAACTAACTACTATTACTGCGTCCACCAGGAGGGGGAGGCAAACGACTGCTTATCTGAGGCTGCTGCTGAGATTCCCAAACGAATTATTATTTTATACTGGCTGAAAATGGAATATGTGTCCAAATGTATAACCTCAACCCCTCGAAGAAAAAAACACCCGAAAGTCTTAATTAGGCAGACTTGGATTGCATGATAACATGCTCTGTTTACTTATCTTATCTGTTTTTCAGCATTAGTTAATAAATTATTATTATCCAAAAGAGGTTTTCCATCATTACCTTCTTCTGTCACTTCTCTCATGTACACTGTACAAAAAAGAAAAAGATACACTGTAAAAAAAAAAAATGTTGGTTTAACTTAAAAAAGCAAGTCACCTTGTTGCCTTAAAATTTTGAGTTCGTTGTAATTAAACATTTGAGTTAATGCAATGAAGATTGGTTTAATAAACAGAAACTCAAAATAGTATGTTATCTTCACACATTAGCTATCGAAGTTGATTTGACAAAAGATAAAAAGTTGTGATAACAAATCATGAAAATATTTTTTTACAGTGTATGATCAATAAGTTATGACAACGTATGTTTTTACATTGCTTTAACTCATCAAAATAAGTTATAAGTTATATAAGATTCGACTCGTTTTTTAAGTCCGTTTAATGTAATTTAAGTTGAAATGACTTACACATCCAAGTTGATTGTACTTAGAAATGTAATGCCGCAATTTGTTTTTTTACAGCGTACGTTTAATTCTCATAAAAGTGTCCACTAGTGAGCAGTATAGTGCAGGATTATTTGACAGTATAGGATGAGTTTATGACAGATGATAACAGGCGATGAGCACTTAACACGTCTGTGGGCTGGACAGGCCTGTCCCTCAAACCATCAATCACATGACTTTAATAATGCACATATAAATCCTGTTGGCTTTTGTATGTTATTAATACATCAGTCATTTCAGCACAAAATTCACCATAGCAGTCCAGAGATAGTCAGGAAATCATATGTAACGGTTCAGCAAAGCCTTGAATTATATCCACCAGAGGCCATAAAAAGCACATGAACCCTGTGTTAGCGACTGGCGAAGGCCGACCTACTCTGAAATTACAAACAGGGTTGCAAAGTACTCTTACATAATGGACAGTTCATCTCATTTGGACACATTCCCATAACCCCGTGGTTATATGTTAGTCCAGCTGTATTGTAGGCCATGAAATGAAGCAACGCAAGCTGTGTGAAAAACTGCTCCAGCGCTGATTAACTCACTGTTGAAATCCAAGAATAACAGAAGACATGGAGAGAAATGTCCTTCTGCTGCTGAGATTGGCAGTGTGTTTGCTGTTTTTGTCTGATCAAGAGCTGTTAGTTCAAAGGTAGAGCAGTTTCCGTTGGGTTTGCTTGACGTTCCAGTTTGCATAGAGACTGTGATTCATCTATCAATACCAATTCACTTTCCAGGGGTCTTCGTCTGGGATCCTTAGGGGGTCCACCATTTATGGCTTGATCACAAGCTATACTTTTTGTGTGGGAAAAAAAGTCAACAGAAATACAATATTAAATGCTATAGTTCATAATATTTTTGACCAAGGCAAACGTTTTGAAATGAAAGTCATGCTGAATGTTGCCCCTCCCACACTGAAATACATTTATATATTAAAATGTAGTTGTGGTGATTAGTATTATGTCTACTAGGCTATAAAAAAAAGGTAAAAAAGAGTGTGACTCTTTAAATTACATCAATAATGAATATTTGAAAGACTTTTTGAAATACTTTTCTTCAATATTTGAAGAATTTTGAAAATGCATTAATATAGCACTCAATTAATACGGTGCGATGTAATTAACTTCATGAAGAATTACTTTACAAGGACCACTTAGTTATTTAGCTTATTTTAATTCACAAAATTATTATTTAATTTAAATTTAATATTTTTATTAATTTTAATATTTTTTATTTAATGTTATATTAATTAAATATTAGGAGTAATATAAAAAGTTTATATTATTAATACATATACGCATTTATAATAATTTTTTGATATCAAAATGTTTTTATTGTATTCATTATTTAAAATACATTATTTTAAATGTATTTGACTTATAAATTATAATAATAATAATTGTAAAACTATACATATATATATGAGGGCTGTCAAAAGATTAATCGTGATTAATCACATCCAAAATAAAAGTTTGTGTTTACATAATATATGTGTGTATACTGTGTATTATTATGTATAAATACACACACATTCATGTAGCCTATATATTTAAGGAATAATTGCATTTATATACTGTATATACATTTATATAATTTATATTATATATAAATATTTTATATATAAATAAATATAACCAATTTTTCTAAAATATATACATGATTGTCTGTGTTTTATATAAATAATTATACACAGTACTACACACACATATATTATGTAAACACAAACTTTTATTTTGGATGCGATTAATTGCGATTAATCTTTTGACAGCCCTAATATATATATATATATACACACACTGTGTTACAATCCCCACTTCTCTCTTTCTCTTTATCTCCGTTTTCCCATCATATAATGCAGCTGAAATTAATGGTTATGGTTGAATACGGATTGACAGAGCATAAATCTGCTGATATATAATTGTGTGTTGCTGATAAAGCAGAATCATAGATCTTGAACACCATTAAGCAGATTTCTCAATACTGGTCAGTTTACCATCAGGTGTTCACTTACCTTTGAGTCACGACCCAGTGGCTGCAGGGGAGAGGAAGAGTCACGAGAAGACATAAATCATTGATAAGATGGCTTGAGAGATGTGTGTGTGTGTGTGTGTGTGTGTGTGTGTGTGTGTGTGTGTGTGTGTGTGTGTGTGTGTGTGTGTGTGTGTGTGTGTGTGTGTGTGTGTGTGTGTGTGTGTGTGTGTGTGTGTGTTACAGTGATGATCGATCACACAGATCTTTCATCTTAAATAGATGGAGTGTGTAACATGTGTTCTGTGGAGCACAACATGCGCAGAACCCAGGGGAGAGTGCAGTCATATATCATCACAATAGCGGAGCAGTTCAGGGATCTCAAATAAATGCTGCTGTCACAAGCTCACTGACAGAGATACATATGCGTCCACGCTGCGCCTGACTAGTTCTGAATTTGCCCCGTCACAGACGGTGTTGTGAATAATGAAAGAGAACATACACGAAAAGCCTTGCTAAAATAGCACAGCGCATGTACGTAGACCCTGCTGATCCGGGGGTTTGTCTGCTGGTTTTATAGAGGATTTGAATGGTGGCTGACCAGCTAAACCACCTGAACACCAGTTTGGCCAGGCTGGGACACCATGTAGACCAGCTTAAACCTGCTAAAAGCTGGTTCAAACATGTTTTCCCTGCAGGAGATCATAGTACCTGGTGTATTTAATGTGGAAAGGAAAACATGTTACAACTTTTTCCTTTATGGTTACATCATATTTTTATACATCACACTTTTTAGAGATTAAACTGAAACTTTTCTCAAAAATGGTATAAAAGTGAACATGAAAACAAGATTTTTTCGGTCACATTTTATTTTAGATGTCTTTAAATATTATGCACTTAAAGGTACGCTGTGTAGTTTAAGTATTTTATTAGCTAAAATCAATGTATTTATTCATAAATATGTCCTCATTGGTGTAAAATTACCTCTGCCAATGATCTGACTTATCCTCGTAAGCAAATCATTTCTTATCTTTATTTACATGGGACGGGTAAGTCCAAGGAGGCTTCCTTGTCGTTCCGCCATCTTGAAAAACTATAATAGCAGAGAGGGACAAAAAGCACTAGCCTACCTCAACGCGTTTTCGTTCAGAGCCAGCGTCACGTGACTGAGAACGGACAAGCGCTTGTCAATTTGAAAGGCTGCACTGCACGGTACTTTATACGTATGCCGAGCCACAGGAGGAGGAGTCCTCGTCGCCAAAAAAAACGTCCTTTTTAAAAGAAAACGTGACCGGCGAGGGTAAATATCGGGATATCTTTTCCCAGGTGGAAAGAGCATGAAGGAGAAAGACTTTGAAAGGGTTGCCTGCTTTCTTCTCGACAGGTAAGTCAATGTTACGGTCTAAATTACAAGCTTTTTTTCATTGCTTGGTTGTGTAATTCATTATATAGGCAGCATAACAGTAGAACATGTAGTTAAACTCGATGAAGTGCTAAGGCATGTTGTTATAGCTTCTTGGCACATAATGGCTACCGTAGTTGCAACACGCATTTGAAAAAGCGAGGCGCTATGAGAGAACTATTCGCTTGAATGCAAAATACAATTTCACCGCTAGATGGGAGTAATTCCTACACAGTGTACCTTCAATTTATTATAATAATTCGGTCCAATGTTATTGTGTTGATGTTGTATTGCGAAACACTTGTGTTGCTATTGAGGTGGGATATGTGTAGGTTGGGACAGGTTTGGTGATATGCGTAGGTTTAAAGGTGGGTTAAGGGGTCAACAGTGTCATTATAGATGTAATTACAGAATTAATTAATTACATGCAGGTATTTTTCAAATAGAAGTACAATGTAAAATCATGTGTACACAATAAGTGCATTGTCTCAAATTATTAATTTCAATGTTAGTGCATTGTAGTTAAATACGCTTAATATAAAGTGGGAATCATTTTTCCTTTTGGTTTCACTTTATTTTACAGTACGTGCACTTACATGTACTTACAGTGTACTTGCCTAAAAAAAAAAACCGGGGTAATATGAGGTAACAATGGGTTAAAGTTAGGTTTAGGGGTAGGTTCAGAAGTAGTACCTTTATTACACAGGTATTGCAATTACTATATCAAGTACATACTGTATGTACATGGGGAACAGGACTGTAAAATAAAGTGCTTTTCATTTTCTTGTCATTGGTCCTGATAATCACGACACTGTGGTGGTGCTCATGTGCAACTCATGTACAATCATTCATTTGGACATAACTTGAAGGCTACACACACTGTATTGCTGCATTTCTGAGGCAAAATATTTTCAGGTGGCAGATTTGCTGCTGGTTCTGGGAATGAGACAAAGTACCCTCTGGACAGTGTCCCATGCACGGCTCAAACTGCCCTCTGTACTGTCAGCATTTGATTGGTTAAGCCATGTGGCAGCCAATGAGGCATAACCCCCGAGCTCTAGCGCTGTCAGATACTGTCACATAATGTCACGGGCTGCTTATAATGTGCACATTTGTGTGTGTCTGTGTTCCAAATGCACAGATAATTATGCGTCTGCAATACTCCATGTTGTGTGGTAATTGCCTCTCAAGGTGGCGGTGGAGATCGAGCGCTCTTTAATTATCTGTTTGTGTGACAGCTGCTTCCACAAGTGACACTCAGAGACACAAAGGTGCGTGCCAGACGCACTGGTCGGTTCTCTGTCGCAGAACTGCACAGTCACGAAGGACGCCGGGCTGACAATATTCCCTGCAGGGGGAAAGGGAACAGGTGGTGAAAGAGAGATAATATGTGGAGAAATGACCTATGAAGTTTGTATTGTGGTGTGGTGTTTATGTTAAGTGGATGGCAAACGTGAGAATTCAATGTCCTCTGATGCCATAAAACAGCTTTTAAGTCTAGAACATTCGAAGCTTATGCTTATTATACACACAAGAATTTCTTTGGATTCATAAACCTGAAGTCCCTCTCACTGGATGGCAAGAAATCCACGATTGGTTGTTAGATTTATCACCAAAGCGGTACATTTGAAGGCGTGAAGATTCAAAGTTATCATATGGCTGTAAGATTCATGATTTATTATCAATTTAATATTGAATGTCGAATTCAGAAATCAAGCAATTAAATAAATGAAAACGTGGGGAAAAGCAAAATCAGTCACTATAGATCACTGGGATTTCTTCTGATGCGCCTAATGACCAATCCGGGCCAGGTGACCTGCTTTATTTCATGAATGTTAGAGTCTGTCTGGATCACAAAATGCATAAACAACATATTCACTATACATTGTGAATGTAATATGTGATTTCATGCATTAATATGAATGCCAAAAGGAATGTACCATAATATTTCTCAAAGAAATATGCATTTATACATACAGATCCTTTCATCAATGAAATTAGGTTCCCCTTAAAAGAGACAAACAGTAAACTCAGAATTCAAAGAAAAAAGTCTGAATTTCGAGATATAGGCTACACTCAAATTGCAAGAAAAGGTCAGACTGGAAAGTTTTAAACCCAGAATTTCCAAAAAAAAGTCTGAATTGAATCAGAATTTTTACTGAAATAAAGTAAAAATGCAAGAAACAGTCAGAATTGCAAGATATAAATTCACAATTTTGACTTTAAAGGTAGGGTTGGCAATTTTGACATGCTAGCAATAGCATGCTAGCTTTGAAAACATGAGATCCCATCCTCCCTTCAGAGCGTCTCCAAAGCCACGCTTCCTCCAAAGCGCATGAACATGTACAGCCGAGTTTGCAAAGTGTCACGAGAGACGGTGTTAAATTACCTCATGTCTCAAAGCACATAACATTACAATAATAATGAACGTAAACAACTTGCAGGGATCTTACTTAAACCACCCAACTGCTGCAGATTAATTTTGGTGTTGATAGCGTTGACATAGAAACGCAAAAATCGGGATTTGAACAGCTCTGGGTAGAACCCGGGGTTGCCATCTTGTAACTATGGTAGTTACGACATGGCGTGAATGCAACATAGGCTCGCTGTTTTGGTTCAGGAGGAACAACGAAAACAACCAAAAAATTAGCTACCCTACCTTTAACATAAAATTGTGACAAATAAAGTTGCAATTACCTTTTTTTTCTTCCTGTGGCAGAAACAGGCTTTCAGACAACATGGAAGGCTAATTCTGAAAAAGGATATAGATAAGTTGCAAACAAACTGATACATAAGCATTGTGTCCAATTCGTAAAGTCCTTACGTCAGCAACTTCACATTTGAGGTATGAATGTGTAATTTATTCTAAAAACCCATTGAAAACTCATAAGGGAACTATGGCTTGAAAATGGAAATTTTGTTACGCGTTTTAGCTTACAAACCGAACAGCTCTTTTGAGTATTGAATGATTTTGAGAGGCTTTAGAAGTGGTTTCAAAACATGAAAATGAGAAGGGGAGAAATAATGGATGTGGGCCAGATGCACACAGTGGGAAATAAACTGGTGATTAAAGGAATGTGGAGGAGTTTCAGGAAGATCATAATGAATGGCTGTCTTTCAAAACCTAGTGGGCTGCTTAACTAAACAGTGTTTTTGGGCATCATAGCCAGGTTTCAATGCATCAATCATGTTAAACTAGTGGGCTAAGCAGTTAGCTTGCTAAGCGACGGCTAAAATACACAAAAGAAGGGGAGTGTTTAATTTCACCTTAAGTAGCTTCAGTCAATTTGTATTATATGTGATATATACTTTATGTTCTGCTTAGAACACGATGTCACTGCAAAAAAAATAATAATAATATGTAGATGTAGCCCAGTGTAGCCTACTCTGGCTGATTTAGTCAGGATAAATTATTAATTTGAGTTGTATTAATTCAACCCACCAAGGTAGCTCAGTTGGTTTTGAGAGGATGAAAAAGACAAAAGTTGGCAACAAGAAAGGCAATAGGTTTAAGATATAGTTAAGCTAAAATAAATATTTTCACCCATGGCGTGTGAACTTTTTGACTGTGGGCCTGCTGAAGTGAATCAGCTTCCTGTAGTGTGACCAGGAGAAGCTTGAGGTATTCAGACACACGGCTCAGAGGACCCTCATGAATAAAATAGCATGCCGACTAACTCCCCTCCATCTCAGCCTGCGCTGCACTGGTGTGAAGAGATCTGCTCTGCAGGAGCGGAGAGAACACCTGTGGATGTGAGAGAGAAAGATGGGAAAACCAGTGCACTGCATGACTTGTAAAATATCTAATGGTGAAGAAAGATCAAATGAAATGTCTTGTTACTGAAAAAGAATTTGAGTGAATGATTCACTAAAATTTAAGGACTAATTGTCCTTAATGGTTCCCTCAAAAATATTAAGCAGCACAACTATTTTTAACATTTATTACATGACATTTTTTTCGAGCAGAAAATCTGCATATTAGAATGATTTCTGAAGGATCATGTGACATTGACAATGCTGTGCCATTACTGGAATAAATTACATTTTAAAATATATTCAAATAGAAAACTGTAATGTTTTTTATTTATATTATAATATTTATGATAATCACATTATAGAAATGTTTATAATATTTCACAATATTAGTGTCACGGCTGGTTGCAGGAAGGGAGAGAAGAAGCAGGATCTATTTGATGAACTGAAGACCATGAACTGAAACAAACGTGGATTAAATACATAGAACATAACAACATGATTAACTAGACACAGGTGTAGCACATGAGGGCACATCAAAAACTATGACATCAAATAAAGGAAAACTCAGACCAGGACAAAACAGGGAAAAACACAGATGAAACCTGACATTTACACCCTTCCCCAGTAGGCGCCTCGTGGCACCATAACCAAAAACATCACCAAAGTGCAGGGGAGAGGGTTACCAAAAACTCTGTGGGTGGGAAGGAGGGCTAAACGGTAACAGCCCTCTGTTGGGCGGGACCAGCGGAGACAAAGGAGCTTGGCTGTTGGGTGGGACCAGTGGAGATTAAGGAGCCTGGCTACTTCGCAGGACCAACAGAGACAAAGGAGCTTGGCTGTTGGGCGGGACCAGCGGAGACAAAGGAGCTTGGCTGTTGGGCGGGACCAGCGGAGATAAAGGACCTTGGCTGCTGGGCGGGACCAGCAGAGACAAATGAGCTTGGCTGTTGGGCGGGACCAGCGGAGATAAAGGACCTTGGCTGCTGGGCGGGACCAGCAGAGACAAATGAGCTTGGCTGTTGGGCGGGACCAGCGGAGACAAAGGACCTTGGCTGCTGGGCGGGACAAGCAGAGACAAAGGAGGGTTGGCTGCTGGGCGGGACCAGCGGAAACAAAGGAGCTCGGCTGTTGGGCGGGACCAGCGGCGACAAAGGAGCTTGGCTGTTAGGGTGGGACCAGCGGCGACAAAGGAGCTTGGCTGCTGGGCGGGAGAAGCAGAGACAAAGGAGGGTTGGCTGCTGGGCGGGACCAGCGGAAACAAAGGAGCTCGGCTGTTGGGCGGGACCAGCGGCGACAAAGGAGCTTGGCTGTTAGGGTGGGACCAGCGGCGACAAAGGAGCTTGGCTGTTGGGTGGGACCAGCGGAGATTAAGGAGCCTGGCTACTTGGCAGGACCGACAGAAACAAAGGAGCTTGGCTGTTGGGCGGGACCAGTGGAGAAGAAAGGAGCTTGGCTGCTGGGCGGGACAAGCAGAGACGAAGGAGCTTGGCTGTTGGGCGGGACCAGCGAAGACAAAGGAGCTTGGCTGTTGGGCGGGACCAGCAGAGACAAAGGAGCTTGGCTGTTGGGTGGGACCAGCGGTGACAAAGGAGCTTGGCTGTTGGGTGGAACCAGCGGAGATTAAGGAGCCTGGCTACTTGGCAGGACCGACAGAGACAAAGGAGCTTGGCTGTTGGGCGGGACCAGTGGAGAAGAAAGGAGCTTGGCTGCTGGGCGGGACAAGCAGAGACGAAGGAGCTTGGCTGTTGGGCGGGACCAGCGAAGACAAAGGAGCTTGGCTGTTGGGCGGGACAAGCAGAGACAAAGGAGGGTTGGCTGCTGGGCGGGACCAGCGGAGACAAAGGAGCTTGGCTGTTGGGCGGGACCAGCGGCGACAAAGGAGCTTGGCTGTTGGGTGGGACCAGCGGCGACAAAGGAGCTTGGCTGTTGGGTGGGACCAGCGGAGATTAAGGAGCCTGGCTACTTGGCAGGACCGACAGAGACAAAGGAGCTTGGCTGTTGGGCGGGACCAGTGGAGAAGAAAGGAGCTTGGCTGCTGGGCGGGACAAGCAGAGACGAAGGAGCTTGGCTGCTGGGCGGGAAAAGCAGAGACGAAGGAGCTTGGCTGTTGGGCGGGACCAGCGGAGACAAAGGAGCTTGGCTGTTGGGCGGGACCAGCGGAGACGAAGGAGCTTGGCTGTTGGGCCGGACCAGCGGAGACAAAGGAGCTTGGCTGTTGGGCAGGACCAGCGGAGACGAAGGAGCTTGGCTGTTGGGCGGAACCAGCGGAGACGAAGGAGCTTGGCTGCTGGGTGGGACCAGCAGAGACGAAGGAGCTTGGCTGTTGGGCGGGACCAGCGGAGACGAAGGAGCTTGGCTGCTGGGTGGGACCAGCGGAGACAAAGGAGCTTGGCTGCTGGGCGGGACTAGCGGAGATGAAGGAGCCTGGCTACTGCGCAGGACCAACAGAGACGAAGGAGCTTTGCTTCTGGGTGGGACCAGCGGAGGAAGGGCCAGGGAACAGGTTGGGAATGGAGAGATCATCCAACCAGTCAGGACCAGCTAAGGGTGAAGGAGTTTGAGGATGGGCAGAAGGGAGGTGACAGGCTCCGTGTCCTCCAAGTCAATGAGCCATTCCTCATCCTCTGGCTCTGGGAGGGACCAGGAAGTGGGTGCAGGCTTCGGGATTTACCAGGCAACGGGCTCTGTCTCTGGGACGGGCATTGTGGCTCAGGCTTCGGGTCCATGGTGGTTGTAGGCTCTAGAACTAGGTCAGTGGCATGGGCTCTGTTTCTGGGTCCCTGCGGGCATGACGAGGGACTGGATAGGCTCTGAAAGACAAGTGGGGACTGGTTTGGTTGCTGTAGGGTTGGGACCCTCCTCTCTCTCACATACGGTGGAGGGGGATACACAGTGAAAAAGCACCCATTCCACATACTCACAAAGCATCCCGCGAGGACCATCTCCAGGCAGGCGAGTTTTCGTCTGGGCATTGAGTCCTGCCCGGAAAAGTCAGGGTAACGAATGAGGTGAGCCAGATCTAAGAAACTCTGAGTGTGGTCCTCGAGGAAGCGATCCGCTGTGAGAGATGGACGATCTATCCTGCTGCTAGATCCATCAAATTGGGTCAGTTTCTCTGTCACAGCTGGTTGCAGGAAGGGAGAGTAGAAGCTGTATCTATTTGCAACAGTCAATTTTATTTACAAAAGACCAAAACAAAAAACACACTGGAGACCATGAAAGAGCAGGAGATAAAGCATCCCAACATAATACAGACGAGAACCAACCATAAGCTGAAACAAATTGGGATTACAGCACATGAGGCCAAATCAAAAACCATGACAACAAACAAAGGAAAACTCAAACAATTAATGATTTGATCGAAGAAATGTAGCCTTGGTGAGCATAAGAGACTTCAAAAACATGTTTTTAAATATTAAACAGTAGTATTTCTGTAAAGCTGCTTTGAAACAATATGTATTGTGAAAAGCGCTATACAAATACATTTGAATTGAATTGAATTATACATTTATATTTAAGATTTATGTTTATATTTAAAATTTAGATACATATTTTTTTTTATATATTTAACACAGTTAACTTTGCATTTGGATGACCATACTATAATTGTTTCAATCAATTGTGAAAGAGAAAATTTGAATATGAAAATCTTTATTTTTTAAAACTTTATTCCAAAACACAAATATACATCTGTCTTTGCCACACCATGTCTTGTATAATCATGTTAATAGCAGGTCATTACATAACCAATGTTCATTTCCCTCTTTTTTGCATAACAAGATTGAAAAGAAACCCATTGCTTGTCTGGAGGGGAAAAAATGCTTGTGTGTCAGGATGCAGGAATCAGCAAAACACTCTGGAGTACCATCTTTTATTATGTCAAATCAAATTTCAGAGATAATTCCGGCCTGTCAGTCCCACATAAACACTTTTAACCCGGATGGACTGAACTGGTTTGTGTCAGGTGGCCAGAATTCCGTCAGCTTTGAATACATTGAGAAAAAGCACTGAACAATGACTGGTGTCATGAGCATCAGATAATCACTCCGAGATTCCAACTGCTTTGTGAAAATGAGATTTTACTGTAAGTCAGGCCCTTTTCTCTAAACACAGACAAACATTCGAGCCTCCTAAACAAACATGCTACTGCATCACAGTGAAGTTCAGTGGAGCGTTCAGGATTTTACCAAACTAATGGCAAAATCACAAAATGGAAAGAATTACAGTATTCTCTCCGAAAAAGGTAATTTTTCATACCAGAGGAAATATAGAAAATACTTAACATGCCTTCTTACGTTCTTGATGATAACAAACCTCATTACTCAAAAGGCTAGTTCACACAGCCAGCTACATTTCAATCATTTAAAGTTGACTATTGGATTTAGTATGTTGGGAAACACAACTGCCATGTTCATACTGAACCAACAAACACCAACGTAGTTAAATACACCGATGACCGATCCAATGAAACCCAACAACTATTTGGTGTTCTCTTCAATCTACTGCTCTGTCATTACAATAGTTCACCTGAAAGAAAAAAAACTTAATATAACGTACTTGCAGAGTTAAGGATTGCTTCATCTTGGAACGCAACACCAAATTGAGCTAGAATCTAGAAGCATTTGATTGCGTAGAGTATGTTGCAGACCTAAAGATTCTGATTGTAAGGTAGCTACTCTAAAAACAGGTCTAGCCATGCAGACATGTGGCAGCGCCATACATTATTGCTTTGTAAAGGAGGACGACTGGGACTTCTACGAGTGACAATGATCTAGACACATACTGTAACTCCTAGACCTCCTAGAGTAAAGGTATATTCATATTCGGATTCTTTGATATATTAGGAGAAAACCTCTACATTGTGTGCAAGATTTCAACATGAGACTGAAATCAAAAATATAACAGTGCATTCATGAAGGTAACAACAGGAACAACATAGAAAGCAATAGAACATCCTGAGAAGGAAATAAAAATGGTGGTTGGTTTTTAAGTGTGCACATCTGATATAATTAACATTCAATGTTCTTTTTTAAACAAATTGTCATTAATATCCAGTTTCAGATCATGTAGTCTTTGTTTTTGTCGGTGTGAACGTCCCTTTAGTCTGTTGTGTAGAAGTCAGGAATGGGGAAATGTTGGATAATCAAACTTCATGCCCTATTCTACATATAATTCTCTTTCTTACATCTGCAAATGGAATGATACAATCTATCGTGAGAGGTAGGAGGAGGAATTGTCTGTTGTTCCCACACTTGTAGAAACAAGATTTATTCCGCACTGCATCTACGTCCATTCTGAGCGAGTGATGCTGGGTCAAAAGAGCAGGGCTATCAGACATCTGAACACTTTAAACCTCAGGGAATCAAGAGGTGTTGCTCCCTCAGCATGATCTGAGATCTGGATCTGAGATCAACTTCTTGAGAGGTCTTGATCCAATCCATGTCCTTACTCTTGTCTGACAGAGCTCTGCTTGGTTGGGTAGGTTTTGTAGAGATGAAGTGAGACTTGAATCTTATCACTATATTACAGTTTTAGAGTCCGACTTTGTCCTTTTGAGTCTTTGAAACCCCATCCAGTTTTGCATAAAAAGACGGTCCTGTCTGTTAAATTGGTGTGGAGTTAACGGTCTCCTCTACAGCTCCACCGCCAGGCAGATTCTCTCTCTCTCTCTCTCTCTCTGACTGTCTGTCTGTAGCAGGAACAAGGCCTCTTGTATCCGCAGGGAAGACGAGAGAGCTGCCAAAAGGATAGTGAGCTAAGAAATGTTGCCGAAGGAAGCTGTAAAGAGAGAAAAGAGACAGGAGAATGAAAAAGAGCATAAATTATTCATGTGATTGCAGGAAATAACATGTAGAGAAGGGATGTGCATCACAGAACCTCTGTTGTTAGACATTTACTCACTATCTCAAACTTTACCTTTTCATCTATAAGATCCCTCTGGACCTCCCATGTTCTCCCAACTAATGTGCATTTTATCAGGGAGATATTCAAAGCCTTAAAAACACCCCCATATATAACCATGTATCATGTGCACATTTCAGATGAAGGGAAAGCTGTCACTGTACACTCTTAAATATAAAATGGCAATTGAAGAACCTTTCAGTGAATAGTTCTCAAAATAGCTTTTTTTTATTTAGTGTGAAGAACATTACTCTAAAGAACCTTTTTTGCTATGGAAAGACTTCATGCATTTTTAAGGTTCTTCATGGAATCATTGATGCCAATAAAGAACCAGATACCTTTATTTGACCACAATCCCACAAGGGAGCATGATTAAGAGTTTCATTTAATACCAGAAAGTACAGAAACTACTAACTAATATCTGTGTGTGTAACATTTTAGACTATTTACAGTCTCTCCAAAGTCTCCTTATAGGGATAGTTCACCCAAAAATGAAAATTATTTAATCATTTACTCACCCTGATGTCTTCCTAACCTGCATGACGTTCTTTTTTCTGTGGAACATAAAAGATGTTTTGAAGAATTTTCAAACAATTGAAGTCAATGGTAACCAAAACCGCTTGGTCACCGACATTCTTCAAAATATCTCCTTTATGTTTCACAGAATAAGAAAGAAAGTCATACAAGTTTGTAAAGATATGAGGGTTCACTTGGCAGGCAGACATGTAAAATAGTATGTAAAATAGGCCATACAAAATAGTGATGGGAGAAACTGAGCTTTTTGAAACTCTGAATCAATTGAACCAATAGCTCTGTACCGTTTAAGACACATACCAGGACAAACCGCTTGAGAGTGGTTAACCCTTAAAAGCATACCTCAGGTCTTCAGTGTCCCGGGACGTCATTCACTACCCCCTCCTCATTCATTTTTTAAAGTTTGACTTCAACCTTCTTAGTATTCCTCAATAAATTCATTATAAACAATATAACAAGAAAAGAACGTGCCAATGTCTGATACATAATGATAAAGTGACGCTTCATTCATAGGCAGAAAACAAAAGAATAGGAAGAATCATCAGCAAAGCTTGAAATGGCTCAAAGATTTACTGCAGAGCAAGTACTGAACACAATGAAATATTAGGAAATGATCTGAAGAGAAAACCCAAAAGTGGCGTTGCATTATCACTTTTTATTCTGCGTTTAGACGAGCGTTATTGGGGGGAAATCTGCGTGCATATGGTGACGCAAAAGTGTGTGAAATTCGATGTAGTGTGCACTCCAGGCGGCTAGGTGGCAATGTAAAGCACTGAAAGTGAAAGAGCCGCTGACACTCGGCGCTCTTCGTGTGTCGCTCAAAAATGGTAAAAAAAAAATATATTTTTGTCAATGAAATTAATGCTATATTTTAGTTTGATAATGTTTTGTTATTTTCCTGTACTGGTGCATGCCTCTGACGTAAACACGTATATTTTTACGTTTTCACCCGCGAGCGTTCTCGTGTAAACAGGGCCTTAGTGTCACTGTCACTTGAAGCTGTCAGTGATCAAAATATTGATGAAGAAGTTGAAAACGATAGTTTTGAGAATATGTTTGAGATGGCGAATATGAGCCAGATGCTGAATGTACTGGGAAATGAGCTCTGATGAGGACAGTGATGATGGTATAAAACATACCAAACTGAACCCTTCCAAGCTCCGAAAGTTAACAAAATATGCTTTATTTTATTCTTCTGTAATTATAATATCAGGAGAGTTTTATATTATCGCGACAGGCAGAGATCCATCAGTGTTAGATATAGAACCGGGTCACTAAAGACCCGAATATGTACAGTATGATTGGGAAAACATTCATGAATTTAAGGGTTAAGGGTTTACCTTGAGATCAACAGCCTCTAGTGTCAAACCACTGAAATTTCGATGACTTCAATTTTCTGCAATTATGCATGTGACTTGGCCAGTTTGATTCCACCGAAACAAAACAAGAGTCACAAAGGATTCAAAGTTTAATTTAATCAAAAGTGCCTATTGCTAATACAAATACAGCTAATATCTATTGTCTGACAAAATTATGTTTCAATAACATACTTCAGATCACATGTACTGCATTATCTGACAACAATGGTATCTGTATGGCTTCTTTTGCTAAAATTATCCTAAAAAATGGTTTCTGTCTCATTTAACCGATTTTACGTTTAACTGACTTCCATTCCTTCCAACATAAGCTCATTGGAAAAAGACACCTGTACCTAAATTTTTGCACAACTCGTACCTATACATACAATCCCCTGCAGTTTCCAGCTGAAATGAACACTAGTGAAAGTAAAACACCAACAACTTTTAGTGCAAGATACTGTACATTTTGACGTTCGCATCACATAACCAGCTCCCTAAAGTTCTTCTAATGTAGTAAACTCACCAAGTACAGCGTTGCACTTGCTACATTAGAAGACAGGCCGCCATTTATCTCATTAGATTTTAAAAAAGAGCAAAAAAATGGTATGGATTTGCACAAATATTGTTCAAATTGTATTTTTTTTTTATATAAAAAAAATGCTTCAGAAACCCCAAATTCTTAACATTCAGATGTGCGGCAAGCCATCATTCATACTGGAAGTGAGACACGCCGGCCAGATGTTGTTTGAGTGGAGGTTGTCTAACGGTAGCAATTAACATAATTCTCAAGAACATCATGGCTTGCTATATTTCTTATCTGTCACCAGCAGAGAGTGTTATCGGAGAAAACTGCAGGAAGGATCTTTTCATCAAGGGCAGAAACAAAAAGGACTAGACAAAATGAGATCACATCAGAATACATTATAACTGTAGCAGCTGACAGGAAACACGGCGTGATTTTTTTTTTTTTTTGGAAAGCAATCAGTTTGTAGGGAATGTAAAAAAAAAGCTGATTGCAATTTAGAGATGCGTTTCTTTCGGCCTGGGCAATCAATGATAGTCTTGTTCAATCTGATGAAATATAAAAGTGTGATGGAGCGACCAATTCAAGTCACCGAACAATGGACAATCAGAGACAAACGCTTTTGAGGAAAGGAACAGGTGGAATGGCTTGTGCTGCCGTGACATCAAATGACACAGTGCCAGAGCCGCTGAAAGTCAGAATGGTTGGTGAATGTGTGTTATCTGCTGCACTGCCTCTGATGAAGACACCTGATTACTGACGTCCATCTAGTAACATTTACAATGGAAAGAGAGAGAGCAAAGGAAGGGAGAGGTTAAGATACCGACCCACTACTTCCAAACAACCCGATTTCAGTAGAAAAGTAGTTTTTTCAGTAGCATGTGAATAATAAATGCTATTTAAATGTCTTAATTTAACTGGCTTAATCTAAGCCCTGTCTGTGAAACCAGGCCTATATTTATTTTAGGTTACACTATATTTGACGGTGTCCTTGTTACACATGGTAAATTATTTTATAAAACGGTTAGTTCCAATCCTTGATTCTAATTGGTCAATAGCTGTGTTTTATTGACGATAAAACATGGCTATGACCGCTTTACCCAACAGTTCTATGTATCACTACATAACACCCCTAGCAACCACTCTTATCAACTTAAACATATGTTTGTTCTCATCGATATTGTTCATTGAAGCTAGAGTAGAGTATTGTGAGAGATCGAGTAAGCGAGTGTAGCTGCATTTACAGTAGACATAGCATTTTCCTACAGGTCAGTCCTATATTCATAAAAAATCTGTTTGAATGTCCGCTGCGATATCTTGTCCTTTTAAAGTCCACATGATATCAAAATTGACCATATTTACTTTGTTTGCCCAATTTTTTTTGTGGTGAACAATTCATCCATGCAATTCAATCCACACAAAAACAAATTTTGGCTTCATAATCTTCAATCAAAATCTGAAAATACCCCTCCCCTCTGCATTGGAGGACCTTCCCTGATGACGTAGGTTTGACGGTTTTGGTGTCTGTTTAACATCCGTAACCACGCCCCTCCAACTCACAGTAGACAGGCTGAATGAAACACCTACTTTTCTAGATCCAATCAGGTGCTAGTTGAAAAAAAAAAGCCATACCCACTATTTTTCCTCATTTAGTATTCTGTTTCTCTCGGAAATACGTCACAACACTGAGATAAAGTCGGTTGCAACTTCCGGTTCACGCAGACTTTAACAGTTAAGGGGTTTTCCTGTGCCTATATAGTCATCTGTCAGTTGCGTCTTTCTTGTCCGTGATCACAAGTTTGAGTCCTTTCAATGTAAAAGTCTTCTCTACTGACTGACTCACTCATAAAGACAGTCTTTGCCGCCATCTATTGGCGAAATAATGTATGTAACTTCTGTTGCTGTTTAGGTCAGGGACAATTCTTTCCAGCGGAAGGAAGGCTTTTAGTGATTTTACTTCATGAAAGTTGCATAGATACATATTTTTCGGCTTTAATATTTGTATTGTGTGGTAACCGTTTTACAGCTAGTGCTGTATCGTGAGTAAGTCACGGCGGACTCAGCTTCGCGTCGTGCCTAAAAACGCCCTTCAGCCGTGACTTATTCACGATACAGCACAGCCTCTCGTAACGTTACCTTATTGCTTACATAAATGACACATTATAACATGCATGCAACTGATGCATGCAACAATGTACTTAGTAATAACAGTAAATTATGCATAATTACATGAAACTAACCTTCAACCAAACCCCTAACCCTATAGTAAGTACATGTAGTTGCTTAATATTAATCAGTACTTAAATATATAATTACACTGTAATAAAGTGTAACCTTATATATTCTATTTAAATTATATATCATATTTATATTTATTTGATATATTTAAATGCTGTGCTGTAGAAAGAGTCATTTTGAAAGAACACAGGGTTTGTCATAAATAATGACAGTTTTGTTTTTGTCTGAATGCTTTAAAAAAAGAGAGAAACAAGCTGAAAATGTGGACAGAGGAGCTTGTAGCAGATGTTGGGAAGGGCCTCGGGATGCTCTCCTGATGGAAACAGGCACATGGAAGAGACAAGCTGATTACGCTAGCGGATGTCTCAGGGAGCTCGTGTGGGTCGCTCTCTTCCCGAGACTTCCCGGCAGGTTCACAGTGTTTGCTACATCAACATTTAATTGGCTCGTTGAAGACTTATCATTTCATTGAGCATCAAGAAATCTATCCCGTTTAACGATTGTGCATTTCCTGTTGCGTTTAAAATGTCTTCAAAGTAGTACAATGACTTTTCCCAGATCTTCATTTCCTGGTATGGAATGAAACTTTAAAGCCTTTCGATTTTACAGTTCTCCTAAATGGCACACAAGCAAAGTGCAGAGCGCCGCACGTAAAAGATTCATGAAAACATCGTGCATTAATATGTACGAACCCTTTTCAGGAAAAACGTCTACGCAATATTAGTGTTTAAATACACATGAGGAGGCAGCGAGTGACATCTCAAACACGACAATGATACAAAAAAAAGAGACTTTTCCATGCAACTGACTTGTTTTGTTAACAGGAACAAATGATTGCATTGTTTGCTATGATGAATCAGTGGATCACGTGTTTTTCTCTTTGTGTGAGATGTTTAAAGTCTAATACAGTGGGGCGATTGGGTGGTAATTTGGAGAAGAGGTAATAAGGTTTGGTGTTTCAATAGAAACAGCAATTATAGTGTTGGGAGAATCTGCCTCGCTCTCGGGTAAATTGCTTCGGTGTGAGGAAGGGAGGAGGGTTCGGCGAGGGAGGAAGAGGGCTGAATTACTTTGGCCTTACTTGGAACCAAAAGAACAAAGCAATTTAGAAGAGTACAGAGGCAACATTTCAGAGGATAAATACCAGATAGCAATTGGACTGAAAGGTCAATCTAAGCCTTCGAATCACTCATGTGAGCGTTATGAGCTTTAACAGAGAGAGCAAGATAAGTCCATGTTGATCATTAATAAACAATGCTAAATGATTGGGAAGGGGACAGAAAGCTATTACCCTTACTGATATATATATATATATATATATATATATATATATATATATATATATATATATATATATACCACTTTCCTGCTAAATCTCCAATGTCCTGGCAAATGAAAAAAGCTGCTAAAAAAAAGCTAATCATGACTTATTTGTGACCCTTGCTGACAAAATGAGTCAGAATGAGCGAATTTTCAAAAATGAGTTCTTGTTATTTTCACATTCTCCATTAAAAAACCTTTACAATGATGTATGATTTGTTGGATTACGATAGAGCAAATAAAGCAATAAGTAAAGCAATAAGGCCCTTGTGTTTTACAGTGGGTTTAGAGCAGCTAAGGGGCGTTGTTAGGCACGGCACGGAGCTTGTCTCTTCCAAGAAGCTTATTGCTTTTATAAAACGGTTACTCCATAAAAAATATTCATTTTAATATTTATTTTATTCAAATGTCTTCAAAGTCATTGTACTTTGAAGACATTTTATTCATAAAATAAACACCAGCAACAAAAAATATAACTTCAGAACACATTTATTCCCCCGCCAAGCAATGTAGTTCCAAAGAGGTTGCTAAAGCAACACATGCAGCAACAAAGAATCACAAACGGCAGTTGCGCAGTAATACTAATGGCGTGTTCACACCAAACGCAAAGTGTATATTCGCATCGTGTTACTCGCTCTAGATTACTTGCGGGATGTTTTTCTTGTTTTTTGCGTCACTCACGAATAAAAACATCCCGCGAAAAGGAGTGTGTCATCATCATCAACAACAACACAGTATCTCCTCCATTTTCGACAACAGTGATAGTAACCGGACGTATCAATGAGCTCTTCGTTGATTGGCTTGCGCAACTAAGCGGCATGCAAATTTTCCGATTGAGTAGAAATTTTTCAACTTTTCAAGATTGAGGCGATTATCGAGCGTTCGCGGCAAACGCGTCGCCCAATTCGCATCATTCGCGCCGCCTGGCGAATTCGCATCTATTCGCGTCTTTGCATTGACTTTGTATGTCGGTCACAGGTGTGTGTTTGTTGAGTAATTTACAACGGCTTCGAACGCGGCACAACCAATCAGAATCAAGGACTGGAACTATCCGTTTTATCAAGTTAATTTTGAAAAGTTTTCTGAAGGTTGCAAAACAAAATCATCTAGCAACCATACCTTAAAATCCATGGTAATAACACCAAATTAATCTGTAGGGATATGTTCAACCTTTTCTGCTTAGCAGTCAGTCTGAGAAGTGTGTCATTGGTTAAGGGCTACACATGTAGCAATCCATGTAGCAGAATCATCCAACAAAATATAAATAATAACAATAAATAACAAATTGCACCATCTCATGTTAACAAGTTTATATAAAAAAAAAAAAAAGACATTTGTGAAAGAATTTTCATGATTTTTCCTGCGTGGATGTGTGGCCAGATTAATAGTGATCAAGACAGCTATAGTAGGAGAGCTCATTTTAATACAGTCATGACAGTTTCATATTGTGTCCATGCCCAAATATTGTTCAAGATTTGCAACATTAATGTCCACAACCATCTTGTTTAGCTGGTGGCACATTATCACCGAAGTAGTCATTAATAAGTCGAGCAAAATGTTCCACGTTAATCGTTCCGAGAAGATTAGCCGACCGCAGTGCATTTAAAGCATTAGCCACACTCACTCTCAACTTACAAAACAAGCATATATTGACAAAATATTGAATTAAAAGCTTGAAAATTTGAAATGAATCGTGTTGGATAAGGATGGATGCTTTCATGACATTTCAATATTACGACAGGTTAGCAACATGCTGGTTTTGTTTACATCATGGGCATGAAAATCACATTTCATTGGTTCAGACTCACGCCATCGAGAATTCGCTCATTTTCTGTTCCACGGAAGAAATAAAGTCATACAGGTTTGGAACGACATGAGGGTGTGTAAACGATGACCGCATTTTAATTTTGGGTTAATCTATCCCTTTAACTCCCAAGAATTAAGAAGCACAAAAACCTCCTACATCAACACCAAAAACACTTGCCCCCTCAGTTCATTTACATCACCATCATCCAAAGCGTAGATCAAGACCCTTTTATGGCCAGAGTGGTTGTCTAGTTTTTCACCCGATCAATATTTCATATTTTCATTCATGCCCACTGAATCAAAAATGACAGGCCGCTATAGACGGCCTCTCTTTAGACATCCGCTGGAAACCCTGCTGGCTGAGAGACGCGTCTAAGAATAAACTCGCACAAGCCGTGTCCTCCAGCCATGCCAGCCCAACGGTCCCCAGGAGACAGATTTAACTCGCACTGACAGGTGATGTCAACTATCAGAAACCAACTAATCAGCTTTGGCGGGACCGTCCTCCCCTCTCCAACACCCTTCACCTGCTTGAACCCTCACACGAGTCCTCTGTTCGAACCTCAGGTGAGGATTTCTTCCATTGGGTGGCTCAATTAGATTTCTTTATCACAGCACGGAGGCCAGGACTTGGTGAACTGTTAAATTAAATTTGCCCCCTAAGCTGCTGGGAGAATTCCCTGACACAGCGTTTAAGTGGTCTCTAATTCCCTCTCCTTGTTAATGTGGGGTACACTGGGGTTTGACACTTGCTGAGGCGGGAGTTCTGAGGACGCGTCTCGCTCCGAGGAGACCCTGATACTTTGTGTCTTTCACTACGGGTTGTCCTTTGAAACTTTTGACAGTTGGATTTAAGCGAGCTTCAAACGAAGAGAAGAGCTTTTGTGTGTCCCCCCAAAAAAGACTTGCATCCCAAAAGACTCAATGCCGAATAAAACATGGATATACAGTGTGTTATTTTGGCAGCTCTTTTCACTAAGGTGCCATTAGTTAACATTGGTTAACGGCATTGGTTAAAATGAACTGACGATGAAAAAAAATACTTCTAAAGCATTTTTTAATGCCAGTTAATGCTAATTTCATCAATTACTAATACATTATTAAAATCTGTTTATATTATTATATTATCTGTTTATATTATTTAATGGACCTGAGCTAACATAGTTGAATTTTTTTATTAACTAATTTTTACAAAGTTTAATAAATACTGTAACAAATGTATTGCTCATTGTTAGTTCATGTTAATTAATGCATTAACTAATGGGATATTATACAGCAGTGATTTCTGGTCTTCGAATTTGATTGGCTGATTTCTATTCTATTCAATTCTATTATTATAATTAATTAGTGCTGTCAAATCGATTAATCATGATTAATTACATCATCAAACATAAAATTATTTGTTTACATAATGTGTGTCTATATATTATTATATTTATATATATTATATATTATGTCTGTGTGTATATACCATATATAAATATAATATACTGTACATACACACATATATTATGTAAACAAATAATTTTGTTTGATGTGGTTAATCGTGATTTGACAGCACTAATTATATTATATTATATTATATTATATTATATTATATTATATTATATTATATTATATTATAATAATACATTTTACTTATACTGCACTTTTCTTATACCCAAAGCGCTAAAGTACAGTACAAAAGTAGATGCATAATTCTTTTTTTTTAATGCAACGACAGGTAGAATACAAAATACTGTACATCCAGTGTCACCAATTAAGACACAAAAACTATCTTAAAAAATATTATATTATATTATGTGAATAATTAATTTATTACTTTAAAAACCCCTAACCAAGCAATAAATTAAATGAAATTAAAGTATTGCATGAAAATATAATACAAATATTTAATTAAAAAATTCAGTCTAATTAACATTTTAAAAAGTTATGTCCAACACAATCTATGCGTATATATATAGCCTATAATTTAGTTAACCAAGTTGTTAACACAATTTTGCGTTGCACCTCTCATTCACTTCCTCTGATGAGTGATATAATATAATATAATATAATATAATATAATATAATATAATATAATATAATATAATATAATATAATATAATATAATATAATATAATATAATATAACATAATATAATATATACTTTTAGTAAAAAAAAAAATCTCTCTGTTCTCTGAATCCACTTGTGTTTGTTGGAAGTGCACACTATAAATAAAATGCATTATTATTGTTAGGGAAGATGGGTTGTGCTTCATGCAACCTTTGACCGAGTCTCTGTCTCGACGGCACTTGTATTGATGTGTTGTGTATGTTGAGTCTCACCTCTGCTGAGCAGCTGTAGGTTGCGCACCTCCTCTCTGACCTGAAGCTGTAGGACCTGCTGCAGGACCTCCTGTCTCAGTGTCTCCTGGATTATACCCATCCTCTCCAGCTTCTCTCCATTCAACCGCAACAGGGCACGGCCTGAAAAAGTGCGTGAGTGACAGTTTGAAAAGTCAATGCCGGCTTTGTAAAATAGCTAGATGGAACAGAAAAGGATTATATCTGGAGAACATTTGATCAATAGCATGGAATTGGTTTACATTTCTTTAAATCCTCCTAGAAGCCATCAAATGAATGTCACAAGTCTTGCCAACAGAACAAGACAACCTAAGAAAAAGTCTTTGGGACGTCTTTGAGGAACCAGACGTGTAATAAGACTTTCTCTTCCTGCTGTGCAGCTTTAGCTCTGCTGCTTTTAAGACACCCTCATTTTGGCCAATATATCATTTGTGCATAAAGCAACTCCAGGGCATATTGTTATAAGCTTTAAAAACATCCAAGGTGGCGAATGAAGAGAATGTCGACTATACAAAAATAAACGTAATAAATAATAACACTATTATTTATTTGTATGGCACCTGTCATACATAAAATGCAGGTAGTGTACCACGGGTCAGAATATAAACAAAATGACAAGGAATTAACCAAATAAATAAGACAAATAACAAAAATAAAAAGTGACACAATTAAAGGGATACTCCACAATTTTTTCATATGAAACTATGTTATTCCTTTAACTAAGACGAGTTTATGCATATCTCTCTCGTCTCAGTGCGTGCACTTAATCGCTCTGGCGCGCCGCGACACTTTGATAGCACTTGGAGCACTTCGACTCGGCGCAGTAATATCATCACAGTAATATCATCACAGTAATATCATCAGGAGTGATGATATTACTGCGCCGAGTCGAAGTGCTATTCCGCCATACATTATAGTTATCCTTTTTAACCCGCTTAGAAAAGCGCCACGTTTTATTTTGTGTCACTATACTTGGTCGTGTAACTACTCGTGTAACTGTATTTAAATAGGGAAAACGTAGAGGTGTTTGGTCGCTTCTAACTTCATCTCTGTTTGGTCCCTATGAATGAACTGGGCTAAGCTAAGTGCTATCAAAGTGTCGCCGCGCACCAGAGCGATTGAGTGCACGCACTGAGACGAGAGAGATATGTATCAACACGTATTAGTTGAGGGAATAACATTTGATATGAAAAACGGTGGAGTATCCCTTTAAGGTTGAGAAAATAAAATATGTGACCCTGGACCACAAAACTTTTTGGAAATTGAGATGTATACATCACATGAAAGTTGAATAAATACGCTTTCCATTGATGTATGGTTTGTAAGGATAGGACAATATTTGACCGAGATACAACTATTTGAAAATCGGCAATCTGAGGGAGCAAAAAAATCAAAAAATTGAGAAAATCGCCTTTAAAGTTGTGCATTTATGTTGGCGATTGTGCTGCATTCACTCACAAAAATATTTTTTGTATATATTTACGGTAGGAAATTTACAAAATATCTTCATGGAACATGATCTTTACTTAA
Organism: Phoxinus phoxinus; assembly: GCF_949152265.1. NCBI lineage: Eukaryota > Metazoa > Chordata > Actinopteri > Cypriniformes > Leuciscidae > Phoxinus > Phoxinus phoxinus. The sequence continues at coordinate 22,319,900 of NC_136893.1, forward strand.
TATCCTAATGATTTTTGGCATAAAAGAAAAATGGATAATTTTGACCCAACAATTTTTTGTTGGCTTTTGCCACAAATAAACCCGTGCGACTTATGACTGGTTTTGTGTCACATATTGACAAAAATATTGTAGAAAATGTTCAGTCTGATTAAAACGGTCTAATTTAATTACACAGTAAAAAGCAAAAGGAAAATAATAAGGTTGAGAAAAATAATAGAATTATATAAATATTCATTAATAATTTAAATAAAAATGTTCAGTGTGATTAAAATGGTCTAATTTTTTAAAAAGCATATACACTAGCCAAAGTAATACACAAATTATATATTTTTGGTCAAATTCTGATCAGGTGATACCAAAATAGTGCCGTGAAAATTCATCCAAGCTGGCAGATAGAAGATGAAGAGATAAATCGACTATAAAAAAACTAAATAAAATAAATATAAGATAATAAAACAATTTATTTGTATAGCACCTTTCACACAAAGAAATGCAGACGTATCTCAGGTCAGAATAATACAAAAATAGGAAATTGACCAGTGTGCATGAGGTAAACTTCACCATCAACATAATAGGCATCTAGCCATATTTTTCTATGAGCCTTGATTTTTTTTTTTCATTAATTAGTTCGTCAAAAAGGTGACCAAGCGACTGGAGACTCAATAGCAATATACGCCTGAGTCAAACGCTTGTGTGAGAGGGTTAAGAGATACACACACTCTTAGTTTAAACCAGTGCAAAGACATTTGTATCACTCACAACTTCTGGAGAGAAATAGCACAGACATGCTAAGTATTCACATCAAAACTTCAGCATAGCTTAGGCTTAAATTGTAACATGCTATTGTGGACCGTTATTTGAAATTAATTGCGAGTTGCATCTCTCGTTCGCGCAACAAATCTCTTTTCCACTTCGGCTAGCATGCTACCTTTTAGCTGCCTAAGTAAGCAGTAGACAGCAAAGCAGCTTAGTTTTGCAACAGAGCGTTTATTTACATCATAAAGCCTGCTCACGTCCCTCACTGTCCCGTCACTGTCAGAGCCTCGTCCTTCGAAAAGCATCACACAGCAGGAGAATTTATTGTCGTTCGCCCCGAATGCGCTCGCTCTAATTAAGCGCATAAATCATCTTTTTCTCTCTTACAATATAATCATCCATCCTCATTCTTACCTGGCAAGTCCACAGACACTCCCTCAGAAGAACGCCAGACACACAGTTTACATAACGAGGGTCTATTTTAAGCCTCATTAATGAGTGTGTTCAATTTCCGCACATATTGCTTTGTGTAATGATTACTAATGAAGCCGGTTTACGTAAGGCCCATTTCGTGACCTTGGATGAGCTTATTGATTTGTGTGGTGTGTGTCCAGGAACATGGACAGCTATTCCCCTCCGTGAATAAAACATAATGACCTTAACACCAGCTGGCTGTGGCTACTTCTCTGACGACGTAGAGGAATTGGAGAGATGAGTGCGGTGTGGTTTGGGGGTTCAGAGACTGGATAATGATAATTACAGTTTCACAGATCATCTACAGAACTTCAAGAGCTGTCCCTTGAGACGAACCACTACCTGGCGTTTAATTACTTTCTCACAAGTGAGATTTGGTTACGGAAACCTTCATACGCTCAGAAACGGGGAACAAAATTACTCATCTTGGATATTTAGCGGTTAGAGGCATAAAAAGGTTGTCTTCTTTCAAGTCGGCTAGAAATACATGACAAGCATAACCTTCCTTCGGTGACATTAAAGGGGTGGTTGAGTATGATTTCACTTTTCTAACTTTAGTTAGTGTGTAATGTTGCTGTTTGAGCATAAACAACATCTGCAAAGTTACAACGCTCAAAGTTCAAAGCAAAGGAAGATATTTGCTTTCACAGAAAAGGACTACAACAAATGGCTGGTAGGGACTACATGAGATTCCTACCGGGTTAGTGACATCAGCAACCCTGTACATAAGCCCCGCCCCCGGGAACACAGTCCATGTTGAGAAGAGGAAGAGTTGTTGTAGTCGAGTACATTTGTGAGTCAGCTCAAACTTTAGCATTCATCTTTTCACATGCAATAGAAAGTCACTCTGTGTGCATCTCACACCAGTTCATATACGACCGATTTATAGATTATCATGACAGAATATGCTAATTGAAGATAGTTAACTCCACATCAGCAACATAAATGCATCAACTAACCTTTCAGAGACGTCCTGTTGCTTCTACATGTTGTCACTTCTTCTTGAGTCTCTCCATCTTTGTCTGACTCCGTTTTAACATTAAAGGCAGAACAGTTTCTGTCATTTTAGTGTGTCTGCGTGAGGTAATCGCAGCTGCTAACACACATGAGCTCTTGAAGCCCCGCCCTCTGCAGCAGCTCATTTGCATTTAAAGGGCCAGGCACAAAACAGTGCGTTTTTGCAAGCCCTTAAAAAGTGACAACTTTAACATGCTATATAAAAATATCTGTGGGGTATTTTGTGCTAAAACTTCACACACACACTCAGGGGACATCAGAGATTTATTTTACATCATGTGAAAATGGCATTTTACCACCCCTTAAACAGGAAGTTTAGATATTTGGGCAACCTAGACTCATTGGAAAAAACGTGCTTCTACCTACATTTTTGCAAAAATTGTACATACAGTACAATTCACTGCAGTTTCCAGCTGAAATTAACACTAGTGACAGTAAAACAACACCAACAACTTGTATTCCTTTCCACGTAAACTGGGATTACAGGGGTAGGCTATCGATTCAATTTAATTAATTAATTAATTTACTCTACTAAAGCTTAAAAATAGCATAATATGTTTGCAGATATTTAGGAAACATGCTAAGTTCGTAAGCCGCGCTATATTGGTCCAATGGGGGTTTCCAATAGCACGGGGAAGGTTTCTTGCGCGTTCCGTCTTTCCAGCATCTCAAAGTAATTTGGGTTAAATGCAATACATTTCTCATATGTATTTACTCGTTATTTCATCTGACTCCATAAATGAAAGGTTTTGATAATATCTATGCATCACTAAAAGTGAGCGAATGTTTGATTATTACTTTTAGACTATTAAATGAACAAGGTCAAAATCAGTTTGAATAATCAAATGTAACAATTTATTAAATCAGGTATCAGGTCAATTGTATAATCAATTCAAAGATAATCAATATAAAACATGAATAAAAAGAAGAGATGCGAACCCAACCTGATGCAAATACATGAGGCTGGAAGTCTCGGTCACTCCCAGCCATCACGGGCCAGTCTAGATACAGAAAAAGCCCCGATCCCTCCACTGCATTCCATTAAATAGCCAAAAACCTCTTTCACATGTTAATAATGGGAATTTACATTCAGAGTTGACACCTTTTGGGGGTAGGAGACCATTTGCCTAGAGACAACCTTCCTTTGTGTGCCAGTTTCTCTAAACTTCTCAAAACCTGATTTCTTTTTGTTTAATTAAGTTGGAAATGAGACATTTGTACCACTCACTCTGAGACATTTAAAATGATATTAAACATAATAATCGTTCATATTAAACCACATATATATTCTTGTGTGAGTCTTTAGGCGTGAGAGGGAGTGAGACTGTATGGGGGAGGTCAGATGTTAATTTCCAGCAAGGTTCTTTGTTTCATAGACCAGTCTATCTCTCCAACCAGTTTTTCCAGCCTTACAGTTCACATGCTTGTTTCTCTGAAAAACACATCTATAGCCAGTTATTTTACTTTTTATTTTACACGTTCCGTGTTGTCTGTCGGTGTTTTGGTCCGTGTGATCTCGCCCACTGCCAGTTCACCCAATAGTATTTCGACAACCCCGGGATGCCAGTTGGCAGGAAAAACAGCGTATTGTAGCCAGCAAACAAACTGGGTCAGAGATTGCAGATTCTACCCGACCTAAAAAGCCTCGGTATCCATCTAAAAATCGTAATGAATAAGAGCATATTAAAACATGGATAAATCAACTCATCAACTTACAGTGTGTGAGTCTCTTCGTCTTTTATTGTCAATCGTTCCTGTTGCAGGTCCTCAAACTGGCAAACCACGTGAGCGTCGAGTCTGAGGAGGACGGGGCGGGGGAAACAACGATCTCTGATATTTTGAATTTGGACTGCACTACCTATTTTGACCACTAGCTGTCATTCTTACAGATTGCACCTTTAAGGAGTAGTATGAAGCTGCAGACTCGGAGCCTGCTGCATCTACAGTCCCGCACCCAGAGTCCCGCATTCTCAGTCCCCTCGTTTTTCGAGACAGCGCCACCTATCAAATAGGATCGGATAAACACATGGATAAACCACTGATCTATATAATGACATGTCATCATGGGATAAACACGTGAAGAACCGAAACGTGAGTATCGTCAATTTTATTCAATGATTTCTTTTTTAATCAAACTACTTTATAGCTCATCGATACACCAACATATGAACAGTCTATTTAATATTTGTAATGATAGTTTGTAACAAAATTTGAGCCGTTAATGTATGTTTTTTCGCCTTTTTCCCCCGAAAATATTTTGATAGCTAACGTTAGCCTTTAACCATGGACTTTTTGTAGACAAGCCATTGTAAAAAATTTGAATAAAATTAGTTGAGATTAAAGTAGACCAATTAAATACATTATATGTGTTAATATCAAAGAATGTCATCATTAATTATTTAATCAGATTTACCTTTTTTTAATTATCGGAACTTTTCTCCTAAAACTATTGAATTAATTAATGCCGGAGTAATTATTTTACTTTATATAATTTATGTAGACTACTTAAATTAGTTCTTATAAAACGTAAGTATTAAAATGGATCAATATTAATTTTACTGTGATATGAAGTTGTTGCCAGCCATTTACAACTCATAGGCTATGTATACAGTTGCCTATAATAATCAAATTTGCTATGCCTTGTATTAACCAGTCTATGGTATTAACATGTGAGCTAGAATGTGTCATTTGGCCTTTTTTGAGGGTTCCTTGTTTAATTTGTATTGACTGAAATTTGACTGTATGGGCTCTATGGGGGGTCTTAAATTTTGAATTTGAGTTTGACTCTCTCTTTTTTTGACAATGGCATTCATCTTTTATTTTGTTTAGTGAAGTTGAGGAATTTGACCGGGTGATTGCAAAAAGAATGCGAAAAGAAGCAACATTTGCCTACCAGAAAGTAATTATTTTACCTTATGCATTTACATTACATTTTACATTTATTCATTTAGCAGACGCTTTTATCCAAAGCGACTTATAAATGAGGAGGTTTTTTGAATGCAATTGAAGACAAAAATAAAGTCACTAACACAATTCTTTCTTCCTTTTTTCTTTGCTTTGTCCTGTTTACAGCAAGATGACAGTGATTAAGGTGATCTTTAAATAAAGTACAGATTGTTTATTATTGGTGTTTTGTCTATTATTTGAGTTTTGCTTCACATTCAAAATATCAAAAAACAGGTTTTGTAATGTTAGCATGGTATAATGTTAATTAGACCATTATATGTTGAACTAAAAGAAAAAATGGAATTTGAAACATTGTACAAAAACAAACTAAAACATTGTAGCAATATAATATCACATAATATTTTTCAGATGATAGTTCAATCTGTATTTGTGTCCGTTACATCAGTAATTTCCTTTCAATTACACCCACGCTCAAAAAATAAATACTGGGTAATTAGTTAGTTTGAGAACACAATGATTATTATTTTTTTTGGTACATGCATTAAGCAGGGAACGCAAATATTTATTTGGATAACTTTAAATAAAAAGAGACCGTAATCTTGCATTCCAATGTTTTCAATGGCATTTGGATAAGGGTGTTATACGATCTTCCGAACAGCAGATGGCGCTGTCTCGAAAAACGAGGGGACTGAGAATGCGGGACTCTGGGTGCGGGACTGTAGATGCAGCAGGCTCCGAGTCTGCAGCTTGATAATGTTGCCTTTAAGGTCCTCCTTGAACACTTGATCCACTTTTATGTCCTTAAACACTCGTTTTTTGGGCTCGACAGCTATTAAAAACTTATTTCAGTTTTTTTTTTACTTGTTTGCTGTACACCTTGTCACACAGCAGCTTTTAGGCATTTTTCTGTCTTTTGTTAGAGGCAAGAAATGACAAGGAGGCAGCCTCTCGCAATGCAAAGTCAATGGAGACGGTTGGATGTTTTGAAAGAGTACTGAATCTCCTGAATCTCCGGATCAAAACGCATCAAAACAAGAAGCAAAAACAAACAAGTGATATCATGTAGCCAATGCATATGTAAAAAATAACGCTTTTCATGCCACTCACTGGACATTTTGCTTTGAAAGCGTCGCAAAAACGTGCAAGCAGCAACCTAGCACAGCAATATTTTTCCAATGAGCCTGGGTTGTATTCAGTTCTGTCAGGCATTTTTTCCCAGGCCAAAGACCAGCAGGGGCACTGATGAGCTGCATAAATTGTGAAATTATTATGATTATCTAGTGCATAATAGCTTGGACTGTTGCCATCACAATCAAAGATGCTCTTCCACACAGCAAGTGCAGAATAATGCAAGCCAGACTCGTGGATTATACTGTCGAAATCTAGTTGTGCTGTGTGGCGTCACACTACGCAGCACGCTTCCAGTGTACAGATGGTGCAAACATCTGTGCCCAGATGCCCAAGGCATGCCAATGTCATAATCTAACCTTGGTCAGGATATAATAAAAGGCTTGTTTCTTTTACGTCACAGCCAGAGTGACGCAAGACACTTTCAAAATGATTAGATGAAGTGAACGTTTTGCGCACACTGACAGTGACTTGCTACTTGATATTGACTTGCTACTTGCTATTGCTAATCAAAGAAAGGTTGTATTCATAACTTAGGAGGGAACATTCGGTAACCCTTTATTTTAAGTTGACGTAGTTACACATTGCTACATGTATTTACTATAGTAATAACAGTACATTATGCATAATTACAAGTAACTACCCCTAAACCGAACCCTAACCGTACTGTAACTTTAGTAAGTAAATGTAGTTAATTAATATTACTCAGTACTTACTTATTTACGTCACCCTAAAATAAAGTGTAACCGAACATTCTCATTCTAAACAGTATTTTATTGGGCAAAAAATCTGGATACACCCGTGAATGTGAGATGAGTTGTCAATATATTTTGTTTTGTTTTCAAGGAGATAAAGTGTATACTGTATCTTTGTATAACTTTCAGGAGTACACTGGCATATAAATGATCTCAAAACTAATAGACAATGACTCAAAACCTTGTTGACTAAAAGCAATTTCGATTTTATTGGGTCTTTATTGTGATTTGCTGTACAGTGGAAGAGATCAGCCGCAAAACTGAAGCTATTCTACAGAAATATGATCATATCTATGGTTAGAGAGATAAAAGAGCGGGCAATGTGAGTGTGTATGTGTGTGCGTGTGCGTGTGTGTGTGTGTGTGTGTGTGTGTGTGTGTGTGTGTGTGTGTGTGTGTGTGTGTGTGTGTGTGTGTGTGTACAATAAAAAACAAAGCCCTTAAGTTGAATCGCAAGGTGAATTATAAACAGAGAGACAGAGAGAGAGAGCGCAAAAACAAAGAGAACCACCATACAGTAAATCACTGCAATTCACAGGACACCACTTTATTAAGCTCTGTCTCTTGTTCTATATCTATGATATACAGTTATAATCTCCACACATAATATCCAGAAAGCTTGAACAGGAAATAGGAAGGGATTTTTTAAGTACATTTTCTGTACAATTGTGAAATAACATTTGCATGTTATTAAATTGCAGTGGCTCACACTAAATTAATGTGTTGGAAAAATCCTGAACTTGTGATGGGTTGGAAATATTAAAATCAAAATGCCTTCTGCTCTGCAGCTCTCTCTGTTATCAAGGTGTTCTGATCGCCATGTTATCTATATTTATACTACAGGGCCGTTGAATGCTTGAATCTGATTGGTTGACGAACGTTCTGAGGTGTGCAATTATATTCAGGGAACCGCACGGCTAAAGTAGTTCCGGCAAGTCTTCAATTCAATTCAATTCAATATCACTTCGTGTAATCAACTGTAATAACGGAAAATAGGATACAATTCATAACAAGAAAACTGCAGCCCCATGCGCTTGATCTGTGATTTTCAATGTCTAACTTCACAATCAATGGAAACATGCAGTTTAATTTTAATAAATGAAGTATATAGCCTATATAGTCCTATATATAATAGAAAATTAAAAAGAATATTTCAATAAATTGATAGTCCTGCTGCAGATAATATAACAAATAAAAAATTATTGATTGGCCTACTTGTTAAAAGGGCGTTGTGTTTCATTTATTAGGCTAGTCTGTCACTAATAGAAAAAAAAAAAAGAATGAACGAATTAATTAAAACGAATTTAATAAATAAATAAATAAATAATAATATTGAAGCGAATGCTTCTTTCTCTCTCATAACTGCATTAATAACTGCATAAAGCCGGGGACACACTTACTGTAAGGCCGGTTATGAATGTAATTTGATACTTATCTGCATGCACGCGTGTTCAGCGCATTCAGTCTGTGTTCACAGCGGTGTTTAAAATCTGCTGCATTCACAGTCAGAGAAAGTTTCTAGTCGTTACGTGTGTCCAGCATTAAGTGGCCTTTAGTCTGCTATCAGCGGCTCAAACCTCCGTTACTAACTCTAAAATGACGTTTTGGAATTAGCAACGGAGCATGGGTTTAGATGCGCAAGGAATTAGTCCTACATACAAGAGCGTTTTAATGACAAAAACTTTACAAACGTCTTGAAATACATCATCTGAACAATATTTCGAGGTGTGGTAACTGTAGTATAAGCGGAATAATTGACTTCAGGCCGTTGAATTATTAGAAAAATAATGCACACCCGAGGTGGTAATGCGGTCACGACGCGAAGCGGAGTATTTTTCTAATAATTCAACGGCCTGAAGTCAATTATTCCTTACGTGATATATGGATATGTCATGTTTGTCAAATCATGTGACGCATGAAGAAACAACAAATTTTCCAATATTAAATGAGAGCAGAACTGGACAAATTGGCTTAAAAGTTGTGATGTCATATTTTCTGGAGGTAAATAAGTGGTTTGATAAGGGGCATCATAACATACAGTATACATTTTTTCATTTGTCAGTTGTTTCATTATCAGTTGTTTTTATATGAATGTGACTAGTGTCAGTTGGACCACTAATACACAGTTTATCATGACAAAGTTTTAAGAAATATTTTTACAAAAAATAGTATAAAATATTTTAATATGCATCTATTTATTCATAGTAATACACACACAAATATTTTTTTTTTTACAAATGCTACAGTAAAAACTTGGTTAATTATCTAGTTCAGTCACTAGATGCTAGATGCAAACTAGATGATGCAGACTTAGGTCCTTTACATGTTACACCGTGTCCTAACCAGATGCGATGCAATAAGATCCAGCGATAAATAATTTGTTTGTCCACACTAGACGTGACGCGACTGCGAGATGCGTACAAATCAATCAAAACCCACAGCCAATCAGATCAGCGTGTGGGCGGAGTCTCGAAGCAAGTGCACAGCACCAGAGAGTAATCTTGATGGCAATCGCAAGAAAATGGATAAGTAGCTAGTAGCTACATAATCAAATTCACAAATATTACACCATTTAAACATTATTCAAATACATAGGCCACTGAGTTACTAAAACAATCTTTGTCAAATAATACACTTGTTTGTTCACAGTTTGAACGTTCTCGTTTCCATTTGTTTAATTTCAAGATCTGAGGTGAATTCTCCATTGTTGCTTTTACAGCTACAAAGCTGGAGCACTAAATGATATTCAAAGTCACATTACACGCTTTTAACATTAAATAAAGCACATAAACAGTACCTGAGATTATCATTCCCACACTTTGTGTGTGTCGTTCCAGCGCGACGTCGCAGAAAAATAGAAACCGTTATTAAAATAGAATCGTCGCGTGTCGCCGTCGTGGCTGGTTAGGACAAAAACTCTGATTAACATGGAAAAGACGCCTTTATCGTGTGTCACGGCGTCGCGTGTAGTTTGGACACGGTGTAATGTGCAAGCAATCACATCATTACCGCATGGGACAAGCTGATTGGCCTCTGCTGATCCTACAGCCAATGAGATTGCTTGCTCAAGATTTTCAAAGTCTGGTTCAGTGTTTGCTGTAGGCTAGTCCTGCACAGTTCCCCTGAAACCCTCCACCTCCCCCAGCTACACCTGTCTAGATCTGCTATGGAACATATGTATGTATGTCTATATAGCAAGTCCATACTTCCTCTGCAACAGCAGCAGCGTAGAAGATCTAGTTCACCAAGACCAACTTTTAATTCGCCATATTCATTAACATGCCAAAATTACTTTGAAAGTTGTCATGATTGAACTGTAAGTTATATTACTATATACAGTGGTAAATATTACATTGTTGAACATGATGTCATTTTAGGGTAAATTCTATGCATTATTATCTTCATTATGAATTCTATAGTTCTTGTTTGCCAAAATAAAACCATCTAATTCAGAACAAATTCAGGACGATGCTAATGTGACAACCTTTTCAACCCGCACTCTCCATAGATCCATCTTCATGCTAAAAAGCACCAATTACTGAAGTGTATCTTATTAAGCCTGATGTATAGGCTGTTAAAATCAATTCCTGGTGTGTTTAACTACTTGAGGCTTAAGGGGTATTATTGGACAGAGATGCCCCACTGACCCAACCTCCAGTTGCCCCTGGGGCTTTAGGGGACAGTCATGGCCAAACACTGACCCAGTTTCCAGCTCTGAGAATTCACACATCACTGTGGGGATTGCATTCGCTTCTCAGTCACTCACAATAGGCTGGGAAGAACAATTAGAGCATGGGTGATGCTAACAGCATTACACAGGATAATGGAAACGTCCGTAACCAGCCAGAGGTGCTTCTTGAGGCTGATATTTGGACTTTGTTTTTTCTAAGATGCATTGCATTTTTAATTTTGATACGGCGCTTTGATGCTGAACGACATTGAGGGGCTTGCTTTATAAACCTCTAACACGCACACACACACACACACGCTAATTCAGTGCTTTTAAATTCAGCCCTCCAGAAACACTTTATCCAGAATTGCTGTTTGTCTGAGTCTTTTGTGCAGCAGACAGCACAGGTGAACAGAGCAGAAATGAATTCCCTAAAGACAGGTTTAATGCGCTCCCAAATAATGCCCTGAAGATAGTGATAGAGGCGCTGTCAAAAAACAAGATGAGGTGGAGTATAGAGGAAAAAGAAAAACAGTTGGGCCTAAAAAGCACACTGTTCTATCCATTTATCTTATATGTATGACAAACAAACAAACAAACAAGCAGACTGAAAAGACATTTAGTTACTTGATAAAAATATATCATCCATCCCAGCAAAATTGTGATTTGCTACTGGGTCAACGCAAATAAGAGAGTACATAAGATATATAAAAGGAAAATATTATAAATGATTATAAAAAGTACACTTTAAATACACACAGATTAAAGACTTCATCATTTTTCAAAAACATTTAAAATATATTGTGAGGGTTAAAAAGTAATTTTTACGTGGTGAACTAACTTTGGTTTGTCAAATTATCGGATATTTTAAGAGATTTATTGATTATCATGAAGGTCTAGTTATTCGTTCGTTCGTTCGTTTGTTCGATCAATCATTTTATATAACAACCATAAATGTAAGTATGTGCTGCAGATTTCCATAGTTAGTTTAATTTACTGTAGGTCCTTGCTAAAATTGCCTATATTTAAACTTTTTTTAGGTATAAAAACTGGTTACGGTTTAGTTGATGACAATAACAAATTCCATATACAGTCATGTGAAAAAGAAAGGACACCCTTTTGAATTGTACTGTTTTACATATCAGAACATACTGGTCTTTGGCAGGTCTTAAAATTAGGTAAATACGACCTCAGATGAACAACACAGGACTAATTACACTGTGTTATGGTTCTGTAACAAAACCTAGGCTAAAATGGAGAAGCCATGTGTGACAAAGTACACCCTTACTGCTTCCATAGGAATTAAGAGAGTAAGTAGCAGTCAGGCGCTGCTAATCAAATGTCTTTGATTAATTGATCTTCAGTAAGTGTGATCACCTCTATAAAAGCAGAAGTTTTGGCAGTTTTCTGGTCTGGAGCCTTCAGGTGTGTGTTCACACAATGCCAAGGAGGAAAGACATCAGCAATGATCTTAGAGAAGCGATTGTTGCTGCCATCAAACTAAGGGTTACTAGGCCATTTACAACCAATCTGAAGTCCATCATTCTACAGTGAGGAAGATAATTCACAAGTGGAAAACATTCCACTTCCCAGGAGTTGATGTCCAAGCAAATTCACCCCAAGATCAGACCGCTCTGCTCAATGCTCAAAGAAATCGCAAAACACCCAATAACTACACCTCAGACTCTACAATCCTCAGTTAACATGTTAAATAGTAGTTCATGGAAGTACAATTAGAAAAAGATGGCTAGCTTGGAGCCTCTTCTCACTAAAAAGAACATGGCAACACAGCTTACACCGTGTCCGAACTACATGCGACGCCGGGACACGCAATAAAGGCGTCTTTTCCATGTTAATCAGAGTTTTTGTCCTAACCAGCCGCGACGGCGACACGCGACGATTCTATTTTAATAGCGGTTTCTATTTTTCTGTGACGTCGCGCTGGAACGACACACACAAAGTGTGGGAATGATAATCTCAGGTACTGTTTATGTGCTTTATTTAAATGTTAAAAGCGTGTAATGTGACTTTGGATATCATTTAGTGCTCCAGCTTTGTAGCTGTAAAAGCAACAATGGATAATTCACCTCAGATCTTGAAATTAAACAAATGGAAACAAGAACGTTCAAACTGTGAAGAAACAAGTGTATTATTTGACAAAGATTGTTTTAGTAACTCAGTAGCCTATGTATTTGAATAATGTTTAAATGGTGTAATATTTGTGAATTTGATTATGTAGCTACTAGCTACTTATCCATTTTCTTGCGATTGCCATCAAGATTACTCTCTGGTGCTGTGCACTTGCTTCGAGACTCCGCCCACACGCTGTTCTGATTGGCTGTGGGTTTTGATTGATTTGTACGCATCTCGCAGTCGCACCGCGTCTAGTGTGGACAGACAAATTATTTGTCGCTGGATCTTATTGCATCGCGTATATGATAAAGTCATATAGAAAATTATTACTTCAAGTTATTGTTGCTAAAGGTGGCTCTACAAGCAACTGAATCATAGGGTGTATGTTACCAATGGCTTTTCCATTTTGGCATTATTTTCGTTAAATAAACTGTGCAATATGTCATGTGTTGTTGCTCATTACCTAAGTTTAAGTAAGAGATAATGTACATCCAAGCCGGTGGTTCTCTCAAAATAATCAAAATAACCCCTGACAGGAAGATGAGGACCCAGACGCGAAGCGGAAATCGAAATGAGTTTTAAATCAGAATTACTTTCGTGAATAAAATATTTATATTATCCTGCACGTTTAAACATGTTTATCATAGAAGACGTGTATTTAAGTCGTTGTATGTATGAGTTGCCATTGTGTATTTTTAATGCCATTAATATTCGGGGTTTTCTACAAGTAAAAGACTTATAAAACAACATTTTATCTGTTTATCTGCTAAATGTGTCTTATCATGTGTTCTAATCTGCTTCAAGTTTATTTTGCCAACTTTTAGGAGTACACTAGCACCCCGATGACCTTAAAGTTAACAGACACTGACTGACAGCTACAAAACTGCAATTTTGATTTCATGGGCTCTTCAAGATTCATTTTACAAGATGTAGTACTTACTAGAAATGAATGTGGACGCAGTGCAAGGCAATTCACACTTGCAGCTGTTAAACATCTGACTCGAAAGACCAATAACTATGCTGGAGCAGAAACACTCAGTGCCTGAAGCAAGCGACGGTCTTGTCTGACATGAGTCAGTGTTTTACAGTGTGTGTAACAGTGCTTCCAGCTACAGTGCCAATGACCCGAGGAAAATGACACACGCAAACACTCACTTAGAGACACACACCATCTTAGAAAGAGGCTTGATATATGAAGCAATAAATAATAGTGCAGATAATAGAATAAGGCCTCTAGCCAGTGTCGGCGCCCGGATGAATTACTTAAAGGGGCATTTGGAGGGGGCGCACATTTGTCACTCCAACCCAACTAAATGTAATGTTGCTAAAATGAGTGCTTGTGCTCAACCGTCACTGTCTGAAGGACAGGAAGATTCACGGCATGCATACACACAACCCTAAAAACATGCACCAGGGACTGCACAGGAGAACAAATGACCCGTCATTTTGATCTATGCTGAACTTTGATTATATGCTCATATACAGTTTTGAGCTGTAAAAACCTGAGAGTTAGATCTCTTATACACATATTCTTGAATGTTGAATGCTTAAAACCAAGAAATGACAATGAGTCTAATTATTATTATTATTTATTATTATTTGATGGATCTATTAATCTATTAATGAAACATTGATGACGTGTTTTTTTTTTTACTGAAGAAAACATTTATTTTATTTTTTTTGGGGTGACATAAAGCAACAAATGTCATTCTGATCCAACTATCCTAATATCATAATTAAGAAAAAAGGCATCATTAAAATAATGGCTTTTCTCAAATTAAAAGTAGTTTGGCTAAATCTTTTATTATTACTTTTTAGAAGTAAGATTTTGTTAAAATATTATTTTTGTCCACCATATCAAAACCATATAGGATGACCAACATGAATAAATGTAAAAAAAAAAAAAAAAAACAGAAAACAGGAAATTAAAATATAGAGAAGACCCTTATGAATGTGTGTCAAGGTCAATAAGTCTCTTGAAATATCAGAAAATTTGTTCAGGTTGTAAAATGTCATATATTTTTAAATAAACAATAAATTGTAACTATGTAAAAAATGTAAAAAATGTATATTAATATGTATTAATTGATAAATTATTTATTTATTTTTGCTTAATTAAATTTAAACTTTTCTTGAAAGTGGTATAAAAGTTGCTCAAACCCGTATGATTTGCAATCATGTGATTTAAACTAGATTTTTTTCTTTATCATTGACATACAGGTGAAACTCGAAAAATTAGAATATCGTGCAAAAGTTCATTTATTTCAGTAATTCAACTTAAAATGTGAAACTAATGTATTATATAGACTCATTACATGCAAAGTGAGATATCTCAAGCCTTTATTTGTTATAATTTTGATTATGGCTTACAGCTTATGAAAACCTTTTCACAATATTCTAATGTTGAATTTGGGGTTTTCATAAACATGTAATGACTCTATAAAATATATAAGGTTCACCTTTTAAGTTGAATTACTGAAATAAATCAACTTTTGCACGATATATTAAAATTTTTCGAGTTTCACCTGTGTGTCATTATCCCCAATACAAACCATCCATCCTAAGACACAACTCTTTACTGATTGGCTAGAAGACGTCACATGGCTCATATGGCTTGACACTCATATGAGATTGACATCACAAATATTACAAACAACAAAGGCTGTGAATGTCCACCTAAGGTAAATCCATTTCGACTCTTCTTCAACACTGCTAAATTTCCAGGAACAAATGTACGGATGGCAGTGTAAAATTATTTTATTACATGGAAGCTCCGCTCCGGTGACCCCTAGATGGTGAGGCCTCATGGAAATGACTGTGATTTGACAAATGGCTCAACATTACGGTGTATAATTGTCCATTAGTGAGAGAACGGCTCTGGGAGTTGGATGAGAGTGTGTTAGAGGATGTGGTCTGCCAAAGCTGCTCCTCAGAGAGTCCAGGCTGAGGCTTTGCGGATCCGGGGTTATCCTCGGCAGCTTCATAAAAGAGTTACTGGACAGTCAGATTTAAAAATCATTTTGCTTCATATCGACCAAGGTTATTATCGTTAAATAAAACTAACCAAAACTAAAATTGTTACTTGGAATCAAATTAACGTTAACTGAAACGTTAACTCGATTTTTTTAATGTATTATAAATAACATTTCTTTTGGACGTTTAGTTTGCATTTGACCCTGTTTCTGTTCCTGTTTCCTGTCCTCGTTGATTAGTTCTGTGATCATTCCCAGGTGTGTTTTGTTTGCCTATTACCCCTCTAGTACTTAAAGCAGGGCTATGCATAGATATATATATAAACACTAGATCTCTTAAGGCGGAGTCACTTCCGGCATCTTAGGGCGGCCATCTTGTCACAGGGAAGCTTTCTGTAAGGTGAATGATCTGCACGAACACAAATACTCTTATCTCGCTGAAATCTTGACGGATTTACAAACGGTTTGGTTTCTTACAAACGTTATTAACATGGCTATAATTCTGGATGCTTGAACATGTTGAAAAATATAATATTATAATTATTCATAAGTACGCAGTGTCATAACTACATCTCTGACGTTTATAACAAACCAACCCGTTTGAAAATCGGTAGATAATTGAGCAAGTTATGGTTATTTAAAAAGTACATGCATCATACAACACAATGTTACGAGTGAGCGAGCCCCCTGTGGCAAGATGGCCGTCGTGTGCGGCCTTCGACCTCCATTGGCCAACAGCGCGTACGAGGTATCTAGTGTTTATATATATATCTATGGGGCTATGCAGGTTCGGGAATTTCTTCGCTGTATTCTCGCTTTTTGCTGGCAGGTTTCTCTAGAGCTCCCCCTACAGCTTCAGAATAGATATTTGACAACACTGTCGAAAAACTCGTTGGGGACTCTCAGATACCAGAGGCTAGTAGATCAACGACATCAAAGCAGACGGGACATTCTTTACAACGTCTTCTTCATTCGGGTTCGAACAGCGTGAGGGAGCGCAATAATGACAGAATTTTAGCAGATTTCTTTTTGCCGTAAAGCAATTTGTTACATCGCGAGACCTGATATCACGCGATACTTCCTGACACCGCGTATGGTGGCACGCCGGCCCAAAGTGGCAAGGGTGGTTTTCCCACTCACAGGCGATAGGGGTTCGAGACGACCACCATTCAACCTGAAAAAAGTATATAACCATTCCAATGACTCCGAAGCTGTTCAGTTAAGGTAAAAAACCTACATAGTTCACCTTTAAACCCCATAAAACATTTGTGAATAAATCAGCATTTCCATCCAATGTGTTCAAGAAAATTGTCACTTCCTAGGAAACTGGTGCAAAATATCTGTAATAAAAAATGAAAGTTTCTGCAACCAAGGAAGCCATTATGACTCTTTTTTTATACATATTTACTTGAGTCTCAGGGCGAGCAAATGAAACGCAACAAACACTGTCATGCTAACTTGCGTTCAGGTGCCTGATGTTCGGATGCCAATCAAATTAGACACTTCTGGGAGGTCATTGTACCAAATCTTTTAGATGATTTTTTGATGACTCAAAAAGACAAACACAAAATTTGAGATGTTGTGCAATAAAATTGGTCTGCTGGTTAGTCCAGTTATCCAATCACATCATGATCTGTTGAGGCAAAGTCACATGACTTTTTAGTTGCGCATCATATTCCGTAAATGTGTTTCCATCATAGTTTATGCGCATGTCGTCTTATCGGATAAAAACAATTATCTGCCTCAATTGGGCACATATGTGGTTTTTTCCCACATTTTTAGGATGTATGCACATCTTGGCGTTCCAAGTCTCAACATTAGCATAAGGATAGGTGGATGGAAACATAGCTAATGATTCCCTCGCAAATCAGACATGACCTATGCATGAACTATATCTACAAAATATCCTAAAGCCGTTTCCATGACATTTCCAAGTGTGAAAAACACAATTTTGAAATGCCCTGATACTGTGTGTGCAGCTGTGCAGTACCTGTGATGGCGTGGTGAGAGAAGGCCTCCACGTAGGTCAGGTAGTTGTGGGGACAGTGTTTCTTCAGCCACTTACACACGTCCTGCTGGGTCCACAGCACCACTGGTTTGCATAAGCTGGAGAGCGTTGGGCTGGTGTGGTACACAGTGAAGGCCTCTCCCGGCTGGATCTATGGAGTAGGGAAACATCCTTATCAGCGTATTAGTGTGCATGCTAGGTGTCTACACACACACCTCCAGTCCATATATGCTAACCCGGAAACACTCCCACCAGGCTTTAAAACTCGAAAAAAAGTATCTTCAATATGAAAAAACCACGGGTTGGATTAGTAGGCAGGAAGAATGTGGAAAAATGTTTTGCTTTTATATCTTCAGGGTGTACTTACAGGGTACGTTTTTCTTTGAAAGCGCTAATTAAAACAACTAGCGCTGCATGCTTCTGTGTAAACAACGCTCCTCTAATTACACGCACACTTTGTTCTGACTGCCGCAATGAGGAGGAAGATTCATCAAAACACACTTTTTATGGCTCTCTGCTGCAGATTCGTGCACAGCGGGAGCTGTAATAAAAACTTTTACAAGGATATATTACGCTTGTGTGAGAACATGATGAAATGCAGTGTTAGCTTGTGCAAACTATGAGAGTAAACACTCACATGACCTCTAAGTTTACCGTTTTCTTTCCTGATTTGTTTAATCGTGACTAATACACTATAGTAGAAGTTTAAAACTTACATTGTGGGAAGCGCCTTGGAAGTTGTGTGCAAAGAAAACATCCATACGTCACAATGTCTTATTTCTAAGGGCTGTTAACAAGCAAATGATGGAAATATCTCTGTAAAGCCTGAAATGGGAAAATTTGTTACATTTTACATTTTAATCTCAGTTGCCA
The DNA here is from genome assembly GCF_949152265.1 of Phoxinus phoxinus. Classification (NCBI taxonomy): domain Eukaryota; kingdom Metazoa; phylum Chordata; class Actinopteri; order Cypriniformes; family Leuciscidae; genus Phoxinus; species Phoxinus phoxinus. Next base: position 22,338,592 of record NC_136893.1, read on the forward strand.
AGATTATATTTAAATGATTAGTTTTTATGATCAACGTTCTGTAGTTTTTTCTTGTGGAGGGAAAAACAACGCAATGCTATGAATCTAATGCTAATGATGGTTAAAATATGTTAAAATAAACATTCCTCAAAAGCCTGATGGATTATATTTGAGACTCACATTTTAATATGATTTGTCTAAACAATTGTGTATGGATAATCAAATAAACCTAACGTGCTTCAGTCCAGTAAGTGTTCATCTTCAAATATCAATAACAATATTAAAGGTATTCTTGTTTACTTAAAAAAAAAACAGTAAATATTTCACAGCTAAAACACACGTGAACCACGACCTGAAGGGGGGCGTTAACCAGAATCAGTAGATTTTGTGGAACAGATTTTTCAGAAAAATTTGTATAATATGATCCAGTAGGCTTTATAACCATTTACAGAAAAGACCAACAGAGGACTAATGCGACTGCCATTATTTGGTCACATGCACTTTAGTGTCCAATTCTAACTATTAACTATGACTTTTGCCACTAAACGCACCTGTATTCCTTCAAGAAGACAGTGTGTATTTCAAATAAAAGGAAAGGAATAAAAATTGTAGCAAAGAAAGTATTTGTTGTCAAGAGCTGCGGGTCACACATTAATCAACACCCAATGACAAAAGCCCATTTTCACTCAGGAAACATACAGAAGGAGACAAGCAGACAGGACAAAACAGGGGGAAAGGAGAGTGGAAAAAATGACTGATTCAGACATGAACATTTCGTTTTCAGAGTAAGTGAAAGATGGCTCAACATACCGGCGCGCACCTGTGGAAAAAGCTGAAAACATGATTCGGTATGAGAAAAAAGAACGTCAAGAGACGAAGCAAATGAAAGAAAAGCATAGGCAAGAAAAGCAAGGATTTAAATGACAGAATATAATATAAGTCATCTAATCCTATGCATATTATTTCTCACTTTACATGAACAGGGTACAAAGGGATAATTCTCTCAAAAAACTGAAATGTCCGTCATCATTAAGACCCTCGTGTTGTTCCAAACTTGTTTGACTTTCGTTCTTCTATGCAACACAAAACGTTTGTTGTTGTTTTCTTTGGTTCATACAGTGGAAGTCAATGGGCTCCGATGTTGTCAGAACGTTCTTCAAAATAGAAGAATGAACAGAAGAAAGAAAGGTTTTGTGAAAGTAAATGATGACGTATGACTCATATATCGGTGAACTGTCCCTTTAAATTAACATCGAAATTTAAAAAATCTAAAAATTATAATATACAATAAATGGATTTAAATTGAATAAGTGGATTTTTCTGACCCCATTGGCAGATATTTTTTCTAATTTAAAGCTTAAACTCACTTTATTTTGATTCTTTTTCATCTCATATTATGTCATTTTGCATATGAAATAAATGTATCTTAATTTAAAAATGTTTAGATATTTGCACAGGAAAACAAAGGAAAAATATGGAAAAAGAAAATCACTTGATTTACACAGACATGTATACAGTACGCTATTACACCTTCATGTAGTTAAATTAAACTACATGTAGCTTATATAACATATCTAATAGTTCTCACAGATTTGTGCCTTTAATGTTTACAAAAAATAGTAACTAAAGTGTATGGAAAGTGCTGGGAAATGAGAATGAGGATGAGACAGAAAGGAAAGAGGATCTGGCGAGAACCGCTTCACCATCAACACCTCCTCCTCCCTCTCGCTCCCTCTTTCCTAGCCATCCATCACCTCTATCTCTCCCAAGCCAGCCTCTGGGCATTAAACAGCCACCCTTGAACCCATGAGACCCGATTCTGTCCAGCCTGAAACATACAGTCATTAATAATACACAGGGGATTGAACCTGTGAGGAGAGGGCCGGCCCAAACTGGGCGGCCATTTTGTGTGATGAGTCTGAATGCTTCTCGCCGACGCATGATTGGAAGAATCGCCATGTCCTCCTTAGCTTTACATATGTATATATACACTACACTGTTCCGAAGTTGAACTTTCTATTCATCAAAGAAAACTGAAAAATATTATGCAGCACAAGTGATTTCAACATTGATCAGAAATGTTTTTTGAGCAGCAAATTTAAGATGATTCATGTGACACTGAAGACTGGAGTAATGATGCCGCAAGTTCAGCTTTGATCCCTGGAATAAATTACATTTACAGTTAATTTAAACTGTAATAATATTTCACAGTATTTTGATCAAATAAATGCAGTCTCAGTGAGCATAAGACTTTTTTTTTTCTTCAAAAAGTGTATATGCACATATAAATACATTTCTACAAATTATGAGCATATATCATATTATTGTTGTAAATATTGGGTTTATACTCCCCCTGTGGTGAAAATCAAGTTATGTTGTTTATAATTTTATGTTTTTAATATGCTTTAAGACAAACCATGTGCAAATTCAAAATAATAAGTCATATATTGCGGAGTATTTTCTCTTTAAAACTGTAGTGAATCAAAGACGGTCTCAAAAACGCGGTTTGAAATCGCTGGTGTTTCTGACGTCACAAACTATCTTGTAACCAATCACGTCTCGAGGGGGGCGGGCTTAGGCATTTCATTAACTGTGACCGCTCTGAAGCAGGGGAGTCTCAAGAGAAGACAGGTTATCCATGTATATTTTTCTGTTGATATGAAAAATCGGCCACCGTATTTTTCGGACTATAAGTCACACTTTTTTTCATTGTTTGACTGGTCCTGCGACTTATAGTCAGGTGCGACTTATATATTAAAATTAATTCATACTGACTGAGATGAACCAAGAGAAAACATTACCGTCTGCAGCCGCGAGAGGGCGCTCTAGTTAGCGGAGTTGTTCAGGAAGAATTCAATGGATTCAGTGTTGTGTGGAATGAGATCGGGAGCTTGGTGAACTTGCTTACCGGTAACTTGTTGGACTCGCTGGCTAATGTTCTTTAGCCTATTCAGCCTCCCAGGTATATGTTCTTTATGCTATTGTGTAGCTGAATAACTGTTAATGCGTTACGTTAACATACCGGACACCTATTCAGCCTGTTTTTCTGTGTGCTGTTGTGTAGCTGAATAACTTGCCTTTCCAGATTAAATGTCTGTTCTTGGTCTTGGATTTTGTTAAATAAATTTCTAAATAAATGCGACTTATATATGTTTTTTTTCCTCTTCATGACAAATTTTTTGACTGATGCGACTTATAGTCTGTAAAATACGGTACTTTTAGCAATATAGAGGGTGAATTATGTATTTGATGTATATTACGATGTTATGATGAACTGTGCGTTTCTCCACTGACACTTTGTTCAAGTTGTTCAAAGTGTTTGATTGTTCAAAGGATGCTATTTTTAGATTTTTTTCATCTGTCTGACTCTGAGATGGAGAACGAGAACATGGTTTGTGTAACGTTAGCAACACATCATTAGCTGTTTGATAACGTAGTCAAGACAAAGGCTAACCATATTAATTACCGTTATGTGTCCAACGTTGTAGAGAGCGATTCATAAAACGCACATCACCGTTCTGATACATCGACTTGTAGACGAGCCTGTGTGAGTGAGTGGAGGCAGTGCTTATATGCATATTTTAAGCAAGGGTGGAGTTACATTCAAACTATTTTAAGGCTTGAGAATTTTTTTTTTTTTATATGTCATTTTGGTGATCAAAGATTAGTTTTAAGGGATACAATTTTTGACTACAGGGGGACTTTAAATAGTAAAACATACAGTACAGTCACCAAAATACAATCCCATAACACTGGACCTTTATAGTGTATGGACTAAATTCATGGTCATGTGTTGTCATTTTTGGAGCTTGACAGGGTTAGGATGATATAAGGGAGAACTATTTCTTTCAAGTAAATGATTGTATCAGGTCTAGTCAATACATGAGCTCTACTGAGTGCATCCGGTTCTGCTGGCTTATTATTTCATGCCTTTTTACTTCATATTTCCTCCAGGGCTCATGTTCTGAACCTCTACTATAAATTCTTAATAGGCTAAGTGTGATTAATATGTATAGATTATTGAAGTAACATCATCCGAGTCTCATTTCACTTTCCCCTCAAAATGTCTCAGTTGGCCACAGAAATCCTCTATATGTTTCTTCATCCCCTTTCCGACCTCCAAAATCGTTACTTTTACTTTTCTTCCAACTTTTTCCAACTGTCCTCTAACTCTCTTTCATTTATTCTAAATCTCTCTCTCTCTCTCTTCTTCCTTTACTGTCCATTTCTCTCGGTCTCGCTCCTGGTCCCTTTATTCTCCTGTTGGCATATGTTCTTCATGTCCTGGCAGTGAATGTCTGATTTTACCCACTGGAGCTGAATCAGGGATTACACTTAAAGGCATTGACGGGTGACATCTCTTTAATATTCCACCGGCTCCTCCTGTCTTAGAGATCGTTTTGCTCTTACAACCTCAGATACAACCAGAGATCACAATGAGTTAGCCGGCTCAGTCTGAAGCACACAGTGAGTCTGTTAGCGTGTAAATATGTGATGCCACACTGACCTTGTTGTGCTGCTTGTCTTTTGACTTAAACATGAGATTCTGCTCGTGTTTCCAAGTAAATCCACTGCTTTCTGCCTAACGTTTTCCTGCCTGTCTCCAGCTCATTTCTAGTTGGTTAAATTCATTTCAGTTTTAGTTCAGTTCAGTATAATTTAGTTTACTGTAGTTAAATTAGTTCAGTCCATTTCCGTTCAGATGACCTGATATCATTTAGCTGAACTGAATTCAGATCAAATCAGTTAAATTGTTTATTTTATTTCGGTTTGGTTCACTTCAGTTCAATTCATTTCTATTTAGTATACAATAGTGCATGTCAGATTAAGTCATAATTTTAGTTCATTTTATGTCAGTTCAGTATCATTTATATGGCTGTAGTTCAGTTCATTTATATTGAGCTGGGCTCATGAATAATTTAGTTCAGTTAATTTCACTCCATTTCTATTCAGGTCAGTTTAATAATTTGTTCAATTAAGTTAAACTTCAAATCAGTTTATTCCTAATCAGGTCAAGTCAGTTCAGTTTATTTCACTGAATTGAATTCATCAGTTCAATTCAATTCAATTCAGTTAGGTTGAATAGTAGATCCATCAGATTTACAGTAGTGCATTTAGTTCATTTTAATTCAGCTCAGTATCATTTATTTTACTGTAATTAATTTAGTTTCAGTTGAATATCTATTCAGATGAGTTCAGAATAATTAAGTTTAGTTTATTTAAACGCATTTCTATTCAGGTAATGCAGTTCAATGCAGTTTAGTATAGTTTTGTTAAGTTAACAACTGAATTTAACAAACTCAAATGATTCCTAATCTGGTCAAGCAAGTTCAGTTCAGTTTGTTTGACAGAATTGAGTTTATCAGTTAAATTCAAATCAATTCATCTAGTAATGGGTTTAGTATGTGACAGCCAGAGACTATAGTAACTGCATTATTTACAGCTATTTGTTTACAGCCATCATTTTCCAGACTGAAAATTAATTTATTTGTAATTATTCATTTCAAGTACTTAATGTAAATTATTATTTTTATGGTTAGAAAATATAATTAAGGTAAAAAAAGAATAAAGTTAGTATAAATCTACTTCTACAGGGGCATGTTTTTTATCGGGAACATGTACAGTTTCATGTTCAGTGGCATTTTTTTAATTTGGTTAATTTCTGAGCTTACTTTCTGAGTTAATAAGCTCTCTATTCATAATCTTTTTATTTTACATCCTTTCAATCTGTGTTGCTCTTCCGTTCATCCTTCTGTCTGTTTATGTCGTCCTTCAACGCAAGCATAATCTTTCTTACAAATAGGTAAACCTTCACTCCCGCTTGTCTCTCCATCTCTCTTTTACTCCACAGACATCCTCCAATCCCACAATCCTTTGCGGCAGAACAGCTTACATGCATAAGAACTCAATGATCCATCTCAGCCTGGTGACAACTGACTGATATGAGACTTCAGATGTGGCTTTGCATTCATTATGAGGTTTCAAACTGTCACCACAACATCTGTTCACATATACAGGGTGAGAAAACCAACTCACAACTCGGAATCATCTTTCTCATTTTCATGTATTCATCCTAGATTAACTAACAACTGCATTCTGATGTGAAAAAGATTGAGATATTGAGCCTAATTATGGCAGGCTGGCCAAGTTTGCTGACTTTTGGTAATCTGTGTGCTTTTCGAAATTGTTTTGTGCCGCTGATGGGGTCGGTAACCTTCACAGTAATGAGGAAACTAAACAAATCTGGAGGCCAATCTCCTCTGGCTGTCAGCCTCAGGTATCCTCATCACAGCTCTGCTTTAATGGACTCAACTCACTGCATGCTAAACAACATTTGTGTGTGCTCTAGCATTGTTCCCGTGAAGGAATCAGACTGTTTACTTCTTTTCCTCTTCCCATTAATCCCATATTTAGTCGGCCTTTCTCACTCCCTCGTCCTTTTCATCTGTGATATCATGTGCGTATAAGACTTTACACCAATAGAAGTTCAACTGTACTTCAGAATCACACATTCACACAGCAAAAGCAGCCAGAAGCTATTCACTATCAATGAAAGTTGGCCATTTCTGGCAACATGATCGATAGCAACCAGAGCTTGCAAAATGTTGGGTTCTTTGCAAGCGAACACAACGTTCAATGGGTGAACGCAAAGGTTTTTGCAAGCGAATGCAAAGTCTCTGAGGGGAAGGCAAAACATTTGCGTGAGAACGCAGAAGCATCAAAATTTTTTCCTCCCTTTTCATCGCCGTGTCCCTATAGGGGATCAGTAGCATCCGTTGCCGAGGTATTATTACTTGTGAGATGGGAAGATATTGTTACCACTGTTCTATGAGATTTGTTTCAAGCTACACAATGTAAATTGGCCTTTATGTATATTATAAAACGTATAGTTCAAGTCCTTGATTCTGATTGGTTGAGCCGAGTGCGAAGCCGTTGTAAATTACTCATCAAACACACATCTGTGACCGCATTACATTAGTATTACACAAACACACACCTGTGACCGCATTACATTAGTATTACACAAACACACCTGTAACTGCATTACATTAGTATTACTGCGCAACTGCCGTTTGTGATTCTTTGTTGCTGCATGTGTTGCTTAGCAACCTCCTTGGAACTACTTTGCTTGGCGGAGGAATACATGTGTTAATAACGTTATATTTTTTGTTGCTGGTGTTTATTTTATGAATAAAATAAATATTAAAATTAATATTTTTATGAAGTAACCGTTTTATAAAAGCAATAAGCTTATTGCTTTAATATAAATCGCCATGATGTGACACGGATGGGCGAATGACGCATGTATATGTAATGTCCCATGAATATTAAATGTTTATTATGTTTTTTAAGTGTGTGTTAATTATGTTTAACCATGTTTATTAAAGTGTGTTTGGGTAAAGCAATAACAAAGTTTGGAAAATGTATTTTAATAAATCAATTATCTAAAAAAGTGTCATACTGTAGCATAGGTTTAAAAAAAATATGCATGAAAAAGTGCACCAGAAATTATTAGCATTCTACGTGAGTTTGATTCATGTAACGACATTTAAGAGCTGTGCAGTCTAGAATTTTCATTATAAGCTGCGAGAAAAGAGATTACTAAAAATATCTTAATTTAGTGTTAATATATTCAATTTGTGATCATACATTCAAAAGCTGTGGCCAGTGGTGCCAATAAAAATGTTCATTCAGCAGTAGGAGCGCCCACTAAAATCACATTTACAGCCACCTGGTGATGCGTGAATACCCCATAAGGATTTAACTGCCCTCACTAAAGGCATCATTTATCTGCATTGTCTGAGTACACTGAATAAAAAAGCTGGTGTAGGTGTATGGCAAGTAACACATTAAATTAAACTTGAAATTTTGATTTTTAGTATTTTCTACGACGGCCGAGAGAGATCAACGCACTCAAGTTACTATGTGAATATTGCAGATTTTGCACATTTTTCTTTATCTTTCACCAAATCCTCACTCTTCTTCAGACAATATCATTTTTTTACCAGCTTTGTTGTAAAAAAACAAAGTCACTCCTCAAATTTTTAAATATCTTCTGAAGAATGCGTTTCTTAATGAGCTTCAAAACGACAAAACACGAACATCTTGTAGGTAATTAAATAAACTGCTTGTGAAACCATTCTCGTACATAGTTCATTAGTCATGGTCTTGGTCGTCCTAATTATTTCTATCCTTGACAATCTTGCCCACAGCAAACTGACTCTTTTGCTCACCTTGAAATAGCAAAGGTTTATCCCTAATCATTCCCTCGCCAGTCTTCAGCCAAATACAGTAAATTAATGTTATCTTTAACACAAATCCCATCAGCAGAACTCATTTTCATGCCAGGACTGGCCCCATGAGATAAGCCTTGTCAGAATAAGCCACAACATAACATCTTCCAAAGGAAATCATTCTGCCGCTCTAACTGGACTCTATACCCACAACCAATGCCAAGAGCAATCATGTGTAATGGAAGTTTAATCTAAGAATATGATCTGGTAATGATGGATTCATGACCACCGAGTATTTTCTATCACGGTGGCATAATGTCATCGGAGACTGGGCTTGTGAGAAAGCCAATTAGACAGCAGGACAGCTTGACTTCTGCTACACAACATTCTTCATAATACCAGGTTGTGCCTCACATAGCTGTAGGTGATATAATAGTAGCATATGAATTGTTAGCGTCCGGGATGTTAAAAGAATTTACTTTTTTTTTTAACTTAAATATTTTGACAAAGAGCTCAAACTGAGTACAAACTGTCTTTAAATGCAAGTGCAATTACCTATGGGAAGTATGGGTAACATTTGACTCAAATCTGATATAGTTTACGCCATATGTCTTTTCAGTGCGAACACGTAGCTCTTTAGCTAGCGTTAGCATCAATGTTCTTTGTGTATTTTTTTTAAAGTATTGTTAGATTTATTAAGTGGTGTTAGACCAGGGATGGGAAACACGGTCCTGGAGGGACACTGTCCTGCAGAGTTTAGCTCCAACCCTAATGAAACTCACCTGTCTGTAGCCTTCTAGGAATCCTGAAGACATTGGCCGTTTCTCAATACCAAGTATGCAAACTTCGGACTTGCGTCCTCTCGTCCTTGGTAGTTCGGACTTGCGTCCTTGGTAGTTCGGACTTGCCAAGTTCGACTCAGGAGAACGAACTCCCGAGGACGAGAGGACGCAAGTCCGGTTATTCTGCAAATGTAACAGCGCCGTTCTTGATCGCGTCAGTCAGCACGCCTCTGGCTACTCTGGTTATCTTTTTATGTAGGCTATATTTTAGGCAACAATAAAACGAAATATGGTATAAAACACCTGTTATGAGGATGAGGATGAACCCAATCACAGACAGGATGCTTCAGTTTATTAACAGACAGAAAAAAGGGGAAAGCAAATCCCACGCGGGGGTAAAACAAGGGCAAGACTGACGAGGGAAGACTAAACTAGACTAACACTTGACAAACTAGACTATAACCTAACAACAGAAACAGTATCAGTAAATCACTAGACAAAACTCTCACAAGGTACGCTCAGGAAGCGCAGTAAAAACTCAGGTAGGAATCACAACGTAAGATAATGAACCAGCACAGGACAGCAAACACAAGGGGATTAAATAGGGAGAAACTAATAATGACGACAGGTGATACAGATGAAACAATCATGACTAATGAGGAGAACAAGGGGGCGGGGTTGAGTGACGAGACACAAAACATGGGTCTGTCATGATCCTGCCTCAAGACTTAGGCCCCGTTTACACGATGGGAAAACGCAGATATTTCTCTGCGTTTTGGCCTGTCATTTACATGAGAACGCCGTTTTTATCCCAGAAAACGATTATTTCTAAAAACTCCGGCCAAAGTGGAGATTTCTGAAAACGCCGGTTATATGTTGTCGTGTCAACTGGGAGAAACGGGGTTTTAGGTTCTCTCTTGTCGATTCTGAGGATTCTGATTGGCTTGCATGGCTTAACCGCCCATAGGTTTGGCATAGGATGGCGCTCGACGGCGTAATTATGCGGGTTGTGTGCACAATGTTATTATTGAAAACGGAGGCGGGAAATATTCGTTTCTCTAAATACCCGGCTATGTGTAAATGTGGCCTTAAAGAAAGACAAGGAAATGATGGCAGAATCATGACAACACCACTCTGCCTCTTTTCGTTTAAAAAAAAATCTTAAACACATTAAATGGCCACACAAATGTAATTCAGCCAACGTGTCATTGATTATCTTCACTGCATATATTTATAACAATACGAAATATAAAAAACAACCCTGCTTCTTTTTGTTTTCATTTTAAAAATATGAAACATTATTGAACATTAAAAAACGGACATTTAACAGAGACGGGGTTGTGTCGTTTTATTTTATTATGTAGGCTACATACAGTGAAGAGAATGTATAATAAAATAAATATAAAAAAATATTCTATGTATTTTAAAATATATAAAATAAAATGACACAACCCTGACTCTTTTTGTTAAATGTCAGTTTTAATGATCAATAATACCCAGTATAAAAGTATAAGTAGCCTAGAAGGTATAAGAAGCTATACAATGAGAAATAAAGCAAACAATTCAGTCAAACATAAGTCAGCTTAAAATAGCTAAAGTTAAATAGCCTAAATATATAACATTATGAAACTTGACTTTGCCCTCAGCCAAAATGATTGGCCATGGAACAAACTATAGATTAATGAGACCAAAGACATACACAAGAGATACACGTAGATATACACAAGACAAATTATATCTCATGTTTGACCACTAGACTAGAGACATCAGAGTCAGCGGCAAACATCAGAAGCACTAGCCGAGGTAAAGCTGTTCCAGTCGGGGTTAATGAGCGCTGAACGCCCGCTGATCGCCTGGATCTCACAACTATCAAAACGTTAGATCAATTTTTCAAATAGGCGCTATCTTTCTAAATAAACCACAGATTTGAGCGTTAAACAACTACATTCTCGACTGAAACGCTCTTAGAATTACATTTCGTGACATGATAACAGTAGTATTTTGATATTACGCGGGTTTTCTCCTCTGCTATTGATGCTTGCTGGTTGGTGCGAGATAAATTCTGGGATACCTGTGTCTGTCTCAAGTCCGCACAAGTCACCTCTCGATGCATCCTCGGTAAAAGGGGCGGATCAAGAACACATCCGAGGATTTGAACTGGACTTGGCTAGATGTGAACTTTGAATTGGAATAGTACTTTGGTTAGCGATTGATGACGTTTCACAAGTCCACAAGAACACAAGTACAGACAAGAACGCATATTGAGAAACAGCCATTGATTAGCTTGTTCAGGTTTGTTTGGAGCTGAACTCTGCAAGACAGTGTTCCCCCAGGACCGAGTTTTCCCATCCCTGCACTGCCATGTATTGACGTGGATCAGCGTGATCATCTCTGAGTTTTAGGGAGCAGTCTACACAATAATTAATTCCCCTACCTGGCCAACAAAATTACTGGTGCAAAAGTAATGCTTTTTGTCTTCTGGCTTCAGACTTTCTGATTCTTCGGTTGTACAGATGATGATTTTTCTGTTGTCTCCACTGGTAAAGCAGGATAATTAGTGTCTGTTGTTTAATTTCCACTCTTTGTGTCACCAAACAGCACTATGCTACATTCAGACCTTTTACAAATTTTCACCATAATCATCGTTTTCCCACTTATTACTAGCCTGACTTTGTCATACTCATATTCTAGGCAGAATGTGAGTCTGATACTGCTCCATAGGGCTTTGATTATGAGGCGTGTCTTAACCGAACCAGGAAAAAAAACTCTGCACTCAATTGGATAGATCTACAACCAATCAGAGGAACGCATGTTGAGCGACGCATAGTTGTCAACAAAGCTCAATTAATGAGTGTAAACGATCTTTGCCGTTGTTGTAAAAATAATTTAAGAATTCGCGGAGTACTTACAAACACGAATAGCATTTTTGAGAGAAATACAAAAGATGTATGTATATACGACCAAGTTCTCCGTTTAGGATTAGATCTCGACAATTAAGCAAATAAATCTTCTCGCATTTCGGCCCTGTCTCAATTTTATAACACGGTTGTAACGCGACTTGACTGATTTTAAATAATGGAAAGATGACGAAAGAGACCAGGCTGAAGAAGCGTGTTCATCTGAGGCTTCAGAGAAAAGAGATCGTGAGCCCATCCCTTCCATTGCGTCCCATCTTCTTAGCGACCATCGAAGCCAGCTGATAAATGAAACTTTTGCCGAATCCCGTAGGAAGGACCGATCGACAAATGCCTTGATTGCGGTTTTCTGTTCGTCTTTTAAAATTAATGCGCTGTCGATTTCTTTTATAACAGACGCGATAGCGGAATCTAAACATCTCAATTCTCCAGCTGCAGTCATCTTTGTTGAAAACCAATTCAACCCAACCGCTCTTTGATGACGTGGTGATTACGTAACCGCAGATCATCTGTCCATCATCGATTAAAGCCCGCCCTGGCAATTTGATTGGCTCGGCATTCTGGGAGCCGAGCATAATTACTCCTCAACGGATCGAGTCCAGACCGAACTTCCCGACCAAAAAATGTTGTGGGCGGGGTTCGGGCTGACACCCAGGCTAACTTATCACACAGCTACAGACAAAATAATTAAATAGCCTATGTGGACATGTGAGCACTGCAGCGGTACGGAGGAGCAGAGGGGTCCTGGCCTCAGCAAATGACTGGGAGATGCGGGCAGACCTGAAGAAGCAGCTCAAATTCCCAGAGGAGATAGCACTCACTAGCCTCAGACCAGGTATTGTACTCTGGTCTAGAGGTACCAAGCAGGTGGTGCTCATAGAGTTAACAGTACCCTGGGAAGAGAGGATGGAGGAGGCACATGAGCGTAAGCTCAAAAAATATCAAGTCCTTATCCTCGAGAGCCAGCAAAAAGGATGGAAGGCCTGGAATCAACCAGAGGTCGGCTGCAGAAGTTTTGCTGGACAGTCGCTCTGGAGAACACTTGGATTGTTGGGGATTGAACACGCGGAAACAGCATCAAATTGGATTTGGATACAGCGGGAGGTGCGGTGGCAGAGCAAACCTGTTGAAGGACTAAAAACGGCATAGAGTTGGGTGGTGGTCAGCAGGGGTAGATCCAGGACGCTGGAATCTGCTGTCGAGCACTCCCGGGGTGTTATGGGCTTAAATCAACGAAACACCAAGGAAGGGGGGTGCCCATCTGATGACCGGCTGTAGCCACCAAACTCTTGTAGTGTTGAGAGATGTAGCCAAGCCTTGAGCTGGCCCAGGAAGAAGGATGGTGCGTGGAAGGAGGAGAGAAGGAGAGGAGAGAGCGATGCCACTGGCTCACAGATGGGGCAGGGCAGAGTACCTGTAAAGGTGGGCCAGCTGCGATGATCACATTGTTTTTGCATTTAAATCAATAAATGAAATACATGAAAAGACATATCACGCATATCATGCACGCACGCACAACACATGACCTTCCGTAATACACATAGGGATGGTCCCTTCCCATACCTCCGGGGGTTTGTCTGCGCCCCTGCCTTCGTCTTCAGGCTAGAAATGCAGATTCCGCTACCCTCGGATTGCACGCCGACGCCAAAGAACTTTATGAATATTTGCTTGCTGGGCTATTAATAAACATATGCTTTTGTTACATCATTTTATCTAGCGAGTCTTTCTGGTAGAACTCCTTTTTCAGGCTCAAACAGCAACATTACACGCTAAAGAAAGTTGATTTCTTTAGCATTTGATAACCATTCTGCAGAAACAGAATCTGAAAGACTTCCACAATCTGTAATGCAAGTTTGCTCTTTATTCTAGGTGCCATAACCTTGAATTTCAACAGTTAGCAGTGAGTGTGTGTATTTGAATACATGCCAGTGACCTTCTCCAATTCACACACATGTGCTTCATTTGCATTTTCACACACACACACACACACACACACACACACACACACACACACACACACACACACACACACACACACACACACACACACACACACACACACACACACACACACACACACACACACACACACACACACACACACACACACACACAATACTGAGCTCATCTGAACCAATCCTGAGACCAGGACAGAGGCATAAAATCTGTTCTATTTAAAGTGATTCTCAACACCAGAGCAGCTCCATTTACACACACATCTCCTCACAGTTCACTGTCAACCAGAAAAAATTATGTTTATCATATTCAGTATGTAACGTGTGAGACAATCAGACACATAACTATTCGTTACATTTAACAAATAAGCTTTAAAGCCAGGGCGACCATCAGATAAGATTTTTTTGCTCTGAAGTTTTATTGCTCTGAAAAATGTGGTCATGTGACAAGACAGAGGGCATAGGAAAGACAAAACCAAACCTTAAAACAGACTTTTCTGCATTCATTTATAGACAAACTGATCTATAAATGAATATGTATCATAGAATATTGTGTGAATGATTTACTGTCTTGTGTAGTGTCTTTTAATACTATTATTTTTTTGATACTGTGTATTTTTTACGGTAGAACCAATGCTCAATATAACCTCACCTATACCATGTTTGGTCTCTATAAACTGGTACTTTAAAGATCGAAATGATCGTGTTTATGATATGTTGATAGCTGCACAACATATTAGTATTACAAGAATCCTTCATAGTTTCTTCATCAGCAACCAATCCAGCTGCACATGCAAATGAGCATGCTTGAAACAAAGAATTATATATCGCCAACAGAGGAATTTTCTCATTCGTCAAGCAAACTCGGAGAGGTGGGACTTTTCTCAGGCTTTATTAGAGACAAATTCACAGTGACCCCTGCTCTTCGTCTGGCTTCTACTGCTGCTTCTTCGGGTTGATGTCTGTGGGGACCCCCATCGGGACCCATGGGCGCAGGCAGACCCTGACCACAGCCTGCTATGCCTTCACTCTCCCAACAGAGTCAGATTCATTTCTTCATTACAACTCAGAAGAAAACTGCAACTTTATTATCACTGAATTTACAACCATCAACTCTTCCAACTTCCTCCCTTCTCCTGGTTGCTCTGCGTGTCCTGTCCGGCCCAGGGCCGGCAGGCCACAATCTGCACTCCAGCCATGTGAACAGAGTCAAACAAACCATACAAGTTCATCACCATTTTTTCATTCAATGCAAAAGAAATCGATTGAGACACATGGAACCATCAAAATCCTTATTCAGGAACTTCATGAAGTGCCTTTACTGCAAAGGCCATGCAAGTAAACATTTAATGAAGGGATCTGAAAATAATAAGATGATGGTTCTTTTCATAGTTAAATGGATCTTTTCCATAGGTCAATTTCCTGCTTCCGGTTTCATTCTGCCACTTACCATTTTACCAATGTATGTGTGATTGTATGTGAGTTGTGTGTTTAAATTAGTTTGTGATTTAGTTTTAATAAAACTTGTGCACAGTACATATTTGGTTCTGATTCTCTGCTTGCAACAAAGTTTATTTTATGATTTAGATTTTGACTACAGGCTACTGTACAGTAAGAAAGACAAGACATTTCCCTCCCCCAGAAATGAACATTTCTTGGAATGAATAAACAATTAACACTCAGTGTTCATGGGACGTGTAACCCTGCCATACTTCCGGCGTGCCTGTGATCGACTTGCTTCGACCTATCAGAAGTTGACAATGTTTGGTCTGGGTGCGCTTTATAGCTTCCTGCAATGACCTCATCACCCGCCTATACGCCATTGGACTGATTTCACAAGTGCTTCACGACGCAATCACACAGCGCGTTCCCACAGTGACATCTCGACGCAACGTCTCGTTCCCTCTTCAGGGAACCGAGGTTACAGTCGGAACCGAGGCGTTTTTCAATTCACTCCATTCAAATCAATTATTCGCAACATAACAGACAGAGCGTAAAGAACGTGATAATCAAATCTGGTAGTTAAAATTAGGGTGAAAATATTTTATTATGAAATAATTATGGCCCTCAAGGTTGATGCATACAAAGAGGGACTAATTAATTTCAAGTACGCCTCTCATTTGTGTCTGGTAATAGAAAAACCATGCGTATTACGAGACACTTCAGATCAAGCTTAGCCTGATTGTTGGCTAATGGTCCTCATAATGAGATGCTATAATATCCAGACATCAGAGGTTTTTTTTCTTCAACACGACAGGTGGAGTATGAGCCTGTTATGACTGTTTGGTGTGTGTGAAAAAGATGGGCGCTGACAAATAGATTGGAGGAGAAGTTTACACACTGCAGTTGAAAACATGAAATATCATGGAGCCAATGCTGTAAACAAGTAAAGTCTACATGACCTTCAGAGCTTTGTCCTTGTAAAAGTAAAAAAAAAAAAAAAAACAACTCTGAGCACATTGTTAAGATCTCTTCTGAAACTCCAAAGGAAACAGTTAAAGGGGTCTTGGCATGAAAAATCAAATTTGCCCTGATCTTTTGGCATATAAAAGGTCTTTGTACCATTAAAACGTCCTGTTAGTTTCAGAGCTTAAAACATCCTCCTCGTTACTGTATAAACAAAGCGTTTATTTAATCAAGCTCCAAAAACAGCTCGTTTTGATATTGCAGGATCTGTGACATCACACGGGCAAGTACATTTGCATATATGCATATATTTCCGTCCAGAGCAAGACATCGACGAATAGTTTTACATCGTCGCACCATAAGCTCCGCCCACTTGTATTTAGTCACTTAACGGCTGACATTTGTCTACACTGGATGTGAGATTAAAGTCAAAACCAAATAGAGCCCATTATAATCACTGACGCTGTCTACACTGGATACAGTATACAGATGCGCATTCAGTTTCTGACTGACTTCACACACTTGAGTCTGTCGACAACAGCACAAATGGACAAGGGAAAGAACGTTTCAGTTTACAGTAAACAGCTTGTTTGCAAGTGGATGGTTTATTTTAATGCCGCCATGGATCGTGTCGGTGGATTTTAAGTTTGTTCGGAGCATTTGACTGCTTATTGTTTTGTAAACGAGGCACAGTGTAATGGAGAGTTCACAAAGAAACTTTTGTTGACAGTTGAAGCAGTCAGCGGTATTGGATCTGACAGCAGTTACATCACAAACCGTAAATAAATGTTTTCATAATGCTTTGTGTGAACATGACGATTTTATATAGATAATGTTTTCAAACACTTACTCGCATGCAATAATGAGAGGGCTTTGATACTATTTCCTATGCATTTAAAGCCAATCCTATGCAATCATAACAGTGACGTTTACTGACAAGCCTATTGTACAAAAGCTTTACTAACATTATAAATGAACCTCAAGGAACATATTAAAATCATTAAAGTCCATGTCATGACCCCTTTAAGATGGTAATGAGATGTCATTAGTGACTTTCTCTCCTGTAGTGTACCTGTATTCCTTCTGTGCCGGGCTGCTGTAGCAGTTTGACGGTCCTCCTCGTCACCCTCTGCCCGCGTCCTTCATGCCAGGTAAAGTTGCCCCCGGCCCTGCGGGGCAGCTGATAGTTCAGCTCCTCTGCTGAGACTGTGTGGTCCAGCGCAGCCCGACAGAAGCTGAAGCTGGACGCAGCTGTGGAGGACAGATGAAGAGATGTTGAGCACAACCCGCCATTTCATACACGGATCACTGTCATTGTTACAGGACGCTCCATGAATTCATTATTATGTCAATCACAGGTCACTGTGTACTTTCAACTTCACAAACAAACTCAAAGTCCTTTATGTGATATAAAAAATTAAGGTTTTAGCCACATTTAAAATGTAGTGTTACACCAGAAGCAGTTAGGGGGGAAATATATTACTATTGCATTACTAAAATACTAATACTAACTATACTATATTTATACATTTACACAATTATACCATTTAAACATTTTTTTTAAATACTTTTATTCAGCAACACATTAAATTGATCAAAAGTGGCATAAAATAATGTGGGGGGAGGGGGGGGTATTACGGATTCCACAAAAATATGCAGAAATAAGCAGCACAACTGTTTTCAACATTGATAATAATCATAAATGTTTCTTGAGCATCAAATCATCATATTAGAATTATTTCTGAAGGGTCATGTGACACTGAAGACTGGAGTAATAATGCTGAAAATTCAACTTTCAAACAATTGTGACAGCCCTAATTTTATCATTAATACTCACACAGTTTTCCAGCACTTACTGAAAGTGATCAATATAGAAATGCAGAATAACAAAAAAGACACAACAAATAATGTACTTTACATTATACGCAGACAAACACACACAGACACGTTTAACTAGTAAATTAGTCAAGTTTTCTAAGGATATGGCACATGTATGATTCAACCTAACATGCCTAATCAGCAAACACGTGTTCAAAGTCCAGAAAAATAGAAGAATAGACATTAATTCGTCCTCTAAGTGGCCATCGAGGGACAATCTTTAACCCCACCAGATACAGGAGACGTCGGGTGAGGGGTTTCAGGTCATGGACCCGCTGAGCAGTGTGTCTGTGTGTGTGTGTGTGTGTGTGTGTGTGTGTGTGTGTGTGTGTGTGTGTGTGTGTGTGTGTGTGTGTGTGTAAAAATGCAAATGAAGCACATCAGTATGTCAGTGTCTGTTTGTGATGCCACAACATAATTATCATATACAGGCTCCTCCATGCATACAAAGTATCAGCAGCTACCTACTGTGTAATACTATTTACTTATTTTTAAAGACGTATTGTGCAGTATGCAATACAAAACATTTCAAACAGTCGCATACTTCATTGTTGTCACAAAACCTTATCAAAAAAGTTATCATCTTGGAAATAACATTGGTTATTTATAATAACTGGATTTTAATTTTTCAATAAAGATCAGATAATCACACTGAAAATAGAAGGTCAGGTATTCTGCTCATTTTGCCAAATATAAAACCAATGTAAAAATGTAGTACAAAGTCTTTCTACTTCAAAATGTCAAGTTTAATTCATTGTGTTACCTGCATTTTCTTTGAAATGATTTGCAAAATGTACTAACAATATCTAAGTGACATTTTTCAGATATTCCATGAATATGGGTCAATCTGATGTCACGTAAAACATGTAAAAAGTGCATTATGATAAAGAATCTTAGGTGAAAAATGTGCTTACTTGTTAAAAAAAGAACATGACAATACAACACAACTTAGTCGCAAAGAAACAGAAGTAGCGACAGATCTTTTGTTCCATTAAACATGAGTTGATGAATCATTCACAATAAGATCTTCAACATTCATTTACAAAACCGTTAGGATGAATTTTCATTTCATGACGACTTTATTGGTAATAAAAAATAAGAACCGGTAACACTTTATGTCACATCCTTGTCACAGTGTAATTATACATTTATGTACTGAGTATTATTAATGAACAATATGCACTTAAATAGGCAGAAGGCACTCCTCTTTCCTAAATCAAACTAAATTGAGTTGATCAAACTTAAATAAATTTCATAGATGACACTATTTAAATATTTGATGTTAGACTCATTAAATATATGTATTACTCCTACCGGTATTTAGATATGTTTAATTAAAGTACATGAAATTTAAACGTGTCATATCTATGAAGGGTCTGCATATTTATTTTTGAGAGGAGGGTTGGTGTTAGTTGTATGTAATTATGCATAATTTACTGTTATTACTACAGTAGGTACATGTTACACACAGTATGTAACGTTGACACTGTGAAATAAAGTGTTACCAAAGTTGCTTGCTTAATAGAAATTTCCTTCAGTTTAAATAAAAGCTTCATTTTGCAGAAATAGCACAAGTAGTAAAGTAGCATACTATTCAGAATATAGTTCATTCTCTCACTTTTCCCTTTCTGCAGTTCACACTCCTGAGCTGCTTTATCCAAACACACAACTGCAAAAAAAAAAAAAAACTACAGATGTGCTTGTAAAGGCCGTTGGTCTTTCTTTTTCTTTTTCTTTTTCTGACCCCTGGCTATCTCTCTCTCTCTCTTTCTGTGTATCTACCTCTCCCAGTTGGCTTTCTTATGTAAGCTCTTTTTTATTTCCAGCATAGCTAATGTGATCAGTGCTACGAGAGCACTTGGTAAGTACAAAATATTTAATGAAGGGTAAAAGATGATACCAGCGCATATCAGCATGTAAGAGATTAAAAAACAAGTCAGTGAGGAAGAGAAAGGGGGAGCGAGAGATCAAAAGCGAGGAAAGACTGTAAATAATACATTAATGGCCATTCACAGAAACTCACAAAGGGCTGAGGTAGCCGTGCACAGCTTGGAAAAGGTTTTGTTTGTCTGGTTAAGCTGGTCTCAAAGCTCTTTGCATAGAGTCTCGTTGCGTGAAGAGCTCGAGCCCATTGTGTTTCAAACAGTGCTGCAGTCGCCGGTACCTCTGTGTTAACCGAAGTACTATGAAACCGACTGTGGGAAAATGGAAACTCTGGGAAAACCCGGATAGAAGATGCTGACAGCTAAAACAAAAGTGTTTCCACCTATCAAAACCATCCCAAAGGGCAGGTCAAGTTCATAGTGTAATCATGGGGTGATGGGAAAGAGGGATCGTGGAGCAGTTAGTCAGGGTTCAGTGATGCGTTTCCTGTGTCTGCTTTTCTCACTGTTCTCTCTCTCTCTCTCTTGGGCAGTCAGGAAACGAAAGCCGAAGGCTTATTACTGCCAATCAAATCCGTGGGAGACAAAAATTAGAGCTCTCTACACACTGAGATGGATAAGAAACACATCCCATCAGTCAAAGAAAGGGGCGTGGTTAAAGACTGACAGCATCTTGCGGCTAAGAATGATATTTTCTCTGGATATCCTGCACAATCTACCCATCTGTCCAAATGGGTAGTGTCTCTGTGTCAGCATTTCAATCAGAGAATACGAACTTCCACTTGGTATCCCAGAAGGAGCCACTGGCTGCGTCTGAAGATGCTTACATCCCTATATAGTAGGCGAAAAACAGTACACCAAAAGAATAGTATGTCTGAAATCTTAGTATTCATAAAGCAGTAGGTGAAAATTACCCGGATTGTGACTGATCTGAAACAGTCTTAGGCAGTTGTGTTCTGGAATGAATCACTGTTTTTAAATGAATCGGTTAAAAGAATAATTCAATGACTCGCCCCCATGAACACACGCTGGCTGTATTTAAAATCACCTCATTCAATATTTCCAACATTACTCCACTGAAATAGTCCACTGAATGAGTGAATGAAAATGAGTGAGTGAATTCAGACACTGAGGGAATAGGGGGCAACTAAACCAATGAATTCAGAAACGCATACTAGCATACCAATCTTAGCATTTTTACCATATCCTTTAATGGTAGAAAAAGTAAGAGTAGTACGCTAATATGCGATGACCAAAAATTAATCAGTATTTTTAGACTATTTGGTTGAGTGATTGATGCAATGACAGTCGACAAGACAGTTCCTTGTCGACACTACTGGTGCAACCACTAATTCCCACCACTAATACACTTTCAGCCATTCACATTCGATTTATAAATATATTCTGAATATACAAATAATAACCTGTGTTTCCTGGAATATGCAGTTTGAACTATAGGTTTGCAAATACATGCAATATCAAGATCACATTGTTGATTTTGGCAAATCTTTACCAAGAAATAAGTCAGATGAGGCATTCTCTGGACAACTGATGACATTTATACAATGACACTGTGGGCCCTATCTTGCACCCAGCGCAATTGACTTTCTACACCGACGCATGTGTCATTCCTATTTTGCACCCGCGCACAGCGGACTTTTCCCTCCACAGACGCACGTCAGTAAATTAGGGAATGAACTTGCGCTCGGGGGGGCGGTTCAGCGAAAAGAGGAGGCGTGATCCGGCGCAAACGCTCCCTGGTGCTATTTAGCAATTTCAGAAAACAATCCCGCCACAGACCAGTAAAAACCCAGTCTAAAGACAGTGGCGCATTGCACGTTAGTCATATGCTATTTTAAGGGCGCGTGCTTGGCCATTATGTAGCGTGTGAACAACGCGCACTTTGATTCTCTAATCTAAACAGACGCAGCAGTTTTCATTTTTGCAAATCATACATTATTACAAGGAAACATATTAACACACGAGGGAAATCATTGTTGTGTCCATGAAGATGTGAAAAAAGAAATCTAGCTTACACATTTACCCAAATTATTATACGCCAGTTTAACCGAAGCTAATTTGGGTGGGTTTCTCCCATCCCCATACAATGTCACTTCTCTGTGTTTTACGGCCCTGACGAGAACGTCGGTCTCCTCGGCTGTGAACCGCTTCTGGCGTGCGCTGGCAAATCCGCCGTTATAATAGCGATCCGCCATGGAACAAGCGCGCCGGCTCTTAAAGGGAATGTGAGAGGACGCTCTGATTGGTTTATTTCACGTTACGCCCAAACCACACCTATGAATAATGAAGCTACTTCAGACCAACACATTTTAGATTTGCACCGGGATCCGTCCACGAAGTTACTTGCGTTTCACGTTTGATACTTGCGTTTCAGATCGTTAAAATAAGTCACTGTGTCTCTTTGTCTTTAAGACTATTGTGTAGATAATGCCATGGAGACAGTCTGGTGTAATATTAGGAAGCAAGATTATTTCTGACCCTTCAGAATGTGAAATTGATCTTCAAATAAGTGCTCATGTCCTTCAGTGTGAAGAAGACAAAAGGCGTTCTCGACACCACCATCAGAAGAGGGGAGGGGAGGAGACAGAAAGGAGAGGTCAAATGTGGACAAAAGTCTGAATATTTTCATTAAATATTCTGGGAGGGAGATGTACAAAGCTCTTTGAGTGCTGATGCAAGGCACTAAACCGCTTAGATACATGTAATAGAAGACAAAGAAAGAGAGAGAGATGGAAACAGGAGCAAGGACCGTTAAGAAAATGCAAAGAGAGAGAGAGAGAGCTGGGATCCAATGGCAAATGCTTTCGACCCTGAAAAAAGAGTCACTCTCCTGGCGGATGTGATTGATGGAATGGCTTAGATCTTCTCCTGCCACCGCGGAAGAAGATTAATCATGAAAGTTTCCAAACTTCATTTGACATTTCCTTTCTTTTTTAACAGTCATTAGCAAGCAATTACCCTGTGGTTTGGTGTGGCTTGTGGGAAGGTCATATCCGCCAAAGCCCAATGTAAATTACCACAGCTCTTTTGGAAAAACTGTTTCCTTCCTAAAGAAGAAACTCCTTCTTACGAGCTGAATGAACTTTCCCAGAGGCTCCATGACTTCTTCACCTATCAACCAAGTTGGCATCTAAGGCACTTGCACTACCTTCATCCCTTCAAAAACAGCACTTTCCTCTTAAAGAACTGGACAGAAAACTAAAATAAATACTTAACATGAAAAAAGAACACTTTAACAAATTATGAATTAATTATTTTTTTGCATAATATGCACTATGTAAAAGTTTCTACACCTATTATCTTTATTATTGCTATTTTTTGCATCAAATAATACTTTATTATTACTATTTTATATTTTAGAATAATAGTAATGTCATTAAAACTATGAAATATCCAAATGGAAGTATAACATAAAAGAATAAAATACAAATTGTCACCCTTTGTCTATATTATGCCAAAATATGAGAAACATAAATTCAGTGTTTTTATTTTTTATGTTTGTGAAATAAGTCTTGTTTACTCACAAGACTGAGTAAATCATTTATTTGATCAAAAATACAATAAAAACAGTAATATTGTGAAATATTATTATAACCTAAAATAACTGTTTTCTGTTTTTTATTTTTTTAATGTTAATTATTCCTGTGATCAAAGCTGAATTTTCAGCATCATTACTCTTCAGTGTCACATGATCCTTCAGAAATCATTCTGATATGATGATCCACAAACATTTCTGATTATTATCAACAATGCTTAATATGTTTGAGGATACCATGATAATTGTTTTCAGTATTCTATGATGAATATAACAGCATTTATTTGAAATAAAAATATTTTGTAGCATTACATTACTGTCACTTTTTATCAAAGTAAAGTAATCATTGCTGAATAAAAAAAGAAAAAGAAATTCAATAAAACTTTTGAATGGTATACTGTGTCAATGTACAATATTATTGCTATCTGATACCATCAGAAAAGGCATATAAAAATACATATAAAGAGAGTGTCCTCAAATGTAAACTTTGGCACTTTAAACTACAGTTAACATGAACAGGTTAAATAAATATAGCCACAAGCTAATTAAAACATGAGATGACCTTTTCAATATATAAGTCTATTCCATATCAGCATGTTTTCCAGCTAGTGTTGTAACAGATTGTAACTGGTGTTCAACCCGTGGTTAGTATTTACCAAGGGGAAGCCCTGCAGGCACTGTCTTGAACCTCAGAAATGAAGCGTGAAATTATTCCATCTTGACCCAGCTCTAGAGAGCAATTCAATCATGTTGAGAAAAATACCGTAAAAATATAAAGTTGTTCTCAAAGAATGTGTTGTCGAACTTTCTCATCCATACAAACAAGCTTTAGTACTTAGTAGGCCGGGTGAATAGTCCCATCTCTCATTTTTTTCACTTCAGGATCTCCAAAAGAAAATTATTTTTCCCCACAAAAGCAAAGCAGAGGCAACTTCAGGTCCGACGTGTGTTCATGTACATGGTGATTCACAAAGTCGACATAACATGGTTAAACCTTGGACATTTCAGTAAATCTCCAAGGCAAAGCAGCTTTAAACTTGAAGTCAAATTGGTATTTCTAACTTTTCGGTTCAATAAAATGCTAGAATTAGATATCCAACTTCACTTCACTTGAGGGTTATTCAGTTTCTGGCATATTCAGGAACCTAAAATGAGTCTCTCCACACTGCAAACAGTCAGTCTGTGGGAGATCAAATTGCTCCGACAGCCAGCAGTTCGACCTGGAACGGAGGAAGATTGACGGGAAAAACAGGAGATCTCCCGCTGAAAAGACAAGTCTGAGACGGCCTCCATTAACAGAAAGAAAACATCATTAAACAAGGAAAACAAACAACAGAGGAAAGGATGATTCACTACGGCATTGATTTACTGACCAAAAAACGACACTCCTACGGAAGTTGGTTCAAATAAATCTTCCATGCTGAGAAAGATTTATTCCGCTAGTTGTTAAGGTAAAGATATCAGTGTTGGGGAAGCAACTTTAAAATTGGAGTTGTCAGCCAGGATTTTAAATATATTTAAATCATGAAAACATGTTATTGAATATGGCAACGGTAATGTATTTGGTCTTGGTGAACTAGATCTTCTACACTGCTGCTGTTGCAGAGGAAGTATGGACTTGCTATATAGACATACATACATATATTCCATAGCAGATCTAGACAGGTGGAGCTGGGGGAGGTGGAGGGTTTCAGGGGAACTGTGCAGGACTAGCCTACAGCAAACACTGAACCAGACTTTGAAAATCTTGAGCAAGCAATCTCATTGGCTGTAGGATCAGCAGAGGCCAATCAGCTTGTGCCATACGGTAATGATGTGATTGCTTGCAGATTACATGTAAATACCATCAGCCTGGGCAGTTTCGTGACTGAACAATATATATATATATATAAAGACCTAAAATATTAAAGTCCCCCTGTGGTGAAAATCAAGTTTTTAATGTTGTTTGTGTTAATGTGGTGTTTTTAATGTGCTTTAAGACAAACCATGTACAAATTTATAAGTCAACACCATTGTTGAGTATTTTCTCCTTAAAGATGCAGGGAACCAAAGACAGATTAAAAAACGCGGTTTGAAATCGCTGGCGTTTCTGATGTCACAAACTACCTTCAGGTCAACATGTGATCGTCAACGTGTGGATCTCTGAGCTGGTGTGAGTGAGTGGAGGCGGGGCTAATTTGCATATTCATAGAACCACGTATACTAAATGAGGCAAGGGTGTAGAGTTACATTCAAGCTATTTTAAGGCATGAGAAAAGAATAAAGGAAAAAAAAAACGTGTCATTTTGGTGATCAAAGATGAGTTTAAAGGGATACAATTATTGACTAATTTAACTTTAATCGGTGAATCTTCTTCAAATCTGTTAATTCACAATAACCCAAACTAATTTGTCTTTCCAATGATACATATCACAAAGAGAGCGGTTTAGGATGAACTCGATACGGTGTGCAATGACATTACACAGTGTGGTAGCGTTTAAGTGAACTACGCTGCGCGCTGGGGAAAGTGTTGATTTCGGTTATTAACTCCACAGCAATGACTGTGTTTTTCATCTCCTCTGAAGCTCAGTAACATACCTTTCTTCGGTACTACCAATTTATACGTCAGAAATAAGGTAATACTGTAAAATTCTCTAAATGTTGTATTGCAGCACTGCTATTTCTCGTCATTTGTAAGTCACTTTCGATACAAGTCTTTGCTGTTTGCTATAAGTTATGTAAGTTAATAAATACGATGTACGGCATATGTAAAGTACAAGGCTTTCATTCAAAAGCTCCTAGCTGTATTTAGCCGCCACATGTGGCTTGCATAAGAGTGGCATAACAGGTCTAAGGTGGGCAACGGTTTCCTGCCCTAATATGATGTGTATGAATTATTCATGCCCACTGACTGCCTCATCGCGTCACACATAAACCAAACCTTGTAGAGAGAGAGCTTATTTCCCTAGCTCCTGTAGCTGTGGTGTTTTAAAATAAAAGAGATGAGGACCTAATTGTGAATGCAAAAACAAATGAACATCTGTGGAGTTTGGCGGGAAACTTTGACCTTGTCGGGAAACTTTTTTATACATACCTCATTAGCATATTCAGCATCATCTGCATAATCAGAATATTCAAATACTAAATATTCACTTATAAGATCCAGTAGTCCTTCTATTTATTCATTATACTGCAATATTGTATAATCTCATAACCCTTTCTTTTGTGAATTTGCTGTCTCCATGAGCTATTGTACTGAATACATCATACACATAATAACAAGAGGAAGGAAACCCACCAATGAGATCTCAGTATAAAGGTGTGGTCACATTTACTGTTTTTAAGTGATTGTCCTCAGGAGAAAACTTTAAAAAGTCATTAGTCTTAACTTAAAAAAAGTGAGAAAACCCGTTGCAGATTATTCAGTAAATAAACTTCATGCGTAATTGAAAAAAATAAGTTGTGTGTTTACAAAAGGCAGGACAGACCAAGTTACTTTTGATATTAAACAAAGTCTCACCTTTCAAATTTGGTCATTTTTAAAGAAATTTAAACAATAAATACCGTTTTGTGGCACTTTAATGTGTCTGACAGATCGCTGTAGAGTCTCAGTTAAAGCGGCTCGTGAACCGATCGTCTCTTCCTTCTAGTTCATTTATAGCATCAAATAAACATGAATGAACATCAGAAGGAATGTTGTTTTAACCGCGGAAAGGCGTCAGTACACTCGCTTTTCAAGTTCAAATCCTCCCATGTTAATCTACTAACTCTCCTGACTGCTTTGTCGGACAAAATGGCGGATGGCGAAGTATGATTGGTCAGATCGCCTGTCAATCAAATCTTAGAATCTTAGTTTCCAGGCCATAATTATTCAATTGATCTCTTTGCTTCAATACCCATATTTTACATTAGCCATCAAGTGATAACCCAATACAGTCCCATTACTGTGCAACATATTCAAATGTATGCAAATATACAAAATGATAAACACATAGGCTGAATAGGAAGACTGAAAATTTCAAATCATAGAATAAGTAAATATTGTATTAATCTCTTCAGAAGAGATCGCTCAGATCTCCCAAAGTCAGAAATTTCAACTCAAATTCAGATCCCATCAAAAGACCCAGTTATCTGAGCTATACTATCCACATTCACTTTATAACTCTCTAAGTCTCATAATATCTATTTTTATTTCTCCCTAAAGGAATTTCAGTAGAAACATCTGATATGAATTTGACACATGATACACATTATGAAACATAACGGACAGCTAAATTAGGTCTCCTGAGCATTGGAAGCAAAAAACCTTCCTCTGGGACAAACATTAAAAGAATTCATCATTGTAAACCATCCAACCAACAGTAAGAAAAAAAAAAAAAGAAAAAAAAAAAAAGTACCTTCGATGAAACTCTGTATGGCAGCTCTGTATGCCGGAGCAGTGCCGGGCTGAAGCACCATTACCCTCTGCCTCCTCATGGGCCTGCCCCGCCAGCCTACCTTCACCCCAATTCAGCCACGCGACTCAAGCGGCCCGGCCTGCCCACGGCTGGGACCAGAAAGGGCAAGAACAGCCACCGTCCAGAGCACAGAGCTTGTTACTCTCCATTTCGAGATTGTTGAAATAGGAGAGAAGAGCTTATAGTGATCTAACGTCCTGCCGCATATAAACACAAAAGTATAAGCCAATCAGATTCCCCTGACAGATCAATAGAGCTAACCTCTACTGTCCAGTGTACTCAACACTGGCCGCATTCGATACTGTATCGACAGTATTGACTTGGGAAGTGTGCGTCTGTGGATGAAAACTCAAAGAAACTTCATAAATGTCGACTAGAATGTGACAGTACCAATTATAAACAGTGTTTTTAGCTTTGAATGGATAAATGGATACATTATTTATCCATTTATGAATTATGTACATGTAGCTGTCAAAGTTAACATGCTAACATGTGTAACTAATTGAATGTGTTTAATGCTGTTCTTTCTCTTTCACAGTCAACGCATTTCTTCAATGTGACACTGTAACTCTGGGTGATTTCTAAAGCTAATGGGGACATTCAGAGCTGACTGCGCTTCTCTTGAAATGTCCAAATTAAGTTATTATGACTGAAAAATCATGTCTGTTAGACTATCAGTCCCTTGACAGACGAGTTTGGCTCATTTACACTCAGATTCTTGGAAAACAGAGAGTGAAGATTGATACCAAATAAATCAGATATGAATAAAAATATCTAAAGCCTTTTCTCATTGCAGTGCTGGCAGAGTAACAGTATTTTTTTTCATTTGTAGGCCACGATGCAGCACTGTAAAAGAATATTTATGATTTTATTAATGTTCTCCAAGATTTTACTTTATGTATTAAGTGTGAGGAGAGTCGTTTAATTATAATTGCATTTTTGCATTTGTATTTCATGTGCATTTTGATGATGAATGAATGAAGGAAAGGAAAGAACAACTGAATGAAAAGGAAAAAAGGAAGGAAGGAATGAAAGAAGCAAATTAATTGACAGAAGGAAGGGAGGAACAAATGGACAAAAGAATGGGAGGAAAAAAACTAACGGAGGAGCAGAAGGATGGAAGTAAGGAAGGAACGAACAAATGAAGAAAAGGAAGGACGGACCAAATAAAGGAAGGGGGGAAGGAACAGAAGGAAGAAAGAAAGTTAGGATTGATGAACTAACCAACGATGAAACAAATGAATAAATAAGATGAAGGAACAAAAGGAGGGAAGGAAGGAACAAATGAAGGAAAATTAAAGAAAAGAAAGGATGGGAAGAACAAACAAACTAATGAACAGAAGAGAAAGGTAAAAGAAGGAATGAAGAAATGAAGGAAAGGATATGAAGGAATTAAAAAAATAATGAAGAAAGGAAAGAAGGAAGAAAATAATGTAGGTATTTTCTTTGAATAAAGTAAAGAAAGAAAGAACAAAAGGTAGGAACAAGGGAATAGAAGGAAGAAAGGGAGGAATAAACAAATTAAGGACATGAAGGAATGAAATGGAAGAGAGAATGGAAAGAACAAAATGAAGAAAAGAAGGAAGTGGAAAGAAAGAAAGAAAGAAAGAAAGAAAGAAAGAAAGAAAGAAAGAAAGAAAGAAAGAAAGAAAGAAAGAAAGAAAGAAAGAAAGAAAGAAAGAAAGAAAGAAAGAAAGAAAGAGCACAAACAAACAAATGAAGGATGGATATAAGTGACGAACAAAAGAAACAAACAAACAAACAACAAACAAATGAATGAAGGATGGAAGAGAAACTCAAGACAGAGAGAGAAAGTAATGAACAACAGAGTACAGCCGAACACACACACTCTCCTACAAACAGCGGGACGTCTCAGCTGTGTGTGTGTGTGTGTGTGTGTGTGTGTGTGTGTGTGTGTGTGTGTGTGTGTGTGTGTGTGTGAGAGTTAAACTGACACTGATTTGTGTAGCAGCACCTCCTGTGAGGATCTGAACTGAGGCGGCCTGTTTGCACCTAGACGTTTGATCAGTAAGCAGATTGCAGTTCAGTAAACACACAGAGAGAGAGAGAGAGAGAGAGAGAGAGAGAGAGAGAGAGAGAGAGAGAGAGAGAGAGAGAGAGAGAGAGAGAGAGAGAGAGAGAGAGAGAGAGAGAGAGGATGAAAGCTAAAATATGGTGGTATAAGTTTCTCCCACTGTACAGAAAAAGTTTGCATATTGTGTGTGTGAGTGTGAGTGTGAGTGTGTGTGTGTGTGTGTGTGTGTGTGTGTGTGTGTGTGTGTGTGTGTGTGTGTGTGTGTGTGTGTGTGTGTGTGTGTGTGTGTGTGTGTGTGTGTGTGTGTAATTACTGTAGTAACATGCAGGGGTCAGTCCCGGGTGCTGTATCTCTCCACAAATGATCTCACCCACATCCATTAAAGACAACAAGCCCCCCCCCCCCCCTCTCTTATTCATTTATCTCTCGCCTTCAACATGATGTTATTGTAGACTAAATGTGAGCATTTACTCATCTCACTTGCACAAAAACCGATTCAGTCTTCATCAGACTGAATAAAAACAGTGAAATGCAAACCTGCAATAATGAAATATCTTAAATAACACAAATGTACTCTATGTATTTAAGCTTACTTTATTATCCAATGTCTTTGCTGCTGACCTTCAATGATCCAATTCAACCATACCAATAATCAAAACTGAAAATATCACAATTGTGTTTCATTTTGTTGTTTTTATGGCTGAAGTAAGTGTTGATCTTTCTTCTTAAAGTCTGAGTGCGATGATTTTAGTAACTATGTGTTTCAGCTTCTGAAGACTTGATTATTTTATGGCTTTTTTCCCGCAGCTGTCTGACAGAAAACAAAACAAAAATCGAATTATTAAGTAATGATAAAGAAAATGCCATGTCTCTCATTTGGACTTTTATGTTTAGTTTGTGCTTGCTTTATTTCCTGTTTCCTGTTTCTAGTTTTGTAGTCCTTTTGTAGTTCTTTTGGTTCCCCTCTTGTTATCTAGTTATCCCTGTGTATATAAGCCCCAGTGTTTGCTGTGTTTGGTTGTCAGTTGTTCTGTTACAGGGAGAGGGCAAGGAGTGCGGGACTTAGTGTATTTTTATTAAACAAAACATGGGACATGAGGAGCCAGTAAGAACAAGAGAGCAAGACAACGAGGATACACAAACAACAACTGACAACCAAACACAGCAAACACTGGGGCTTATATACACAGGGATAACTAACAAGACACAGAAACAAACAATGGAGGAGTGAGAACCAGTGCTTTATTTTCTTTTTGTGATTTTTTTGTCTACAATGGAAGTCAATGGGCTCCAATGTTTGGTTACCAACATTCTTCAAAGTATCTTCTTTATGTTCCACAAATGAAAGAATGTCATACAGGTTTGGAACAACATGGCGGTTAGTAAATGATGACCAAATTATCTATTTGAGGTGAACTATCCCTTTAAAGGGCATATTGCAGGTTAGAGTACCCAGTGAGCCAATGTAGAACAATAATGTAGGAACTAGATTTAAATATAAACATATACTTATAAAACGCTATTTAGGCTTCTGGAGTCGTTTTTGTGAGAAAATTTTACTTCCGCATTTGAAAACCGCCAAACCGGAAGTGACGTAGCATGGGGGAGAGCGGTCAAAGTAAACAATAGGAAAGCAATGGATCGCAATGACAGTTCGGACGCTGAGGAAATTGTAGCCTAAATGTTTACTCGTATGACAGACCTCAGCCATATAATTATGAGCCTGATATGAAGCCAAGAGAGTAGACAGGCCAGGATTAGACAAAACAACGGTCAGAGGAGACGCATTGAGCTGTGGTGTGAGGAGAACAGGGCAGGGGTCTCGATGAGAGAACAGTGTTACTAGCTTATAGATGTATTCACGTTAGCCGACGATATGTATAACACTATGCTCAGATCACAATATTGTAATTATGTGTCAGGCAATAGCAAAGCTAGTATTTAGACCCTTACCTGCATGTGTATGTCAGCCATTAGGAGACAGTTTCCAGAGAAAGAGGGACATTATAAAGGTTTTGAATGGCCCCATTTGGTGATAATGAATAAAAAAAATAATCACAATCACAACATTCTTACTGTATAAAAACTTTATATGTAGAAGCAACCAACACAAACATTAAAATTCGGAGTACAGATTGAAAATGAACATAATATATTATTTTATAATAATAATAATAAGTGTCGGCTGCAGTCAGACTTGCAAGACATTACAAGTTTATGGAGGATACGTTAATGAATTAAATTAAGACAAGGCATATTTTGTAAAACAAATGTACAATAAGTGATCTCTGACGGATCCGTGACCGTCATGTTTCCCACCGGTGGCCGACCCACATGCTGACGGCGGACCGGGCGACCCGATGAAGGAGCCGGGACAGTGTGCACATATCGCCGTCATCATATAACGTAACGTTAACTCATCACATCGCCGGGATTATAATCATGCAGTCTATAGTGAACGCTACACACTACCGCGTTTTTCAAAGCAGACGCAGAAGCGAAGGCCACACATACTCCGTATGCAGTGCGTGTGCGGTACTGGAGCAGCACGCGCTATAGTGCTTTTACATAGCCTATGCTGCGTTTGCAGTGCGCTACTGATACGTAGTTTCTGTCACAAAATAAAAAATGGGTAGGCTAAGTAATTTTGATTTTAAAACCAAA
Organism: Phoxinus phoxinus; assembly: GCF_949152265.1. Lineage (NCBI taxonomy): Eukaryota > Metazoa > Chordata > Actinopteri > Cypriniformes > Leuciscidae > Phoxinus > Phoxinus phoxinus. Next base: position 22,371,315 of record NC_136893.1, read on the forward strand.
CTTTAACTTTGACATTGTTACAGACATTACAACAGTATTAAATTAATTTTAATCATTGTGATTCTTTGTTTTAGTTCGAGTTGTTGACAGAAGAAAAGCTATCACGGTATATCTGTTGCTAAGATATAATACACAAATATTTTAAATTAGAATACAAATGTATAAATACTGATTATAAATGCATATTTTAAGACTGAAAAAAAAATAAGAACCGGGAGAGGGCTAGCTAAAGGACCTTTTTGGAAATTAATATTTGATATAATAATTATTGTTAGCACATGCCACTACATTAAAACGAGTATCCTCTGCTATAAATAAGGCTGGCTGTAGCACCAAAAAGTTAAACATTCTGCTTTACAATTACATAGTCAAAATTAATTATAACTAGCCTACATAACTATAACAAACTTATAATTACACCCTGTTTAACTTCTTTATATTAAAAAATAAAACTATATAATATGATTTACTTATGAATTCATATAGGCTACAACTACATATTCAGATGTTCATTTACATTTAATAAATTCGCATGACATGAAGGTTGAATGTGACGATAAACAAAATAAATAAAAAGGGCAACACAGTACATATTCATGTTTAAATAGAACAACATGCAGCAATAATATATATTTATATTCTCGTTTAAAACGTTTTTAATTTCCTGATCCTGTAATTTAGTAAATGTAGAACACATTAACTGTAGGCTAATTATGAGTAGCTATGATCAAATTATTACAGTTACAGCGTAACGCCCGTTTCACACATACTCCGTTTGCAGTGCGTTTGCGGTGCGTATTTTTTTCCGTACCCATGTTAACAGGTTAGAGCTTTCACACTGCACGCAGATGCAGTCCGGCGATCCGTTCCAGTTGCGGTGCGTATACAGCAGTGCAGAGATCGTTTCCGCACCGAGTCTATTTTTGCTGTGCTGCACGCGCTGAATTAAAGTGACAGCGCATGTTTCGTGGTCAAAATGAACACAAATTCACATGAAAATGTAGTAATGTAATCATAAATGCACTTAATTAAATTGAATGTAGTAATCTCACCATAAATGCATTTAATTAAATACTACTATTTTTCACAGTATCTTTTTACTTCATAATTATTTCAACAAGATCATAAGGAACGACACTCATTCGTGGTGGAGGTGGAAAAGCAAGTTCTTTGTGACATGCAAGATTTATTGTATAAGGATTTAAATTATGCAAAAGAAAAAGGTATGAGTCTGCCATTTTTGTCAATTTTAAGTTTTAATTTAAAATGTCTGCTATTTTAATATACAAGTAAGGTTAAATATGTAACCACTTGCTTAAGCAACATATTATATAATATATATAGAAGTAATGCATTGAATAACACGTTGTTTAAATTGTGTTTAAAAGTGAATACACCTATTAAAGAGTGTATATGTGTACAAAGAGAATCGCAATGCTGACAACTTTTTTTTGTTAAATAAAAGTAGCTGATAACTTTGAAATACAATTTGAAATACAAATAGTGTGAGTAAATGTGTTTGTGGTACAGCCGCGGATCAGTTGCGCACTGCAAACGCACGCAGCATATGTGAAAGCACTATAGCGCGTGCTGCTCCCGTACTGCATACGCACTGCACACGGAGTATGAAACGGGCCTGCACAAAACGCACACAAACACGGAAGAAAGCACCATCCTTTTTCTTGTTCGGAAACCTGTGGACTCGATGTCCTGACAGGCCATAATTCACAGTCATTTATCACGATAATTATTAATTGAAATACAATAACCACCGAAAACACACTGAATCACGACCACTTCAACATAATACCAGCCTATTCTGCACTGAGCGAACGCAGCGCCCGGCAAACGACTCCCCCATGTGACGTAATATGACGCGGTGGTGAAAAAAAAAGCGTTTTTTCAACACGGTCAAGGAAACGGTCACGTTTTCCACTGAATTTGTGCCCTTATGTCTGGCAAAACAATTTTTAATCGTGCATTTACTTTTCATATGGTATTTTCATACAAGGTTATATATTAATTAAAAAAAAAAAAAAAAACCTGCAATATGCCCTTTAAAGACAATCAAATCATTGACAATATCCTTCACGTCCACACAAACGGTGCGGGGCGAGTTAGTGGTTTGTTCAAATCCAAGAATGAACAATAGCAATTACTCTCCACAGAGAACATTTCTCTCTCTCGTCTCATCCACACAGACAGTCTCATAGAGAGTAGAAAGGTTATATCTTTATGAACTCACCTAACTCCTCAAAGGACCCACGTGTAATCTCTCTCTCTCTCTCTCTCTCTCTCTCTCTCTCTCTCTCTCTCTCTCTCTCTCTCTCTCTCTGTTTCTGATTGCTGCTTTACGTTCTCCATTCACTGTATTCTTTTGCTTTAATTGCCATGTTATCAGACTCTCCCTGACAGCTATGCCAATTACCCGTCTGCATTGTGTGCTGTCCAGACTGGCCGTTTACACGCAGAACAGAGAAGAGAATAAAACTGCACTATGCATTCACCGTTTCTACTGCATCTTCTGAACTCTTCAAAGCTCTCTCCGTCTGTCTGCCATTGACATTTCTCAAGGCAAAAATTAAAGTTGCAACTGGCAAATGTTATACATAGTCAGTACTGAAGACATACAAGTTTGGAACAACATGAGGGTGATAAAATGATGACAGAATTGACTTTATTTGTGTGAACTATAGCCTTAAGTGTGAAATACGAATTTATGTGTCCATAATCAGTGCTTTGGTGTTGTATAATAAGTAATATTAATGTCAGGTGGTCGTTTCCTGTTCCTCCTTTAATCAATGAGACACAACAGAGCTTCATGTTAATGTTTCCATTTCTCTTTCTAATCAGAGGAGACTCTTTTAAATAATCGCATGTCATTTTTGTAGAGCTCGGACTAGAACTTGACAAGGATCTGTGGAAGAATAATCTTGCTAAAATTAACTGCTCGAAATGGGTGCTTATTTAATATTTAAAACGCAGCCCAATAATTGCAATTTCAGCTTGCAACTAAAGTCAATCATTTGAATCTTTTTGCATTTTAATGTAAAAATGCAACTTTCAGGATTCAGGATGCACTAGTCCACCTGGAAAGCTAATGCAATTGATACTGATACAAATATTTGCCACGTTATATATATATATATATACATATATATTAGGGCTGTCAAAAGATGAATCGCTATGTGTGTGCACTGTGTATAATTATTTATATATATATATAAAAACACACACAATCATGTATATATTTAAGAAAAATTGGTTATATTTATATATAAAATATTTATATATAATATAAATTATATAAATGTATATACAGTATATAAATGCAATTATTCCTTAAATATATCCATGAATGTGTGTGTATTTATACATAATAATTCTACACAGTATACACACATATATTATGTAAACACAAACTTTTATTTTGGATGTGATTAATCACGATTAATCTTTTGACAGCCCTAATATATATATATATCACACTTTTATTTTAGTAGCTTGTCTGTGTTTGTTCCAGCCAGACTGTTTGTTAGTCTTGTCAATTAGTGGTGGGGATTTTTTTGCAAGTTACATTGTAAAGCCAGAAGGTGGTGACGTGTCTTTATGAGTCAATTAAATCACACGATTCGTTTAAACACATCGATTCATTCAGGAACGAAAGTGACTCCAGCATTCCTATTTGCACACTATCTCTTCTAAATAGCAATCGAAATTAGAACTGGTGTGTTCCAAATCATAATTGTCATAAAACAGAATACGTAATATATTGTAATGATTATCTCAAAGGTACCCTAATGGTTTACTATTTCGGGTGGAAATTTGAAGTGCAGATCCATGCAGACTCAACCGCTTTAGGGTCCGTTCGGTATTTATGGAATGGACCACCTGAGGAAAATAGACCCGAGGGTAAAATGCAAGTTTAAAAAAAATTATTTTGGGAAGAGCTATAAAAATGCCAAAAGTCTGTGCTTCCCTGAGTTCAGGGGGGAGAGAGTTCGAAAGTGTAGGAGCATAAACAGAAAAAGCCCTGTCACCCATAGATTTTAGGTGCGTTTGTGGAATAGTTAACAGATTACACTGTGAGGAGCGCAGTCGGCGATTTGGAGCATAAATGATTAATAAACCAGATAAGTATTGCGGAGCTAAGCCGTGTAATGCCTTGTATGTCAACATCATGATCTTAAAATCAACACGGAACCTGACCGGGAGCCAGTGTAAAGACTTCAGTACTGGAGTAATATGGTCAAATTTCCTAGTTCCCGTCAGGATCCGGGCAGCAGAATTCTGAATATATTGCAATTTATTAATTGTGGTTTTGGAGACTCCAGTTAAAACTGCATTACAGGAATCCAGCCGTGAGACCACAAGTGAATTAATCAGCTTTTCAGCGACAGATAAGTTTAGCATTGGGCGTAGTCTGGCTATATTTCTGAGGTGGAAAAAGGATGCATTCACAGTACTCTGGACAAAAAAAATCAAAAGTGAGGCTAGTGTCAAAAATTACACCAAGGTTCCTCATCTTGCTATGTGTCTCCAAAACAGAGCCATCAACAAACAGGGACAGTGGAGTCGCTTTGCGAATTTGATGACGGGAACCTATAAGCATAACCTCAGTTTTCCAGCTGTTCAGGCAAAGAAAATATTGTTCATCCATGCTTTAATCTCAGAAATACAGCCAGAAAGAAAACAAGCATCAATGTCTTCACCAGATTTAGAATGGATGTAGATTTGGGTATCGTCATCATAAAAGTGATAATTAAGGCCAAGCGATCGCAGCAGATGCCCAAGTGAAGATAGATAACTATTGAAGAGTTAGAGGGCCTAGAACTGATCCCTGAGGAACACCAGTGAGCACCGAGCAAGTGTCAGACCTAAAGCCACACATCGAAATAAAATGGAACGGTCAGTAAAATAGGATTTAAACCAGTCTAAAACTGTCCCGGACACACTAAAAACACTTTCCAGACAGGTAAGTAAGAGATCATGATCCACAGTATCGAAGGCAGCTCTAAGGTCAAGAAGAATGAGAAGTGAGGTGGCTCCAGAATCAGAGGCCATCAACAAGTCATTGGTAACTTTGACCAATGGCGTTTCAGTGCTATGAAATTTACGAAAACCTGACTGAAGGGGTTCAAAAAGGTTATTGGTTGTAAGATGATTACAGAGTTGAGAGGCAACAACACGCTCAAGTATTTTAGCTAAACAGGGAAGATTAGAGATGGGACGAAAATGGTTAAAATCATCCACAGGAGCATCATCTTTCTTTGGTACGGGCGTAACAGCAGCAGTCTTAAAGCACGAGCAAATAATGAACTTTTGTGATTGTGAATAAGTGAAGTGTCCTGTGAGTGTAACTCTACCGCTGCATTAACATGTGATGTGAATGTACGTTGAGATTTACAGTATTGGGACTCGAGGCGCCAGAACTGCAGCTGGTAGAATATGCGCTGTAATACTATCATATTTCTTCAAAAGCAGATCGTGGAGACATTAATTTATCCACGATCAAAAATCATGATATCGCATAAGCACAAGTATAAAACGACTGTTATCATGTCTGAAAACAAACACAAGTAACGGAGTTTACAAAACTGTATCGCACGCATGCTACAGTGGCACTTTTATTCATCGCACAGACCAATCTTTTCGTAGATATATGTCGCACTGTACAGGACCCTTTTTAATGAACATTTGGTGTAGGTCTACTAGGCATAGAGATATCTGAACATCTTTGCCAAGTGCAAACCAGTACAGAAGTAATCAAATTATCGGGGAAGGTCATGCCTTTTTTCACAATCATTTTGGAGGGACATAGAAAAATGTATTGCTGGCGAAGGGAGGGTCAAGTCTATTTTGACTATAGATCTCAGAACTCCTCCGGTAGCCCCTTAAATAAAAAAAAGAAAAGTCCCTAAGCAGCACATGACTTTGAGCATGAGAAATTTCTAACCAAACAAATGATTGGTTGCGTCCGAAATCGCATACTCACTTGAGTAGGTACTTATTTTGAATTATTTTATTTAGAATTACTTATTTTGAACAAGTAATTGCTTCAAACTCGCTAAAAAAAGTACATTCGATTATTTATAGTATGAATGTGTGTAGTATGAATGGAATCCAGACGTTTACATTCGCCATGTTGTCATTACCATGTGACCAACTTCACTGTCATTCATAAATCTCTCCCGTGGCCTCATTGGATAGTAAAGTGTTCATTGTATGCACACTTCAGAAACCCACCAGAAAGGTCATCCGGGTAATTTTTGCCTACTCTTTTATGAGTACTGTGAATGCCAAACGTACTTCTTTTGTCATATACTGTTCTCCGCCTACTATATATTAGGGACGCATGCGATTTGGATGCAGCCAGTGTCTTTTTTAGTGACTCAATCTGCTTGTTCAAACACATTGACTCATTTAGGATGACTATGAGTCATTGAAACATTTACTCAAGAAATTAATTCAGGAACAAACAAGTGCATGTCTTTATGAGTGAGAGATTGAATCCTTTACTTGAATCATTCAGGAGCCAAACACCACTTCTGCTGTGTGTTACATGGAGATGCTTGATTCTGCTTTGAAAAAATGGTAAAATAGTATTTCTGAAACATATTCTATACAAAAAAAAAGATCTCACTCAAAACACTATTCAATTCTCAAGGTAATTTTCATAGCGTCTGTCATATTGAATTATACTGTATATAAACAGACATCTCACAATGTCAAATAGCACCCAACACATTTCCAGCATGTAATTTGATTTTCCACTCACATTTCTAAAGGAAGACACCTTAACAGTTCATATTTCCACATCATATTTCACACATGAAAGATTAGTTTGATGTATGACAGACAGATTTGGACTGACACACAGACTGGAAATTTAAGATGCAATGGTTCACAGGGTTCAATCTATCAGGGTTTGCTAACTTAGAAAGGAGCATTGGCTGATGTCTTTAATGTATTTAATTTTTAAAAGTCTTTATTTTTGGTCCAGAGGGGAATTATATAATTCAATGAAGCCTCGAGCCAGCGAGGGCAAATCCTGAGGGTGACTTTGAATCTTCAGCTTGAGTTCAAAAACCAAGAGGACTGTTTACTCTGAGATCGCCCGACAGAGTGTATTTCTCGCTTTCCTCTCTCACTCTCTCTCACACACACACACTCATGCCAGTAAACATCAAATCCTCTTATCACAGATAAGGTGTTCTGGACTCTTTCAGAATGGATTATGAGAACAGACATGTTAAAAGGTCAGTGATACACTAGGACCTCACAAACACACACACTCACTCAAGCAGGAGAGAGAACGTCTCGGTTACGGATGTAACCCTCGTTCCCTGAGTAGGGAACGGAGACGTTACGTCGAAATGACGACGAATGGGGTTCGCTTAGAAGCCTATCCTCTTCGAATATTAATAAAACGAGCCAATGGCAAGCAAATGCCATGGGTCTGCTGAATTTGCATAGCGTAACTCCGCCCCACTGTGTGGGTATATAAGGAAGTGAGCCGGCAACATGCAGATATGTTTCTTCGCTGAAGGAGCCAAGGCTGAACTCGGCTGTTCCAGCGGTACAGCGGAAGTGGCAGGAAGACGTAACGTCTCCGTTCCCTACTCAGGGAACGAGGGTTACATCCGTAACCGAGACGTTCCCTTTCGTTGTCACTTCGAGTTACGTCGAAATGACGACGAATGGGGTTACCAGTCCAATCACGCCACCTCGGCTGTCTTCCAGTGCCCTGCGTAAGTCTGAGCTCCCTGTCGTGACTAGCACGGACGAAGGACTCCTACTTAACACAGGAATACCAAGGTACACTGGGAGCATATCTCAGTGGAATATGCAATCAGTGCCCGCCCGAAGGGGGGACTTAAGAATAACATATGACCCGGAGGGGGGTGCATACGGAAAACACTGGGGTGTCCAGCCCGTAGGGTGGAGTATTTCAACCCCAGGGGTGGCAGACTGGCTTGCCAAGGGAAAGACACATGCTCGAGAGAGGCTTACAGTGGAATACACACGTGGGGGTCGCCCAGAGGGGGAACCATGCACATGGTGGCACCTAGCCAACGCGAAAGCTGCCGGAGGCATAACTCTGGCGTTGACGTCAACAGCGCTGGAGGAACTCAGGGCTTATCAGGCTCACCTGAGGAAATATCGCACGTATCCAGTCCGTGGAGTGGAATGGCGAGCAAGCGAAGACACCTGAGCGGGTCCTAGCACCGGCTGGTTGAAGCGAGTACACGGGAGGACACTGGCTCCACTCGGAGATTATAGCTATAATCTGGCGAATGTGTAGGGTGTCGCCCAGCCTGCAGCTCTGCAGATGTCTGTTAGCGAGGCGCCATGCGCTAGAGCCCAAGAGGAGGCCACACTCCGGGTGGAGTGGGCCGTCACACCAAGGGGGCACGGTCGACCTTGCTGCTGTTGTAAGCCAAAGCAATGGCGTCCACTATCCAGTGAGACAACCTTTGCTTGGAGAGAGCCTTTCCCTTCAGCTTCCCACCATAACAGACAAAGAGCTGGTCTGAGGTCCTGAAACACTGCGTTCTGTCTAAGTAAGCACGGAGTGCGCGTACTGGACAGAGCAATGCCAAGGCTGGGTCTGCCTCCTCCAGGGGCAGCGCTTGCAGGTTCACCACCTGGTCCCGGAAGGGAGTGGTGGGAACCTTGGGCACATATTCAGGCCGGGGTCTCAGGATCACGTGAGAAAAGGCCGGCCCGAATTCCGGGCACGCTTCGTCTACAGAAAATGCGTGCAGGTCCCCTACCCTCTTTATGGAGGCCAAAGCAACCAGGAGCCCTGTCTTAACTGACAGGAACTTAAGCTCCACTGATTGCAGAGGCTCAAAGGGAGCACTCTGCAGGGCATTTAGTACCACTGAGAGGTCCCAAGAGGGAACGAGAGGAGGGCGAGGAGGCTGTGTTCTCCTCGCTCCTCTCAGGAACCTGATGACCAGGTCGTGCTTTCCCACGGACTTACCATCAACTGCATCGTGATGTGCGGCGATAGCGGCAACATATACTTTCAGGTTGGAGGGAGACAGCCTTCGCTCCAACCCATCCTGCAGGAAGGAAAGCACGACACTGATCGGGCATGATCTGGGGTCTTCTGAGTGAGAAGAGCACCAAAGACGAAGAGGTTCCACTTCAACGCGTAGGCATGTCTAGTGGACGACGCTCTAGCGGAAGTGATGGTAGCCACCACCGCTGGTGGTAGGGTACTCAAACCTGCCTCGTCCCGTCCAGGAGCCACACGTGGAGGTTCCAAAGATCGGGACGAGGGTGCCAAAGGGTGCCCCGTCCCTGAGAAAGGAGGTCCTTCCTCAGAGGAATTGGCCAGGGAGGTGCTGTCGCGAGGAGTACAAGTTCTGAGAACCAGGTTCGGGTGGGCCAGTGCGGCGCAACCAATATGACCTGCTCCTCGTCCTCCCTGATCTTGCACAGGTCTGTGCAAGAAGGCTCACTGGGGGAACGCATACTTGCGGAGGCCCCGGGGCCAGCTGTGCGCCAGAGCGTCCGTGCCGAGCGTGCCCTCGGTCAGGGAGTAAAACTGGGCGCAGTGGGACGAGTCGTGGGAGGCAAACAGGTCTACCTGTGCGTCCCCGAACTGATCCCAATCAGCTGGACCGCCTGGGGATGGAGTCTCCATTCTCTCGGAAGAGGCTGAAGCCGTGAGAGCTCGTCGGCTGCACAGTTCAGGTCTCCCGGAATATAAATGGCTTGAAGCGACCTCAGATGCTTCTGACTCCATATGAGGAGGTGGCGGGCGAGTTGCGACATACGGCGGGAGCGTAGACCACCTTGTCGGTTGATGTACGCTACTGTCGCGGTATTGTCTGATGGGACTAGTACGTGCTGGTTCTTGAGCAGCGCCCGGAAGCGGTGCAGAGCGAGACGTACTGCCAGCAACTCGAGGCAATTGACATGCCATAGGCGGTGGGGACCTGTCCAGGAGCCCGCGGCAGCATGTCCATTGCACATGGCGGCCCAGCCCGTGGAGGAGACATCCGTTGAGACAACAACATGCCTGGAAACTCGTTCTAAGGGCACTCCGGCCCGAGAAAGCTGAGATTCGTCCACGGGGATAAGGTCTGATGGCAGGTCGGAGTAACTGGTACTCGGAACGTGCCCTGACGCCATGCCCACCTCGGGACTCGATCGCAAAGCCAGTGCTGAAGCGGTCTCATATGAAGCAATCCGAGCGGCGTTGCCGCGGCTGCAGATGCCATATGCCCCAGGAGCCTCTGAAAAAGTTTCAGTGGAACCGCACTCTTGCCCTCAGATTGTCTCAGGCAAGTCAGCAGTGACTGCGCGCGCGCGCTCGTAAGCTGCGCGCACATGGCGACCGAGTCGAATTTCCTACCGAGAAAAGAGATCCTCTGCACGGGGCAAAGTTTGCTCTTCTCCCAGTTGACCCGAAGGCCCAGACGGGCTAGGTGCCGGAGCACTAGGTCCCTGTGTTCGCAACCCTGGTCCGAGAGTGAGCTAGGATTAGCCAGTCATCGGGATAATTCAGGATGCGAACCCCGTGCTGCCGTAGCGGCACAAGGGCTGCCTCGACGACCTTCGTGAAGACGCGAGGAGACAGGGCCAACCCGAATGGGAGAACTGCGTACTGGTATGCCTGCCCCTCGAAAGCAAACCGCAAGAACGGTCTGTGTCGAGAAAAATGGAGACATGAAGTAGGCGTCCTTCAGGTCGATCGCTGCAAACCAATCCTGTGGCTGCACACATTCGAAAATGCGCTTGGCCATGAGCCTCTTGAACGGAAGCCTGTGAAGGGAACGGTTCAAGACGCGCAGATCCAGGATTGGCCGTAACCCACCGGATATCCTGGGGACAATGAAGTAGGGCTGTAGAAGCCGGACCTCATTGCGGCTGGAGGGACAGTCTCGATCGCACCCTTCGCCAGCAGGGTGGCGACCTCCGCTCTCATGACAGGGGCATAGCCACCGACCATAGTAAGGCGGACTCCCCTGAAGCGGGGAGGAGACCGTGCGAACTGAATCGCATAGCCGAGCCTGATGGTTCGCGCAAGCCAGCGGGACAGGGGGGAAGCTCTAACCAGGCTCCCACGGACTGTGCCAGCGGGGTCATGCGAACGACAGACGTCCCCCCGGGGGTGCAGCGAAGCGGAATGACCGGCCCAGACGTGGGTGGCATAGCGGCCCGGTGTGGGGGCACGGTCATTAGCCGCGTCCTGCCAGAGGAGGCCAGGGAAGGACCAGCGTTCCACAGGGGCGTGCTCTGGCAGGGGTCTGGCGACAGAGGGGGACGAGAGTGGCGAGGCCCGTGAGCGTGCGCACTGTCATCCGAGAACTCTGTGACAGAGGAGGGCGAGAGTGGCGGGACCCGAGGGTGGCGCGCACTGTCGTCCGAGAACTCTGTGTGCTCAGAGATGGGAGAGACAGTTCTTTGGAAAAAGAGGTTTTCCCCCGGCCCTCCACCGGGGGAAGGAGTGGCCCTGCAACCACCTCCTAGAAAGAACTGCAACCCATCTCTGAGCTGCCCGTAACGGGAGCACCGCATTGCTGCGGGGCTGGTACGGGCTGGGGCGCCTTCCTGCGACTACCTCCACGGCACGGCCTGGGTGAAGGGTGCTGCTAGGGCCGGCAGGGAGTGTCGCAGGAGGGCGCCCTCGGCGGCGAGCGGAATGAGGCAGCTGAGCCGGCGGCTGAGCAGCTGGCCGCGGGATCAGAGCCTCAGTCCGCTCTGGGCAGCCGAGAACTCTGGGCAGAGTCCTCGACTGCGCCGCCGAGGAGGCCAGTCTGGGATATGGGGAGTTGAGGAAGCGGCTTCGCTCAGCCTCGCCCATATCAACCAGACTAAGCCAGTTTTTGTCTCTGGACCACATATGTGGACATCACCTGACCCAGGGAGCGTGTGGTCACCTTCGTCGCCCGTAGAGCGAGGTCGGTGGCGGCACGCAGCTCTTGCAAGAGCCCTGGACCAGCCCTACCCTCGTGCATTAGCAATGAGCACCCCTGGCCTGGTAGACCTGAAGGATGGGCATAGCATGCAGTGAGGTGGCAGCCAGCCCCGCAGCTCTATAGATCTCTGCCACCGGAGTAGACAAAAACCTACATGCTTTGGGGTGGGTGGGTGCTTAGGGCCGCCACGCCAGTGGAGGCGCTGTGGGGACACAGTTGTGTTGCCACAGAACACTCCATAGGGGGAACCCCAGTGTACCCACTGGCCGCGACCTCATCGAGGGCAGAGAAGGCGGAAGAGGCCGCTGAGTAATCTCATGACCTCTTCATGCACGTCCAGGAAGAAAGGAATTGGGGGCGGGCCGACGTGTGCCGGTGCGTCCCCAAAAACCGATCATCAGCTTTAAGCACTTGGGACATGGCGGAGGGTTCCACACAAGCCCAAATGCTCGCGACTGCCCGGGGAAGCATGGCAGAGTTCTGGTTCAGACTCGGGCAATGCTGGCACACCCGGAGGAGGCAGCACAGCCGAGTCTTCTCCAGCGTACTCACGCCCACCTTGTGATGCGGCGATAGACAAGATTTCATCTGCCGGGGCATCGAATGAAATGCTGGACCAGCCCGCGACCTCTGGCCGGGACTGGTCAGCGATCTCATCCGGATACCACACGGGTTGCAATGTGAAGAGGAGCGTGTGGACCGAGGATAGATCGTCGGGTTGGTTCCACACAGCAGCCTCTGATCACCCTGGCCACCAGCCGAAGTATTCCCTCTTGCGGAGAGAATAGATCGGGGTGTGGATGAGGGGACTCTCTCTCGAGGAGGTCATCGAGTCTCGATCGTTACATTGCGATGGTCATGTCCCCGCAATGAGAACATGACGCATCCACGAACGCTGTCTGTGCGTTTGCCCAAACACATCAGACAGCGTCCGTGCCCATCAGCTGATTTAATCTGTGTATCGCACCCAGAAACACACGGGCGAACCGTCTTTAAAAAGACGCGCCGCGTGTAGCTCTTTTAGAGAGATAAAACTCAAACAGCAGTGTTGAAGCGCCCAGGGAGAGACACACGACTGGCAGACCACTGCGCAGATCGGCAGGCAATATGAAGCTCGCTGGAATTCGCCGTCACACCAACACTTCTGAAGAGTAGCTCGTCTCGAAGAGTGAAGAGAGATGATCTCAGAATGGCTTGTGGAGTGAAGAATGCTCTTGGCTCCGAAAGCGAAAACATATCTGCATGTTGCCGGCTCACTTCCTTATATACCCACACAGTGGGGCGGAGTTACGCTATGCAAATTCAGCAGACCCATGGCATTTGCTTGCCATTGGCTCGTTTTATTAATATTCGAAGAGGATAGGCTTCTAAGCGAACCCCATTCGTCGTCATTTCGACGTAACTCGAAGTGACAACGAAAGGGAACCGATGTGTCACAGCGCAGAGATTAGAGTCACAGAGATAATGCATGACCTCTAGGAAACATAACTGATGCCTAGCAATTATGGGAGTGTAAGTAAGGAAAACATGAAATGAGAGCAGTAGTCCATCTGATTTAAAGGAACACTCCACTTTTTTTGGAAATAGGCTCATTTTCCAACTCCCCTAGAGTTGAAAACAGTCAAACAGTTTTATCGTTTTCGAATCCATTCAACCGATCTCCGGGTCTGGCGGTTGCACTTTTAGCATAGCTTAGCATAGATCATTGAATCTGATTAGATATTTTTCACAAGGAGTGCCTCAGCTATCAGAGATTTATTTTCTCTACACTGCCTCTTTAGATATTTTTCCTATTTAAAACTTGACTCTTCTTGTAGTTACATTGTGTACTAAGACCGACAGAAAATGAAAAGTTGCGATTTTCTAGGCCAATATGGCTAGGAACTATACTCTCATTCCTGCGTAATAATCAAGGAACTGCTGCCGTACCCGCAGGCGCAATGATATTACAAACTTAGTGCCGGTCATGTTGGAAGTTACCGAGCTGGGGACTATTTTCAGGCGCTGCGTAATATCATTGCGCTGCTGGTACGGCAGCAGATCCTTGATTATTACGCAGGAATGAGAGTGTAGATCCTAGTCCTAATTCCTAATCGCAACTTTTCATTTTCCGTTGGTCTTAGTACACGATGTAACTACAGAAGAGTCAAGTTTTAAACAGGAAAAAAATCTAAAAACTAAAAAAAATGTTTAGAGAGATGCTAACGGTCTAATCAGAGTCAATGATCTATGCTAAGCTATATGCTAAAAGTGCTACCACCAGATCCGGAGATCGGCTGAATGGATTTGAAAACGGTAAAACTTGTTGGAGTTTTGGAAAATGAGAGTTGGAAAATGAGGCTATTTCAAAAAAAAAAAAGTGGAGTGTTCCTCCTCAGACCCAGAGAGAGAAAGACACATGCAGGAAAGATGCAACCTTATTATTGACATAGGCAGACATTTAACCCTATATTAAAATAAGTGAAAAAGCTATAAATCAGCCACACCGAAAAACTATTTAAAAGTATAATTGGTATAATTTCCATGTGTATATCCCTTGAACGTTTATGTCAGTTGAACTCCTATAATCTCAGTTATTTGATTAATGTCATTATTTTATAAAAGACACTGAAAAAATGGTAACATCTAAATTCATTGGTTTTTATTGAAGTCAGAAAAATATTGAGCATCCCTGAATAAACCAAAAAACATGCATTTATAACTATTACCTCAAATCCATCACTTAACATTCAAGCGCAAAAATGAACTCAACACCCGCCGGACCCTCATTAAAAAAACTCATGTGACCCCTAACAATGGCACCAATGACAATGTTGTTGATATTGCAAATCTTTTTTTTTTAAATGAACTGCTTATTAATGTCAATTAGCTGACACTTCCATTCTAATCACCTTAATTAAAAGAGGGAGGGTCTCTCTGGAATAACCTGGAGTTAAGCATCTTAATCAAGGACATGAAGTCTGCGATCCACTTTGCATATTATTCATGGCATTTGCAAACGTTGCAACATGCATCAGAAGGTCTCTACACTCTTCTTTATTGGCATCTGTAAAGAACCTTTAACATCCATGAAACTTTTCCATTGCACAAAAGATTCTTTATAGTGGAAAAAAGTTCTTTAGATTATTCAAATGTTTTTCGCACTAAGAAAAAAAAAGTGTTTCTTTAAAGAAATGTTCACTGAAAGGTTCTTTGGGGAAACAAAAATGGTTATTCTCTGGTCTATCACTGCGGAAACCTCTCTTTAGATCATGTATATATAGGCTGATGGGGTGTATACTGCTCAGGGCCAGTAAGACCTCTACCCTAAATCACCCTGATGAAGCATCTTTACAGCTGTGTAGATCAGCCCTGTACCCTTGAGAAAAAGAAGTAGCAAACTTATACAGCTTATTATGGAAATAATTTACTTTAAAAGAATAAACTAACATGTCAACTGAATGTTACACTTATTGTTGAATGTTAATTGCAATTCAATGAAAATGTATTATTGTTTAAAATTATATTAAATGCAATTAGCTAAACTTACTGTCAGAGCACTTTTTTGATCAAAATATCATATTGGCTGTTAAAATATAGATAAAGTGTACGGCCAAATGCACTGACAACCTAAAATACACTTTATTTGTCATTTATTGAATCGTGTATGTCATGTAGCTATTTAAATATATTTGAAATGTGTGTGTGTGTGTGTGTGTGTGTGTGTGTGTGTGTGTGTGTGTGTGTGTGTGTGTGTGTGTGTGTGTACAATTTAGTACATTTAAAATATGTTAACTTAAAACGTAATATCGAATAACACACTACAGTCAAAATTATAATCAATATGTCAGTCAACACATCAAAATAAGTGTACTTTAAATCACAACAAAAGATTGTTAAAACGTGATTTAAACTGTACTTTTTAATTTGACAATATTACAAAGTGCTCTTTTTAAAAGTGTATTTAAATGTGTTAAGAAGTAAGTGATCTTTTATTTTATTAACATTATCTCCAACTACTTGGATTTAAAGTACACAACAAGTGTACATTAAATACAATTAAATGCCCTTATTTTTCACAAGCCCTCGAAGAAAGAATCAAATTCCTCTAGTGCAGTGGTTCCCAACCTTTTTTTGTCTGAGACCCCCTTTTTCCCAACAAAATATTTTAGGGCCCCCTTCACATTGAATGATAGTGTCGCTCTTGTAAGCTTGCAGCAAGGATGACAAAATATGTTGTTTTCAAACAAACGGTATGTTTACTATAACCAGATATGTTTATGCACAAATAATAGCCTATAATATTGAAAATACAACAACAAAAACACCAGTAGGCCCTTTGTAATTTAAAAACGTAAGCCTAGGAGTACCCTATAAATTGGCACTATTTGAAATGTAACAAAAATATTCACACTGGTGGGTAGGTAAAAAAAACAAAAGGCTATTGCTAAATGACTGCTGTCTGGGGCCTAACTTGTATGTTATTTGTGAGGCTTTATTTTGAGGCTTTTGGCGCTATAGCGAGCGATAATAAACTTGCGTTTATAACAGAATAATGCGTCTTTCGGAAGAACATTGTAGCCGGAACTACTTCTCTCTGTGTACGTCTATGACGAGTCACGCAGGTCCTGGGCTACTCCGCAGCGATCCGAACCAAAATAGTCCCAGTGTAAACACTTATTATAGGTGTACCATAGTGATTCAGGATAAGACAAAAACACGGATTGGAAAATGGATTCATGATGAACTCGCTCATTATATACATTTTGTACATTTTGAACAGAAAAAAGTTAAGGACTTTTGTTTAATGCTCATTGCTCAAAACTTTTCAAAATATGTCGCGACCCCCCACAGAGCTCGCTGAGGCCCCCTTGTGGGCCGCGACCCCCCTTTTGGGAACCGCTGCTCTAGAGGACACAAGAACAAGTTTTTCTGCTCTCTATTGTGGTATATGTTACAGTAAAGTACCATGGTATTATCTTCTGGTATCACAACTGTACTGTGCTAACACCAACCATAAAAAATGTATCTAATCAAATCTAATAAACTGTGTTGTAAACCTAATTGTATAATATCCACATCTGCAGCGCTTCCAGCTGAAGGAAGAGTTTGTGTTCATGGCCGAACAGTCAAAACGGGTCAGAGAGAGAACCCTGCTGTGAAAGAAAGGCACAGAGACAGAGTTAGAGTTGAGATGTGGCCCGTGAGGGGGTTTCTGAGGGACAGGGTGGGATGTGGAGAGCTGTTCATCACACACAGAAACAGAGATGAGAAGAGAGCACCCTGGAGTAGAGCTGGATGAGACTGATAATACAGATGTAAAAATCAGTGCAATCAAATGGTGTAATTGCTTTTTGCCACCAGGAGCTGCACCGTCTCTTCCTGGTGCCTTCAGCGAGGCCATTGGCCAATCAGAAAGCTCTATCACACACGAGGAACAGTCCCAAACCGTCCAGAATTACAGAATAGAGGACTGGTTTATTAAGTGAAGTGAGGTTTAGTTTAGTTTAGATTATTTTAATATATTAATATTCATTTTTTTATTTACCAATAAGATGCTTTTGAAAACCAACCACAAACGAATATAGTGCACGAGACCATCAATTTCCATCAAATTCAAACCAACTGCATTATCTCGAATTAGCACAAGTCCCTCAGCGGTTTCTATTATCTTTTCTCTCCGTCTCTTTCTTCAACTTCATCCTCGTTCATCCTTTATCTTTCTCAATCGTGCATTTCTTTCCTGCGCGGAGCGCTAATTAACGGAGAGATATTGGACACGGGCCCGTGCACTTGCTAATACAACGGGATGAGAGGAGCTGACAGACCGGCCATTTAAAAAAAAAAAAAAAAAAAAAAAAAAAAAAAAGTGACCACAGTACTGAAGAAATTAGGTACCACTGGGCGGGAGCGGAGAGCGAAGATGAGAACAGTTGGGATGATGGGGGGGGGGGGGGGGGGCGCAATTATCCGCAGCTCACGGGTCGACCCAGCCATCAGTTCTCCCAGCAAATGAAATGGACCTCTCTTCTCCATTCTTCAGCCGTCTCTCTTCTCTCCTTTCTCTCTGTCCATTTTCTCGAAGATGCTTGTTGATTTAAGCCAAATTGATCCCTCCCGGGTTTTAACGCTTGATCAATCTGTTTAAAGGCCGGGGGGATTGACGAGTGAATGTTTATTAGACACCTCCCCCTTGCTTTTCCTCCCCATCCCCCTCAATCCCACTATTATTCATAGGGAATCTCAGAAGAGTAGCACTGATCCATAATAAGGCAGCATATGGATGAAGCATGTGATTTTCTAGGATCTATACAGTCTTATGCTACAGACTGTGTAATCATTTCAGCAAGCCTATAATAATATTGCAAATCACACTGTACGACATGGATCTAATAAACTTGGTTACGACATGTATGTAGACTGTGCGATGATGACAGCTATTGAATCGCAGGCTACGACGCAAAACGTCATCATCATGCGCTAGTGGTAAACAAATAAAGCAACATGATTCACACTTTGGCAGTTGTGGTTTTAATGTGCGCTGAAAAAAGAGGAGAATATGAGCGCGATCCTTGCTAGAGAAAAGAGGCCAAACTTGGCATGGCAATTTTGCGCATGGAGCTTGAGGTAAATAGTTTTAAGTTTTAAAGCCATGTCGGATTGATCAATGCGCAATCCGTATTTCATGTTGCATTTGTATTGGCTAGTCAGTAAACGTAGGTCGTAAGAGAAAACACACTGTGAGATGATCATGCTAAACTTCTGACACAGTCAGAAAATGATCGCAGGATATATTTGACATGACAACGGCGTCTCTGAACCTCTCTCACTGTACGACGTAGGAACACAGTTTATGAACCACAACCACAGAAATCACCACGATTAGTCATATTTCGTCTGGGACAGGCCAAAATCATACAATGTGTACCGGGCATTGTTGATTTAAATGAATCTGCACACTGGATCTTTTCATGTTTATAAACAGTGTCTTTTAAGCATTATATTTTGCACTAGGGATTGGAACAAACCTAACCAAAAGTGTCTTGTTATGCTAACATTGTTGGGTGTGGTATTACTTTTCTAAGCAATCAGATGGTTGAAACAAAAAGGAAGGGCCACAAAATACTGTAATAGAGACTTGGAAGGCTTCTTTATCCCAGTAAGCAACAGCCTAGCAACTCCCTGGCAACACCCTAGCAACCACCCAGATGGGAAATTTGTATAGGATTGC
The DNA here is from genome assembly GCF_949152265.1 of Phoxinus phoxinus. Classification (NCBI taxonomy): domain Eukaryota; kingdom Metazoa; phylum Chordata; class Actinopteri; order Cypriniformes; family Leuciscidae; genus Phoxinus; species Phoxinus phoxinus. The sequence goes on from NC_136893.1 coordinate 22,390,464, forward strand.
TAGAAATACAGTTCGAATTTGGAACAAATCATAATTATCCAGTAAAAAAATATATATTCGCAGTTTCATTCTTAAAGTATTATTATTTGAGGTTCTGGTCCCAAATTCTGACAGAAATTCCTTCACTCCTGTGCACATCCCTTTCATATTTTTGACGTGTGAACGTACCTGATGGCGAATTGTCTAATCTTATCAAAGTCAGAGACAAAAATATCCACCCACAACAGCTGTGCAAATATGCAATACAAACAGTAAACCTATCTATGCTGATGCACTGACAGTGAAGTCTTTTCATTTAAGATCTTATAAATGGATCACTCCAACAACCAAAAAAGCAGGCAAATCTTTTCCTTTTTTTTTTACTTTCTCTTCCCCTGATGTCAGCGTAGATGCTGTGTGAACTGCGATGACACAGTAAGAGGGTATTAAGACCAACAACAGGCCAACGGAACGAGAATTAAAACCCAAACATACACATAGCAGCATAAAAACATAATGCACCCTCATAGATGTGCACATACACACACACACACAAAATCCATTTTAGCAAAACCCTTTGTCTGCTTGAAAGATATGATACAAAAGAATAGGGGGGATAAAGGGACGGATGGATGGATGGTTTAAGGTGGAGATAATGCCTGCGAGGACACAAGGATGCTGGCCTAAACACACACACACACACACCACACCATTTGAGCCAGGATCACATTTCAAAAGCTCTCCAAAGGCAACTTTTGGGCAGGACACCAAATAGCTGTTAAGAGCCCCTCCTTAACCAACATGTGAGAGAAGGCTAATAAAGACCGTGTTTATGTGGCTAAAGAAAACAGTAGCTTCCTTTCACTTCACCACCTTTTCTTCTTTTATTCATGCGCTCATGTGAGAATCGGTTCACAGGGACGTAACTTCGGTCATGTGGTTTGGGCGAGATTCGTTTAATCTGACCCACAATGCACTGTGAGTACAAACAAGATCAAGAGGCTTTAGGACAAAAGCTCGTAAAGAACAGATCTGGGACCATTGTTGAAGGAATGTTCTGGGGTTCAATCCTAATTACGCTCTATCAACAGCATCTGTGACATACGGCCGATTACCGCAGACAGTCATCGTGACCTTTTGTTTCAGTTAGAAGTGTGTATTTCACTTCCAAGCAAAGTCTATGGAGCAATAAAGTGGTGCAGGGATGACGTCAAAACCTGGAAGTCTAATTCGGCCGCTGGTTCCTTTGAGATTTTATTATTGGGTTTTATAATGGGGTTTTTCAATGTACGAGTAAAATAAGGTCTGTGGTGAACAACCTGATACTTTGACGTTTCGTTCTACAACATACACTGCACACACTCACAAACTTGTGTGATTTGTGTGGAATTTGTTCCACACAAACATAAAAAAAGACTAAATGGTTTTTTGAGGGCCGAAATATGTGACCCACCCTGGACCACAGAACCAGTCTTATGGGTAACTTTTTATTTATTTATTGAGATTTATACATAATCTGAAAGCTGAATAAATAAGCTTTCCATTGATGAATGGTTTGTTAGGATAGGACAATATTTGTCTTAGGACGTCACGTGATGCATCTGAACGAATCACGTTGTCAGAAATTGACATCAGGCAATGAGATTTCGGTTTTAGAGTTAAATGCCCATTGTACTTTCACGATTGGTTGCTGATAAAAAGGAAATGACCATATTTGGATCCGACAACAATGTACAGGAGAGAGAGAGCTTCCCAACGGTGTGTGTGATGACAGGGTGCAGACAGCGATCGCGGATCAGCGTGTTGATTTAGCACGTCAACTTTTGTTGAATTTAGGCGAAATCTACACACGCAAACAGACAAAGTGTAGTAAAATAAAGACCTAAATGTGTATTTTACAAGTCTGAAAGAAGACAAATAGCCCAAAATCTCAAAATTGACCAGTGAAAAAAAACAATGTTTTTGCCTGCCGGGTCTCGCCTTAAGGTACAAAAAATCTTCCTTAGTGTTGCTTTAAACCCTCCAGACTGCATTGCCCCACAGACTTCCATTATAAGTGCATTATAAGTTTTTACGTGCTTTATAAACTGATGGACCAAGTGAAAACTATGATGAAATGCGAAAGAAAAGCCGCTCATCTCTCAGCAATTAGAGGGAAAAGAATAGAAAGAAGGAATAAAACAGTCAATGGTGTTGACAGACTGGTCAAGCATGGAATCGCTTCTGCTGATAACAGCCAAACACACATCGAGACAAAATACACACTCCCTTCAACCACCGCATGTCAATCCGAGCGAAACAGAACCAGAAATTACTTTTTATCGCTCCTGCTCTTTCACGCGCTCCCTTTCTATTTTTTTCCAGACTTGTGCGTGTGGTTAGAAACCGCGAGTGAGGCTTGTGGGTCTAGCATTTCTAATCCTTCTGTATGCATGGATGAGTGACACGCATTTGTCCATGCACTTAATGCATTGGTGCTCCCTTAGGTAGCAGGAAAACAGCCCAGTCCTCCTGCTGCATGCTGGGATTGGTTGAGAGCTGTAGGGTGTGTGAAACAGGGCGAGAGGGGGTTAACCCAACATCTGTGCCTCTCCAGATCTAATGAAGCTTTATATGAGCAGTGACACAAACATGCTTTACGGGAATCAGAAACCAGTGCTATTCTGGAAACAGTTTTATTACAGCCTGTATGAAATGAAACCTTGCCAAGTAATAACTGTACTGTGTGACAGGAGAATGATGCACGGCAATATCTGTGCGATAGAAGATATTAAAGCAAACAATCGGTTCTCTCAAGTGTAATTCGGTCTAATCTAACGCCTCGGATGCAAATATAAGCTGCCTCTACTGTATATAAACCGCTTGTGTACTCGCTCGCACATCACTTTCTCTTAGGGTTGCTGAGAAAAACGTTCTTAAATAATGTCCCGCGCACTGAATACAACACGGATTAAAACGAGCCATTTTAATTGGATGAAAAAAACAACACGTTTGAATAAACAATGATCCAACTTTCCTTGAGGGTGGCTTTATGATTATGCAATTTGTTTCTACGTACAGAACATCCTATTTTGGGCACAAACTGTACTTTTAAGTGACCGAATCACACGTGTGGCGGGAGAGGGAATTAGGAAAGGGACATTAATACGAAGAAGTGCAGGTTAAAGTGAGGCAAGGTCTTGCTGTCCGTTTCAGCACCACGCCGAGCGCTGCAGATATACAGGAGCTGCTGTATGATTATGGAAAATTGCCTGGGGCAAACATATATTTCTTACGATTACATAAAAGCCCTTACGGTCACTGTGAGCATGTGTGTGAATGTTTTCATTTATCATGCAAGTTGTCAGGTAGACTTTATGTTTATGTCCAGCTGTGAACCCGTGAACTCTATCTGACATTCCCTTCAGCGATTCTGAGCGCAATGTCATTGTCAACATGATGGGCACAAATACATCTGGAAAATAAAAATAAAAAAACACCTGCACCAATTACCAACTTTCTGACCTAAACTTGCACATGGCATTCAGAAAAAAATATAAACAGCATCACAGGGTGCAGCAAAAAAAAAAAAAGGTTATATAGTAGAGTAGTGTATATAGGATATTATAATACCCTGTAGTAGAATACACAGTAAGCATTTACCATAGTAAATACGGCTTTTTACACGTTACATGTAGTTACTGTAGTTATAACTATAAATTATGCATAATTGCATGTAAGTAACCCTAAACCAAACCCTAACCCTATAGGCTACATGTACTATTTATTATTACTCAGTACTTAAATGTATAATTACACTGTAACATGGACACCTTAAAATAAAGTGTAATCATAAATAGCTACAGTAAAACATTATAGTCTAAAGTACACAGTAAAAACAACTCTTAATTTAACTATTGATGACGAAATCCAAGTTAAAACTTCTGCAATTTGCCTATATTAAAATATGATGTTATATACTTTAAAGTTTTAGTCCTATACTTCAGTACAGGACATTAGTAAATAGTAGGCTACTGTAAAGTTGTGTAAACAGTGTAATGTAAAGAGTTCATTTATAGTAGTTATTGGGTTATAGTACACAAAAATATTAGTCTTCAGTCCTGTATAGTCTAGAATAATACAGTAAACATCAAAAGTCATAAATAGGGTCTGTATACTGTAACGCCACCCTGTAAATAAACGGATCATAGTTTGCATGTGGCTGCAGTATGAATCAAATAATAATTGAACTGGTTTACTGAACGTAGTAAAAAATAACACGCAGCGAGCTTACCGTCCACAGCCATAGTCGGTATATACGCGTATCTCTCCGTGATGGCTTTAGTAGGAGTCTGCCATGCTCGTGCTCACGGGTGTCCTGTCCGGTGGAAGAGAGAGCCGGGGCTCCTGAACGACACCTCCAGTCCGAGCGCAAAGATCTGCTGTGGAGCAGGAGAAATCCACATATAAACCCGAGAGAGAGAGAGAGAGAGAGAGAGAGAGAGAGAGAGAGAGAGAGAGAGAGAGAGAGAGAGAGAGAGAGAGAGATGACAGTCATTCGGCTCCCAGCGCATCGGGCAAGTTTAAACCCCTCCCTCCCTCTGCTTCTCACCTTAGTGCTGAACGCACTCACACACAGCGAGCGATTCACTGATTACACAAGTGGCTGTGGTGATGAATGACAGTATGCAGCCAGTGCAATAAAACACGCGTGTCATTTAAACTACATCAGACCCGCGCGTGCACGAGGGAGTGGGGAACATATGGGCAAACGCGTGAGAGGGCGCTTGACAAAATAAACTTATGCAAAGCACACCATTATGAGACTGCGTTTGCCCGGTGCACCGGCAGGGGGTGATTAATTAACACTTTCATTAGTAATGTGTTATACTAACAGATAGGCCTGTTGCTTAAGGATAACATATCAATGAAAGATTGCAAAGAATCTAAGCCGTTACCAAAAAAAAAAAACAATTTCTAGCCTACCTATAAAGGCATTTTAGAGCTGCCGGGACGGATTTCGCGGGAAATTGCACGTGTGTCATTCACCCGTGCATCACTTCCGTACGCAGAGTGTGTAAAGCTGAAGGTTTGTTGTCACAATGAGGAAAATAATGGAGAATCGCCGTTTGTAAAAACCAAACGTTATTTGTGCATCTGCTCTGGTAAGATCCACTTGTACAGTACACATTCATCCGCGCAAAGGAGCAGAGCCGAGGCACAACCAAAAAAGTGGTCGTCCGCTAAAGGGTCAAGTGAGTGTAGGCCTACTATTTTTAATGTCTTACCGATGCAGAGGCAGACCCAGGGACCCCAAATTCTCAATCCATTCAGCAATTTAAAAAGGTTAAATTTTTTATCAATAACATTACTAAATAACTTTATATAAAGGCCTAATTATGTTAATATTTTAGTTAATGTTTATAATAGAATTATCTATCTATCTGTCTATCTATCTATCTATCCATCCATCCATCTCTGTCTGTCTATCTGTCTGTCTGTCTGTCTGTCTGTCTATCTAGATTATACATTAATAAATTATAGTTAAATATTATATATTGACTGATAAGGCCCATTGTTCACTCAAAAATGAAAATTATGTCATCATTTTCTAATCTTCATGACATTCTTAATCTGTATAACTTTCTTTCTTTTTTCGGAAAACAAAAGAAATGTAATACTTCAGTTAGTAATTTCATTATTTCATTTTTTTTTCATATAATATAGCCTAATATAATATATCATATAATTTATTTCAAATAATTATGTTAATACATCCACTGTATTTTTAATGGCATATGTTCACTTATGGATCAGGTTTAGGTGAAACAACACAGAAAATCAAGTTACTTAACCGGTTAAAACGTTGAGAAGTGCTGACTCCACTTAAAGCTTTACAACTTGTCCACAGCGTGACTGTGGTCTGGGTCACTACACACTCTTGTGCACTCTGACTCCCCCATTCTTGCAGTTTCACTAGGATAAGTGCCATATCTGTTCTTTAGAAAAGGAAGAAAAGCCTGTTAAGTGCTACCGTCACGCCTCAGGGCAACACTTGTTTGTCGTGAAGCTGTGGAGGAGGGAGGATCTGAGGAGAGCGTGTAGTCGAGAACATCAGAGGTCTTCAGTGGCCCGTTCTTCAAAGAAATCTTCCTGCGTGGCCCTCAACAGAACAAGAGATGCCACTGCACCAAACGCCTGCTTAAATGAGCTGTATTCATATTCTGTCATAAATAACACTGATTGCCTCCACAGTATGAGCAGAAGAGAAGGTGTTTGGTGAGGTGGGTTTCTGAAGTTTAAAGAGGTGTGGGAGAGAGTCTCTCTCTGTAGGGCAAACATGCAACGCTACAATGCAGCAGCTACTGCTTTTCTTCACTTCACAAGACTGGTGTTATTGATGTCGCACAGATTAACAAGAAAGTTTAAGCTTTTCGACAGATTTTAGATTTCAGATCTTTGTTGAGTTTTAGCAAAAGCAAGCATTGTGGAGTAACGCGGTTTGCAAAGACAACGTCACAATTAAAATTGCTTGTGTATTAAAGGGATACTTCAGGATTTAGCATTAAGCTTTGAATCAGTAGAAAACCTGTATTTTTTTAATTACCGTGCTTCCCTCCCTCATGTCCCCCTGAGACAAGAGATTTATGTATTTTTTGTCTGGAAAAAATCCTCAGATGACGCAAAAATCATAATTTTGCGTCATCTGAGGCTTTTTTGGCCAGAGGCTAGAGACTACAGCCAGTAGAAGGCGCTAGATTCGCATGTTTTCAACCCGCCCATAGAGGGTGGGATCTCACTCACAGAATGCACAATAGTGTCAGCCATCTTTTATTTGGACGCTAAGCTAACAGCCTCTTTTTCTGTGGAGAAAGCTGAGGGGTTACCATAGATCCTTTTTCCCGGACATGTCCGGCCGTCGAGATCGTCCAAAATGTCCGGGATTCAGCTTTTGCTTTCTGCAGTTGGCATTCATTGTTTACATGCACAGCTTTTTTTTCCAATTAAACTGAATTCATTCCGATTGTAGTGAATGTAGTGTTTACATGAACGCTAAACAAGTGATCGGTTAATGTGTGTTTTAACATTGCTAAGAAAATTCCCGCTCCTCCGTGAGAGATACGAGACCGGTGCGTCTCACAGGTGCCGCTCATCAGTAATCACGCCACCGGCCTCGCGTCGTTCTCCCGCGGCCGCCAGTCTCGTCCTGCTCGCCGCAGTAAACATGATGAATGGCGACTGTAGAACGCAGAAGCCGAATCCCGGACATTTTGGGCGATCTCGAAATCCCAGGCAGACTCGTCACGGAGACTCACTAGTAGCCTAGCCTTAACTGCGCTCTTACCGGTAGGCGTGGCTTGGCCTCGTAGGGCAGCGAAGCAAGTGCATTCTGGGAGTTGCTTTCATCCCCATAAGCCAAAAATATTTTTTCTGGCTTTTCTCAGTCTAGAAGGCTCCAAATTCAAAAATAATTTCACATTTCTACAACATAAATGGCCCATTTTAAATGCACATTCATCTTTCCAGAGGTGAAGTATCCCTTTAAGATTAGCCTAGTGTTTTGAAGAAGCCACTAACTCTGAATATTAAACTGTCTGGTTTGTTCTACAGGTGTGAATCACCTAAAATCAAGTGAATTGTCTGTCTGTCTATAGCTAGCTAGCTGTCTAGCTATATTAGATTATATATTAACAAATTATCAAATTAAGCATTAATGTCTGTGACTTTAAAGTTAGTAATGGGATAGTTCATTTTTTAAAAAAATCTGTTTGCGCACAGTGCGCGTGATGCAAATTTCATCACCAGAATAGTGTGCACGCCGCCCGATTTTTGTAAGCGTGCGTAGTACATGCACACACAGGTCGAACATGCACATTGCATTTTATTTTTTACTAATCAGTTTATCCACAATGTGGCAACACTGGTACGGCCCGTTGTTTAACAGTAGAAAATTAAACTAGAGACAGAACAGAGACTGACCATAACTACCACTCAAAATACCCTAGCAATGTTTTAGCAACCACTAGAAGACCTTAGCATTGTCATGATGATCTTTCAGAATTTTTTTTCTATGTGTAGCATTATTATGATATCCATCCATCAAATGCCATCAAAGCTTGTAAACCTGAAGAGATGGTTTTGGCCTTCTTTCTTTTTCCATGTATTGAGCATCAAGACTGATGGTCTCAAGATCCAAACAGCAATCGCAGTGTTCACTGACCCCTGGCAGAGAGGTTGTGCTTCCAGTGTGCCGTTAGCACTTTCATTACTGTGTTTCAGACAGGCGGCAAGCTGAGAGAGAGAAGTGTTCAACCCCTGCCGATAAGATTGACAGTCTGCGTTTAGACACACACTGAACAACCCGCAGATGGTGGTTTTGTGTCCAAACATTGATGGACAGTGCGGGTGTAATTGTGGACCAATGCCCCCTTTGTACGGCCACCGGTTTTTCCGAACCAAGCTGTCAGCTGGCACGGTTTCCGACAATGCCCAGCCTCAGACAGGAAAACAGGATCGGTCATGGTTCTGGTGGTCAGACAGATGCACCACAGAGTTCCTTGTCTATTTAACGGAAGAACAGAGTGAGTTCAGACTAGATGCCAGTCGAAGTCCAATAACTGGCTGTGGACTGCATCCCATAACAGACGACTAATTAAAGATGTATTCTGTCATGCTCTTCATATGGTCTTGGTTAGTGTCAGGGCCAGCCATTGCCTGGGAAACAGGGGGCCACAAAAGAGTAAAGTTTGGGGGTTGAACATACTGGGGCACTTGATTTTCATACTATAATGGTGTCATGGTGTTGGCATTTTGAATGGCTGGCATGAAAACTCAATGACACTCCGGGGACTCTCCAAATCCTGAGCTTGTGGCCAAAGTCCAAAAGTGCAAAACCTGAAAACATCTTTGCAAACAGAGCTTTAAACACAAACTGTTGTCTGGCTGCTACACTGGGATTCAGTTGTTTTTTTTAGCACAAAATAATAAAATAATCCATGAGGTTGTGCATTATCAACCTGATCTCATGAAATGAGTCTCTACAGCACGCATTGTATTTATCGTGCAATCGTTAAACTAATTTTTGTGTATAAATTGCACAATAAATACAATAAATGCTTTCGAGACACATTTCATGAGATCAGGATGGCATTATAGTGGTTCTTAGGCACAACCTAATGAGGACCAACCTTTACCATGGTAAAATCAATGTAATGTACGGCAATCAAGTAAATAATCAAGTGCAAACCGTTGCCAACAACATAGTAACTTCAATTTACCGGATTGCCTAGAACGTGGCTCATCCAATTGTTTTATTTAAAATAAATTGAAATTCAAAGTGATAAGTTGTCTTGATAGACTTTGAATGTTGGCTTGACAAAGTTTTGTTAGAAATAAAATTGTTTTGAAAAATTGTTTTCGACAGACAGACAGACAATTGGATGGATGGATGGATGGATGGATGGATGGATGGATGGATGGATGGATGGATGGATGGATGGATGGATGGATGGATGGATGGATGCTCGATGGATGGATGGATGGATGGATGGATGGATGGATGGATGGATGGATGGATGGATGGATGCTCGATGGATGGATGGATGGATAGATGCTCGATGGATGGATGGATGGATGCTCGATGGATGGATGGATGGATGGATGGATGGATGGATGGATGGATGCTCGATGGATGGATGGATGGATAGATGCTCGATGGATGGATGGATGGATGGATGGATGGATGGATGGATGGATGGATGGATGGATGGATGGATGGATGGATGCCAAGCACAGATCAACAGCACTCTTGCTCTTTGTGATATTGCTGAAATACTTCTGTTTCTGTGCAAAGATTAGGCATTTCGCCATCAATGGTGAAGTCATGTGAGTGTGTGCGTTCAAAGCTTCAAAAGTCTTTGCCATTCCACTCACACCAAAAAGCCGGCCTATCTTATGCAAATCAGATGCTGTTGAAGCAGACTAGTGCATTCAGACTGGATTCTCTGTTTATCTGACACGGCCATTTTAGAGAACCCAGCATGGGTCAGTGTGTCGCTGCCTCCTTTTCCCACTCGTCTCTCCCTCTCTGGTAATATCTGTACCGTTTCTCTTTATCTTCCTCTTTAGGGCACAGATCGCATGATAGAGGATTCATTCATTTTTCCCATAAGGCCACCTTGCCTCTGTTCCCCCCAGTCAAGCTGAAAATATGCCCTACATACTCTCATGACGAATGCAGCTCCAGAAGATCAGACAGTCTGTTGATGGATATTCCCTCGCTACCGGCCTGAGAGAGTGTCGACTCATTTGGAATTATCCTTCGCGAAAGGGTCAGATCCACAAGTTTAGCTTTTAGCTTTTATTTCACCATAAAATCGAAATGGACAATTCTTATTCTTTTATGGAATATTGAAGTGTTTATTAAAAATTATTATCCATGCACATCATTACTAGCCTGGAAATCCAGACCTAAATCCGAAAGATTAATGGCTTGGTGTCGACTCATGAAAATCGGCCAGCTCGAGGGGCGGCACCACTGCACACAATTGGCTAACACTACGACCATTCACAACAATACACGGGGTGACGTATCTAAGCCCCATACGCTTAGCTACCAGCGGACTCTCAATCAGCAAAATGAACAAATCTTTTTTCGAGTAATTTCGTTCTTTTCAGCATAATATAATTAAAATGTCATGTTAAATAGCCCAACACATCTAGTTCTTAGGAAAATGTTGATTGCATTTGAAAAGTTGGGTCCAACTTAAGTTCAGGCTATAGCAGTGTGTTAATTCACCTCACCTCCTGATCCACGGCGTTCTTTCTTTTGCAACGTCAAATTTATCACGTCTACTCTGTTCACGTCTACTCCGAACCCGAAGACCGCCTCTCGTGTCGGTCTTCGGGTTTGAACTTCAGCGGAGCTACAGTAACTGGTAGATTACTTTTGCCGTATCCGGTCGGCAACACAGCAAAAACTTCCTTCTTGCAAAGGAACGATTCGAGCGCCGTCTTCTGTTCCTCTTTTAGAGAAAAAGGCAAGTCTAAATCTTTCATTGTAGCGCCCAAAGCGCCAGTTAACAACTGGTGTTCATCCATAGCCATCTTGCAATATTTACTAATGACTAATGTCATCTCGCTTCTGGCCCGCCTATATCAGATAACCCGATGTGATTGGTGCAGCTCAGATAGAGGGGCATATTTAATGAGCATCATTACTCGACACCAGAGTACCGGTAACTCGCTGAGCAAATTCAACTTTGAACTCTGGATTTCCAGGGTACATCATTACTGTTTTAAATTCATGTTCCCTCATAATCTTTAATCAAAATGACTTACCCTCCCTCTTGCAGCGACATCTCTTCTCTTCTCTGATGATGTGTTTACTGGTGTGAGGGCGGGGCAACCTGTCACTCACATGAGATCCACCAATAGCAAACCACAACCATCCAATCAATTCCCCACATGGACAAAATTAAGCCCCGCCCTATTTAATTTTGCTTTCTTGTTTGAGAAGCCGTTTCACTAGGATATATCCTGGACACCAACATAGTGTCGGCCCAGATCCGGGCCACATCTGATACATGTGGATTCGATGTGTACCAGATGTGGGCCGAATCTGGTTATAATTAATGAATGCTTTGGAATACAAACCTAAAGCCATATGTCTGTTCCAAATTTTAAGTTGATATCACAAAAAAGGACACCACCATAAGGTTCTCACAGGATGAATCCGAGTTGAATTGCCGAGTGACTGTTTTATGTGCTGTGGTATATCGACCTCCAAAGTTTAACAAGAATTTTATTCAGGATTTTGCTGATTCTGTGGCTGGGATTGTGTTAAAATACGATCGCTTCTTAATTGTTGGTGATTTTAATATACATGTATGCTGCAAATCCAGTCCGATGTCTAAGGATTTTATTAATCTTATTGATTCTTTTAATCTTATGCAGTCTGTCACTGGTCCGACTCACGAAAAAGGTCATACTTTGGACCTTATTCTGTCATATGGTTTAGATGTTGCTGTTACTGAAATATGTGACTCCGGTTTGTCGGATCATCTGCCCATTGTTTTTACTATTGTCTACTGCTCGGACACTTCGATTGTTGCTCCTGCACGCAGTGTGCGTTCCATTAACCCTCAAACTGCCTTGCAGTTTTCTGTTGCTTTTAAAGACTCAGTGCTATACAATCTGGAAGATTTTATTTTTGATGTGTGATGTGGCACAAACCTCTTTGATTCTACCTGTACTGAAATACTTGATTTCGTTGCCCCACTAAGAAAAAAACGCACTAAAACGCTATCTGAACCTTGGTTAAATGACCATACCCGCTCTCTCAGACGTGCCTGTAGAACAGCTGAGAGAAAGTGGAAAAAGGACAAACTTCAAGTGTCATTTCAAATTTTAAAGGAAACATTACATAAATACCAGGGAGCGGTTAAATCCTCAAAAACTAAATTCTTATCTCAACTGGTTGCTAATAATAACCAGAGGCCTCAGGTTCTCTTTAAAGTGTTTAACTCTCTTGTTAACCCCTGTGAAACTGACTGTGTTGTGCCATCCACTTCGTTGTGTGAAAAATTCCTGAATTATTTCATAGATAAGATTGCTGGCCTGAGTTTTTCATCACCTGCATTTAATAGTGACCCGTCGGTTCCACCTTTATACCAAGCTGTCTTCCATCAGTTTGAGCCAGTCACATTACATGTTCTCACTGACATAATCAAGCAGCTTCGTCCTACAAACTGCCTGCTGGATAGTATCCCTGCTCAGTTACTCAAAGATGTTTTCAATACTGTTGGTTCCTGTATTTTATGTTTGGTTAATGGATCTCTCCACTCAGGGTGTGTTCCAGCAGCCTTTAAACATGCAACCGTGCAACCTCTCTTAAAAAAGAAAATTTTAGACCTATTTCTAAACTTCCTTTTTTATCTAAAGTCCTGGAGAAGGTAGTTTTTAATCAACTGCAATCATTTCTGGATGAATTTTGTATTTACGAAAAGTTCCAGTCTGGTTTTAAACCCCGCCACAGCACCGAAACTGCTCTTCTAAGAGTATATAACGACCTCCTCTTAGCAGTTGATTCAGGAAAATCAGCTGTTTTAGTCCTTTTAGATTTGACGTCTGCCTTCGATACTGTAAATCATTCTATTCTCTTATCCAGACTCGAACAAAGTGTTGGCATTACGGGTACGGCCCTAAAATGGTTTAAATCATATTTGACAGGTAGGAGTTTTTCTGTCCACCTTGGGAATTGCTCTTCATTTGCTGCCCCTCTTTCTTGCGGGGTTCCCCAGGGTTCCATTCTGGGACCCATGCTCTTTTCCCTGTACATGCTGCCCTTAGGGTCTATTTTTAAAAAACATAATATTTCTTTCCACTGTTTTGCAGATGATGTACAAATCTATTTGCCTGTAAAAACCAATGACAAGAACAATATCCAACCTCTGTTAGACTGCTTGAGTGATCTCAAAATTTGGTTGGATCAGAATTTTTTATGTCCTAATGATAATGATGTTGTGTTTGGCCGGGCGGGACATTTTAGTGAATGTGCAGATGCTCTTGGAACTCTAGGTTCCCATATTCGTCCTTTTACCAAGAATTTGGGTGTAATTTTTGACAGTGCTTTTAAATTCGACAAACAAATTAGTTCAGTTGTTAAAACTAGCTTCTTCCACTTGAGACTTCTGGCTAAAGTTAAGCAATATATGCTACGCAAAGACTTAGAAAGAGTCATACATGCTTTTATCACGTCGCGATTAGATTATTGTAACTCGTTGTATGTCGGATTGGAGCAGTCATCACTTCGTCGGCTACAGCTAGTGCAGAACGCAGCAGGTCGACTTTTAACCAAGACTAAAAAACGTGACCACATTACACCGGTACTGGCCTCACTTCACTGGCTTCCTGTTTGTTTTAGAATTAAATTTAAAATAGCATTAATTGTTTTTAAAATCTTAAATGGGTTATCACCTCCATATTTAACGGAGCTTATACATGTCCACACACCTGTCAAAGTACTCAGGTCTTCCGATCAGATTTTCCTCGACGTGCCCAGATCTAGGCTAAAAAATAAAGGTGACCGAGCGTTTTCAGTGGCTGCTCCGAACATCTGGAATAGTCTACCCATTTTCTGTAAGGAAAGCTCAGACTATCGAAACATTCAAGTCTTTGCTTAAGACACATTATTATGTTTTGGCTTTCAATTCTAGTTGAGCTTTGACATCTTAAACTGTGGGTTATTTTATTTGTACTTTGTGTGTTATTGTCTGTATGATATTTTGTTTTAAAGTCTTTGATGGATCTTGTTAAGCACTTTGGTCAATTACGATTGTATTTAAATGTGCTATATAAATAAAATTGAACTGAACTGAATCATCCGTCACCCACCAAGCGAAGCCACTATTGATCTTCACTGCTGTTATATTTCCACACAAAAAAAATGTCTGACTATTATTTCATGTCAGGCTTTACAGGGTTAAAAGTGATGCTTGCCTCAGTAATCAGCACTAATTACAAATATTCCATATGAAAACCAGAAAATAATACACTCCCAGTAGCTCACATGATCCATTATTTCTTCTCTTCACGATCATTCTCTCTTCTTTCTTCTCTGGTCCAGTTCCCTCTAATCTGTCAGTGTCATTTCCAAGGCCTGGTTACAGGCACTGTTTTTACGCATCTGTCAAACACTATCTGATAAAAGCACAGAACCTTCACACCAAGATAGGACCAGGAAATAAGATCCAGGGCTCCATGCATCATTGCAAATATCTATCACTTCGGAAATTATGTTCAGAGGCTCCTCAAGGCATTACTCGCTGAAAATGCATTTGTCAATAGACTCATTTCATAGCCTCTGTGGTTCTCATCCACCAAAATTAGACAAGGACTTGATAGAAAACACGAAAGGGATCAGAATATAACTCAGTTTCAAACTTAAAATCGATACTATTCTGAAGTCTGTTTACTAGAAATGAAAGAAGCCATTAATCTTTGAATTGATGCATAATGTAATCTAGCATTCATTCATGCACTGAATGCTCAGTGGACGCCGAGCCTTGTGTGTCATGCCTCATTCAGACACTGAACTATAATCTCACCCACACACAAACCTGCAGGCGATGGGCTTTTTTTACCTGTCTTACTCTTACTCTCACTGTCACTTCAAATATTGAATGGCTCATTCACAGTCTGAATACTGAACTGTGTTTTCATACAGTTCTGACATCAGTCGTGTCAGTTTTTCTCTGCGAACACAAGCTGTTTCAGGATCAGTGCTTGCTATTGCCCTCTTAAATGTCTCCAGACTATTTCATTTTCCCAGGAGTTCGTGCCAGTGATAAAGACAGCTTGACGGTCGGCTGGCACGGTTGTTGGTTTGCCCAAGGCCTTGCCATTATTAGAACGATGTCACCAGTATTTACAGTTGCCTTCAGAGCTCTCGGCTTTGCAAGACTGACCTCAATGCTGTCTTCGTAAAATAAAATGTTATTTATAAGCCTTCAGAGACGTTATGACCTTTTCTCTATTTTATTGTAAGTGATTGATCTGTCTAACTAATTGTCAGAAGTAGTTAACATTAAAAAAAAAAAATTCAGGGAAAAAATATCTTCATATCATAACATCTGACCAATCAGAGAATAGTACACCAATCACAACAGACTAGGCCATCTAACCAATCAGATCAGAGTAGACCAATCACAACAGACTGGGCCATCTAACCAATCAGATCAGAGTAGACCAATCACAACAGACTGGGTCATCTGACCAATCAGAGCAGAGTAGACCAATCACAACAGACTGGGTCATCTGACCAATCAGAGCAGAGTAAACCAATCACAACAGACTGGGCCATCTGACCAATCAGAGCAGAGTAGACCAATCACAACAGACTGGGTCATCTGACCAATCAGAGTAGAGTTGGCCAATCACAACAGACTGGGCCATCTGACCAATCAGAGCAGAGTAGACCAATTGAGATTAGTCATGTATATTACAGTACAATGTGACTTTAACTTAATACATTTTTTGTATGTGTTTAAAGTCGACATGAAATCAAAATTGACCCTATTTACTTTGTTAGCGCATATTACTAGTCTTGTGGTGAACAATTAATCCGTGCAAGTTAATACACAGAAAAAAATGGTTTGCCGTGGTAATCTTTAATCAAAATCTGAAAAGTTACTTCCGGTCTGGAATGGCGTTCCTTTTCTGATGACGTCAGTTTGACGGCTTGGGCTGAAAACGCTTCACCACTCCCCTCCAAACCGTTACTATGAGCAGAGATGGAGAGGAGGAGTGCTAAAAGGTTGTATCAGCGATTGTGGGTGACGTCACTTTTGTTTGTGTTTGAAGCGAGATCCCAAACAAACCAAGTTAGCTCGCCCTCCCTTCCGTGCATCATGAAAAAAAAACTAGCTAGAGCTACCCAAGTTTAGTCGAGCTTCGCTCATATTATTTCAAGAAGGATATTTTTTCACACAATTCACAACCAAACAAGTCAGCACTAGCAGCTACTCACCTGTCCAGAAGAAACAGTGCAACCTCGGCGTCTGATTGAAAAAAATTAGTTCTTTAATTTCTTTCCACCGTTCAAAAGCCTTCCCGATAACTATACGTGTCTTGGAATAAACACGATGGTATTCCCTCGCCCTAATCCTCCTCCCCCTCTTGGGGATTGACTCAGCCATGTTCAATTTCTCTTGTTGATAGACGCTGGCTTCTTCTTCAGCTCCGACTTCGTGTGCATCCGTCACCGTGCACGAGCTCAAAACCTCACAACAGCCCCTGTCTGTGATTGGTTGGAACACTGTTTATTTTGGTTTTGAGTGGTTGGTGAAACCAAATGTTTTTGTGTGCAAATCTCAGAACCTAGACTGCCTACAGAGACGCGTTTTTTTGACAGCTTGCTTATGGGGCGGGCAGCTAGCGGATCGTTAGGAAAGATTAGATGAATGTGATAATTTATGTTTGGGCCTGAAATCGCTGATAAAACCCTGCCCTCTGTTCTATATTCCCTTCCACTTGGAAATACGTCACAACACTGGAGAAAAGTAATTTGCAACTTCAGGTTCAAGCGGACTTTAACAGCCAACTTCTTGTTGCAGACCTACATTACCCATAATTCCCATAAATAGATCCACCAATCAGAGAAGTTGCTTCTATGGAACAGGAAACATGGCAAAATAGCTCTGAATGAAGCACTGCAAATAACAACCATAGTCTAAATAAAATTGGATATGTTTTAATATTTAGCAATAAACTTCAAATAGCTACACGTTAATTTACACTTACAATGAATAACAATATTGGCTATAAATAAATTGTTGTACAAATAAAATAGTTATATAGTTTGTATAGTTATATTTTTATATGTCTTGAAGCTGGTTGGTAGGAAAATTCAGGGATCAAAGCTTCTGAAAAAAAGAAAAAAAAAACCTAGTTGCTGTTGCACTCTATTGCAATATATCCTGTCTTGGGGAGAAAGAAAATCCCAACCTCTCTAGCCAAAGATTTACTCTACGCTACACTTGCACCCGGCACAAAAGCATGGGCCACTCACAGCCAGGGTGACTTCCATAAGTGAAGAAGAGCTGGGAAGACGGCTGTTCAGACGGAGAAATGTCCTCCAGCTACAGATGAAGAGTGAAGGAGGGAAACTCATTATCCAGGCAGAGGACAAAAGTCCTGCCGTAAGGAGTGCTGCCACACTGGTGACAACACAGGAACGGGAACTGGCACAGACTGCCACACTTACATCAGTCGGGTTATTCATGGCTGACATCATTTCCTAGAGTGCCCAAGGAAATTCGGTTTCTGTGTATAATCGTTTAACCACAATATTGTATCGCAATGAGAATAATTGAACTCGAAATGAACGTGTCTGGATACAGTAAAGTTATCATGAAAATGCAAATGATACTAATTTAGACTTTATATTTTATTTATAATTCTGTCCCAGTCACATTCATGAAAAGATATTCCAGCAAACAACAATTTCCATGTCGAGGTTATTGATCGAGTCTTTTCATATTTAATCAACTTCTCTTTCTTCTTTGTTCTTATCTGCCACAACAAAGGATTCTCTATCGATCGCCCTTTCTTCACCTCTCTGATGCTTTTCTCAGGTCGTCTAGGTCAACTAATTGCTAGTTTGTCCTTATTTGAACCTCTGGATATATGCCATCAATTTGTAAATCAATGAAACTTCAATTGGCAGTTTGTTACCTGGGAAGCATCTCTGCGGCTGTTTAAATGGAGAAGCTGTAATGGCATTCGCCGTCGTCCCCTGCAAGGACAAAGCACATTGTCTCAGAGTACAAATTCAAATCATTTTGAAAAGTACTTTTATGTAGTAATGCTCTGCATATACAGTATTTTTTATTAATCTAAACTATAATGGATGGTTACATTTCAATGTCAGTTTGAAATGCAATGTCCTGGCATGCTCTCTCTCTCTCTCTCTCTCTCTCTCTCTCTCTCTCTCTCTCTCTCTCTCTCTCTCTGCCTTAGGTTAGAACATGAGCTGTTTTTGTTGCGAAGATGAGCTGGTGGGGTTGAGCATATATATATAGGCTACACATAGATACCTCATTAGTGTCTGTTTCAATGGGCTGCTATATACGTGAGCAATCCGCCATTTTGGAACAGTCAAATCCAGTCCATGAACATTCGAGGGCAAGTAAACTGTGCATCTGCATTCATGTATGAATATCTATATCTGCAATAGACATTAGCAGATGATTTTTACAGCATCAAAGACAAAAAGACAATCATTACTATTATTTATGAATGGGAGAAAGTGCAAAGTGCAATATAAGTCCCGCCTTCTTAAGAAAAGAGCCAAACGCCACAAAAAACACACCTGAAAAATGCAATTTTTTTGTCATGATTCCAGGATTTAGATACAAAATTTATTAGACAGTTGTTGTTAGATTTTATTGGTGATTTTAAATATTAAATTTAGTCGTATAAGCTTGACGAACAGTTTGGGAGAATTTGATGTTTCCCCGTTCAGTGGCATCAACTCACCAAAAGCCAAGGTATGGCAGACTCTGACGACCCATTGACCGGAAAACTTTTATTTTAAAATTAAACAAATAATCAGTATAACCAGTAGATGGTGTCGGAGGAGCACTTATTGGCAAATTTATTTGTAGATATCATCAAATCACTATTATAACATTAAAAAATCTATTTAAAAATAATAATAAAAAATTAAAACCTTTTATTTTCTAAATGTCACAATTAATTTTTTATTTACATTGTGTCTCTAAACAAACTCATTCAGCATTTTGAGCGATACTCTGTAAGTTCAAACACCTGATTGGTCATTATTTTCAACCGAAATGCTTGTGATTGGCTACAATACTCAATTCTGCAAAAATCACATTGACACATTTGCAATACCGTTGAACACACAACACACACAAATATAACAACCGTATCGCTTTAATTTACTGGCTTTTCTCTTTTATTAAACAATTACACATTATATGTTATACGTATAACTCACGTAATAATAATAAATATATTACTTCGCATTGACCTGACCAGGCAACCATGGCAGCCGCCATTCCCTGACACACCCAATTGAACGTCCCCATTCAAAGGCACTTTCACTCCCGAGAGACGTTTCAAAGATGGCCGCCAAGTAACATTACTTGTCTTTAAGTGTCTTTGGTTGTACATAAAAACACAAACCAGCAAATTTTCACTTCTGAAAGGTTATCCCAGCTCTGTGGTTTTTACAGCCATCGGCTCCTTTGAACAAACCACAACATATTCATGAACTTTCACTTTTGGTTTTTGCCATACCATGGAAATTTGGATTTCACACACTCAACCTCTCTCAGGTATAATCTGCTTCTGACCCTCGTTCACCCAACCACTACATGTCCTCTCCCTCTTCCTCCCAGGAGATCTTTCCATTCTCTTCCTGCTTCATTGTTCAAGGTTATGTGTGGAGGAAAACCAAAGCCAACGGCTCCATGGGAACAGATCAAAGAGAATAATTCCTTTCCTGTTCCTGTCCCCTGTACCTCCTCCAGTGGCTCAATCCTTGGGCTCCACACACGTGATGTGTTCTCAGTCCTGGTCACAATACTACAAAAGCGATGATAACAGGATTAGGTTTTAGTCCTGATTATCACAGCGGGGCATACAAAGGACACAAGTCTGAAAGAATCCCACAGGCAGAAATCTTTCTGTCTCAATATTGAAAGACACAAACTCAACTAGTTTTTCTGTAAAGCTTCTGGTCTGGATGGCATTTGACTCCAGTGCATTTCTGTATCAATATAACACTACTATACCATGTGTATGGTGGTCAGTCTAGAAAATGAAGAGACTTAGAGTACTCCGAACCTTAAACTCAATGTGAAATGCCATTTGTATCCCAGGTTGTACATTAAAAAGTAAATAGGGTCAGTTTTTAATTTCACGTTCTGGACAGAGCTTAAGCAAAACCGATTATGCGTTTTCTCAAACATGGAAACATCCAAGGATACCATGGGCTGAGAACGTAAAAAGGTTAATAAAGTTCAGAAAGTTTGAACTTCTGGTATTGGCTAATATCCTGACGTTTCTGTAGTTTTACGTAAATTGAGTCTGGCAGCTGAGCTTTATGTCGGCCAATGCTTCTGACATTACCATCATATCAGTAAGGGCAATATAAAAGATCGGAGAGAACTTCAATTCATATTCCAGTCGATTAGCCAACATCAGGCCACTGAAAGTAAGGGATTGTATTGTATTTGAATAAGTTGTGTGTCCAACACAGTCTGGTTCAGCAAGCATTTTTTACCTGAATCTATAAGCTTTCAAGAACTGTCTTCTCTCAGCCCAGCTTAATTTTCTGAAGTTGTAGATGCATTTAATAAATTGACCTGCCGAAAGCCCTTGAGTCTGATGTGACAGTGTCTGTTTTCATTAGTGTCTTTTCAGAGGAAACCATAGCAGGAGCATTGAGGTAAAGGTAAAGATGGTTGATGGATCCCAACTGATAAAATATGAACTTAAAATTAGCTATTTACTTCCACTGGCATGCGCAGATTGATTTTATTTAACATTAAGGTATAAGCACAGATTAAACTTTAAAAAACATGAACTAAAGCGTGCAACGTAGCCTATATGACACTCACCAAGAATGGATTTTTGAAGCTCCATTAAAAAATCCATTAAAATTGCTTACTCGGTCAAGTTTTAACATCAAAGTTTCAGTTTCTTACTTTAGTATTTCGAATTAAAGTCACGTGAAATGGAAGTTGCGGTAGTCATTTCTTCCTGTGACATATATCCATAGACAGTATCCAAGTGAAACCAAGTAGGATGGGACTTGATTTTGTCCATGGGGAATTGATTGGATGATTGGTTTGCTATTGGTGGATCTCCTGTGAGTGACAGGTTGCCCCGCCCTCACACCAGTAAACACATCATCAGAGAAGAGATGTCACTGTAAGAGGCAGGGGAAGTTATTTTGATTAAAGATTACGAGGGAACATGGATTTAAAACAGTAATGATGTACACGGATTCATCATTTATAATAAATACTGCAATATTCCATACATTTATTTTATTTTATGGTGACTTGAAAATAACTTTTTTTAACCAAAGTTTAACAAAACTTTTTTAAACAAGAGAATTGCAGGTTTCCAAACTCTCCCCTTGTCTGCCATTGGTCAGACTCAGAACAACAGAAAGCCCCGCCCCAAACTCACGCCATTGGTTGAGCCAATGTTGCTGCAATGGGCAGGAACAGAGCCACAAATTGTACACTTTTCAGGGGATTCGGGCAACAAATGATTTACTTTTAATTGTCTCTGCATATTAAGCTGGAATAAAAGTAAGTATTATAATATTGAAATACAAACTCTTCACCTTTAAGTGCTGTTCTGAAATATAAATCAAGCCTCTGCTGCCCTCTGTTAGATGACACTCGTACTGATGATCTCACAAGTACACATTCTCTGACAATAAACATTAAGTGACACAAAGCTTTATTAATATAGTTGTATAATTTTAGTCCAAAAGGTCTAATTTTTCTGTTGAGAAAACTCAATCAAATAAATGTGATAAGACCAGGATAGCTAATTTAATCATAATCATATTTTTGAAATCAAAAGGATAGTTGCATAAAATAAAACTTCAAATCAAATTCAACAAACCTAACTATATAAATGTCGATTTATCTTTTCAAGGATGATTATTTGATCATATGACATATTATAAATCAGACACATGCTTTAAGATGGAAGGGATCGGTTGAGGTCATACATAATATGTTTACGTTTTTTTCCCCGTCTCATATCAACTTATTTCAGTTATTTTGGAAACATGTAGGCTACTGTAATCCAAAAACAAGTGAATTTAGGTCAAGCTACTTCACACCGCCCGCCTTATGGTGGCGATAGTGACACTAAAAGCACACGTTAAAAACACACTTTAACGTCACCGGAAATGCGACTGTTGTTGTTCCGGAAGTGAAGCGTGTTGTCGGTAGCGCAACGATGGCGAGCGCCACAGCGAAGCAACCTGCGAAAACTGGGGGCAAAACCCCGGCCGGAGGAGCCGGAGGTGCCGCGAATGGAGCTCCTGCGATGCCGCTCGCGTCTCCGCTCATGGGGGGCTTGACCAAGAAGAAGAAGCCGTTCCTCGGCATGCCTGCGCCGCTGGGTTACGTGCCCGGTCTGGGCAGAGGGTGAGACACCCGTACAAATAATCCCCTGAGCCTGATCTCAATGTAGTTAACGTTACTTATTTGGCTGAATAACACTGCCTGTTTGTTTGTTTGTTTGTTTGTAATTTATTTTAGACACTTATATAAAGTTATGAACTATGGGCTATGCTGTCTTGTGTATTATAATGTTTCGTTAATGTGTAAAGTTACTGTTAAAGTCGTTTTGATGTTGTCTTAATGTTATGTTGTAATTATGTTTATGTTTTGTTTTACTCTGTGATTACTAGGGAACCCCTTCCTAACTAATAGTGTAATAAATTATAATATATATAATTAGGTTTTAATAATTTATTTCCATGTTTACATTTTTCTGAACTTTTTAATATTTTTCAGTGAACCCCAGTTTTAAACGGCTGTTGTAATGTATTGTGCTCTGCAGTGCCACTGGTTTCACAACGCGGTCTGACATTGGTCCCGCTCGTGATGCCAATGACCCGGTGGACGATCGGCACGCGCCCCCTGGGAAGAGGACGGTGGGCGATCAGATGAAGAAGAACCAGGAGGATGAAGAAGAGGATCTGAACGACACTAACTATGATGAGGTACATCATCTGCAGGGGGTCATGTTGACTTGATGTGCAAGATGTGATAGCATGCCAAAATCCAACTTAGGCTAATAAATAAATACAATTATGTTTGTTTATTAGTGGCTTTGTAAGACGTGTTGTTCTGTATCCTCTAGTTCAACGGCTATGCAGGCAGTCTGTTCTCCAGTGGGCCGTATGAGAAAGACGACGAGGAGGCCGACGCCATCTACGCCGCACTGGATAAACGGATGGATGAGAGGCGCAAGGAAAGACGGTGAGTGTGGGCTTTCTTCTCTCATCAACGCTTCTTTGTTTTTGAGTCGCATCTCTCGGCTCATTTTATCGCTGTATCCGCAGGGAGCTGCGAGAGAAAGACGAGATTGAGAAATACCGTATGGAGCGGCCCAAGATTCAGCAACAGTTCTCAGATCTGAAGGTTTGTGTGGAACTTGGTTGTTATTGAGCGGCTGAATTGTGATTTGTCTGTTCCCCTGCTTGCTTTAACCTACAACTAATCTTCAAAGTGGCCCTATTATGCTTTTTTTCAATATAACCTTTCATGTAGTGTGTAATTTAGCTGCTTGTGAATGTAAAAGGTCTGCAAAGTGTTAAAAAACAAGGTGCACAACAAATAGGAGTCGGCGATCTGGAGATTGTACTTTTCAAGCGAATCGTAGAGATTGTGATATTTTGTGCGCTTGTAATAATGTTAAAGTACAGCAATGACTGCCTACTAGATGGCTGTGCTGACTGGCTAAATCATATCATGTCCTAAACCGTGTTAAATATGGTATTGTCAATATTGCATAGTTTCATATTACTAAATAATAATAGTAAAAAATGAAACTATAGTTAGGGTTTCATAAGTTCATTTGCATGCATTTACTTTTATATGCATTATTGTTCAATCATTGTATGTTTGTTTTTGTATAGCAAGAACCCATTAAATTGATCAAAGTAAAGACATTTGAAATGTTACAAAAGATTTCTATTTCAAATAAATTCTGTTATTTTGAACTTTCTATTCAAGGATTCTCGAAAAAGCTCAACGCAGCTGAATGAAGCGGCACAGCTGTTTTTAACATTGATAATAATAAAAAAGGTTTCTTGAGCATCAAATCATATTAGAACGATTTCTGAAGGATCATGTGACACTGAAGAATGAGTTAATGATTTAAATGATTTAATGATACTGAAAATCCAGCTTTGATCACAGAGCTGTACATTTTAAAATATATTCACATAGAAAACATTAGAAGGCACTTCTTTCAAAAACATTTAAAAAAATCGACTTTCGGACCATAGTGTAGCTGTCACCTGTAACCCTGTTGCATTGTCTGTGCCTTCCAGAGGAAGCTGTCTGAGGTCACGGAGGATGAGTGGTTGAGTATTCCTGAGGTGGGTGATGCCAGGAACAAACGTCAGAGGAATCCCCGCTACGAGAAGCTCACGCCTGTGCCGGACAGCTTCTTTGCCAAGCACCTGCAGACAGGAGAGAACCACACCTCTGTTGACCCACTGCAAGCTGTGAGTAACGTCCCAGCACCGTCACATTGACTTTAACGCCCCCCTGTAGTCAATAATTGTATCCCTTAAAACTCTTCTTTGATCACCAAAATGACATCTAAATGTTTTTTCCTTGAAATTTTTTTTTTCATGCCCTAAAATAGCTTGAATGTAACTCTACACACTTATTTAGTATGTGCGGATCTATGAATATGCAAATTAGCCCCACCTCCACTCAGCTCGGAGATCCACTCGTTGGCGATCACACGTTGACCTGATTGGTTACAAGGTAGTTTGTGACGTCAGAAACACCAGCGATTTCAAACCGTTATTTTGAGACTGTCTTTGGTCTCAAATTTGCACATGGTTTATCTTAAAGCATATTAAAAACACCACATGGACATATAAACAACATTAAAAGCTTGATTTTCACCAGAGGGGGACTTTAAGGAAAATGTGCGAAGTAAAGCAGAGACTGCCTTAATGCATGCAAATTTTGGTTATGCATTTCATTTCAAAGTACAAAACCAAAATGCACTTTCTTATTGAGATGCTTCCTTTTTCAGCAATTTGGTGGGCTAAACACACCCTTCCCAGGGGGCTTGAACACGCCCTACCCAGGAGGCATGACACCCGGTGCTGGAGAGCTGGACATGAGGAAGATTGGACAGGCCAGGAACACACTGATGGACATGAGGCTCAGCCAGGTGACGCACCATAGCATTTTAATTCCACTTAATTAGTTTGAAGAAAGCCAAAAGTTTCTTCAGTGACTACGTTTACATGCGTAATGGGATTTGGGCAGTATTGTGATTAAACGTTACCTCATGTAAACACAATGTTTCGATCAAATTGGTGCGATTAAGCTCATAGTCGTAGTGGCCATAATCGTAGTAAACACTTGCTTGTGACGTACACAAATGACGTGTCAGCAGTTATGCACAGATTCGTAAACCGTGTTAAAGAAGGCATCACATTTTTGGGCTGAGTTCGTTGACAATGTTGCACTTGAATCTAAAGCAGTGCATTAATGGTTGCAAAAATCAAGGTCAAGGCATTAAGTGCGTCCCCAAAAATACTGAGAACAAAAGAACCGTCAAACTAATCCGTGCGACCAGAGTTTATCATTTACGTTGTTCATTGGGATATTATGTGATTAATGGCGGTAAGAATAATCACAGTTCTTAGCGAAGTCAGAATTACGCAGATTGCATGTAAACCTGAGTGAAGATGTCATGAACACTTCTTACTGCGATGAGGTCCTTACGGTTGCACTTTATTTGAAGATGTCTGTGTTATAGTGTAACTGTTCATTTATAATTAACTGCATGTACTTACTATAGGGTTAGGGTTATGCATAATTAATAGTTATTACAACAGTTAATACATGTAACGTGCAACAGAGACTAGGGCTGTCACTTTTTATTCGTTATTCGAATATGCATTCGAACATGACGTGAAATATCCGTAATCGAACTTCAAATAAACTATTCGGTTTTTAAAGTGCCATGTCTAGCGCATTTTTTACAGACCGTTTGCTTTTTATTTTAAAAAAGCGTGTTATTTTGAAAGGGTGTTATTTTGAAAGCGTGTTACAGGCTATATAGGCTATGTTATAGTCCGATATGACGGCGCGCTGCAACACGTATCACCGCAGATGATCTATTCATCAAGCGCCAAGCAAGCCAATGTGCAAACTATCGCAAATCAAAGTGAAAGTAAGTCGCAGACGCTTTAACACACAATAATAATAATCTTCATTAAAAGTAAAGAAACGAAATGATCTTACCAGGGCTGCCGCTCTCTCTTATTGCAGTCTTTGATGTTAGCTGATGATCAATAAAATGCAGCTCATATCTGTTGCTTTCGGTGACATTAAATCCATTAAATCTGCATATAGCGCGGGAATTGAAGATCGGACTTATATCCGGTTTAAACCACATTTAGGCCTATGTGACCAGGTGTAAATGGAATCGTTTTGATAGCTATCCGATCTAAGAAAACGCATGAAGTGTCTGGTTTAAACAGCCCCAGAAACGCAGCAGACGGCCAGAGCATCGCCAGGCGTCCAACATCGTATGACTGCATACTTTCCTTCACAACTGGTCGGCACCGTGCAGATGCACATGTAAAGGCAAGGTTTATTTGGAGATATGAGTCAAGTGTAATTTTGGGAGTCCTGTTTATGACGGTCAAACTGTTAGTAAAGTTTCGACTGAGTTTTTTTTTTTTTCTCCGCACGCGCGCGCGGGGGAGGGGGGGGGGAGATATGGGAATAGATATTCGAATACATAGGCTGGTATTTGATATCCGTTCGAATTTGATTTTTCTCAAAAGTGACAGCCCTAACAGAGACACAGTAAAATAAAGTGTTACTGTCCATACTCTGATTATTGTGAATAATCACTTCATGGGTGAACATGTAAACACAGTCGATGTCTCCGTGTCTCCAGGTGTCTGACTCCGTGAGCGGTCAGACTGTTGTCGATCCTAAAGGATATCTCACCGATCTCAACTCCATGATCCCCACACACGGAGGAGACATCAGGTACTTAGTGTTTTACATCTGACCCCCATATCTAGGCTGTTTGTATTGCGTTTGGTAAATGTCATTCTGTGTGTGTGCGCAGTGATATTAAGAAGGCCCGTCTCCTCTTGAAGTCAGTGAGAGAAACAAACCCCCACCACCCCCCCGCCTGGATCGCTTCTGCCCGTCTGGAAGAGGTGACCGGGAAGCTGCAGGTGGCCAGAAACCTGATCATGAAAGGCACTGAGATGTGTCCGAAGGTGAGAGAGAAAAGGAAAACAGAAATGGTCAGGTGCGACTAAATTAAGGCATCAATATACACAAGGCCAAGTTCTTTTTCATTCTTTGCTTGGCGGTAAAAATAACTTAATAAGCGATATACCATTAGCAGGGGTCGGCAAGTAACTTTGGCCACGGGCCAATATTTTTTTTTATCCAGTAGATGGCGGGCCAGCTACATGGAATAGGCCTATTCTATTCGTTACGGTGAAATCACAAAATATAATGCACACAAACGTGTCCCTACTACTTATATACAACCACTGATGTGCATAATCGGTTTTGATGAAGAAGAAAAAAACGGAAAAAAAAACCTATACAAATGCAGATTAGAACCCAGAACCTTTTACACACTTGACGAAAGTTCTACCACTGGACCATTTAAGCACACGAGAAAATCCTCACTTAAACCCCATCTACTATTTAAATCGATTGTTGGACATGTTATTGTACATATATCTGATTTGGCACTGTATTACCAATGGACTGTACAACTTTTGAACTTTATTCCTTTTTTTTAATTATTATTTATTCGGGACACAAGAGGTCTGCGCGGGATTGTTTTTTTTCCATCCCGCTCCCACAAGGTTCAATTCAGCAACCGCATAAAATACTTAAAAGTAAAAGCTTAAAAGTGTTCACCTGCTTTAAAAAATTAGATCTCGTTTTCAGAATCTCAAATCTCAAAAACAAGTCGTTTTTCATTTTTTTATTTTTGGTTTTAATTTGGGGGGAAAAAAACGATTGAACGAATGATACACAGCAGTGATGCGCGGGTCAATGTATAAACAACCCGCACCTGACCGACGTTTTCAACCCGCCCGCAACTCGGACCGCGAACAAAAGAAAGAAAATTGTACCCGACCCGCTTCCTGGCCCGCATATTGGGCCATAGACGGAGGAACTAGGGGTGCGCATTTTTCTGAATGCTGTGTTTTGTAATAAAGGCTTGATTTATTCATTTATTTCGTTTCATTTTCTGAACAATTAAGATGCTGCATGTGTTTATCCAGTCTAATCGACGTGTGCGTCTCTCCTCCGAATTTCCCAACAAAAACCCCGCCCCCTCTCAGAAAATACATAAAACTCGCATTACTATGCGTTTAAAAGTAGCCTATTAAAATGGCACAATGGCATTGCTCAGTTCAACGTGTTGGGAAATCGGGCATTTTGTCCCGCTTCAGCTCTTATTCAAAAGTTAATAACGCGCTCAACATTCAGGTAAATAAGGATTTCCCACTGTCATCTCTGCAGACTGAGCTCGTGCGTCATCCTCGCGCAGTTATTCAGCCAATAAAGTGTAGGTTTATGTATTTCATAGAACATTGTGTCTAGTACTATATAAATTACAATGGTTTAATTGGCATCTTTATTTCAAACGACCCGACCGACCGCGACCCGAATATCATTAAAAATATTTTTGGATGACTCGTAACCGCGGGTGACCGCAGGCACTCGTCGCTCATTTTGGATCATCCCGCGCATCACTGATTCACGGGGCCTATTTGTAAACCGTTATAGTAAAAAAAAAAAAAAAAAACGGACTTCCAAAATAATCCGGCGGGCCAGAAAATATTGCTGGCGGGCCAGTTTTGGAATCTCTTGAATGAATGATTCAATGACAAATACATTTAATTCACTCACTTGTCGCCACCTACTGGTGTAACGATGTAATCGATACAATCGTTATTTGAAGCGTCAAGTTTTTTTGGCTTTGATTGCTACCGCACACAAGTCTTTATTTCCGAGCTATAAACTGTTTGTGAAGCTGTTTGATACCTATACATGACAACTGTTCTGAATGTCTAAACTGCAGATCTGAATGTTTGCTGAATGTTCGTTTGTCAAAGGTTTAATAGACATTAATGAAATTAATATTAATAGACAAATAGTGTTTGAATCGAGATTGCGATCTTTTAACGGTTAATCATGCGGCACTACAATAAAGCGGCTCTCCAATGTATTCAAGTTTTTATTCATGTACGTCTGACCTCAATGAACTGAACAGAAGCAATGAACCAGAGTAGGTTTCAAAGTCAAAGGAGGAAGAGCCTCAGAGCCACACATCATCCTATTAAATAATCGCGCCAAAGCGACCGTTGACACGTCACAGATCATGGGTGAGAGATGTGAGTTCGGTTGCTCAAACACTCGAGTTTTATTCCGTTATTCTGTAACGTTGGTTAAGAATGCAGTCTGTGAGGTAAACTAAACGCTATTGGCTGTTTGAAAAGGGGGAGGAGCCATCCAATATGTCCCGCCTTAGCTTCCTGTTTCAGTGGAAATTACGTCAACGCATCAAACAAAGCTGCGCCTTCCAAGGCGCTTCAGTGGGCCTCTAAAATAAATTTATTTGATTTTGCTTGAAGTATTTAGAGGCCTTTATAATGTTTTAGGTGCTAGAAAACTTGATTCAATTTACAAATTGGTCTCTGGTAATAAAATATAAAAGGGATAATTCCCCTAAAAGATGATTGAATTACTTCCTCTGTGGAAGAATTTCTCAATCTTAAATTTGATAGAGGATAGAAAGACATACAGGTTTAAAACAACATCAGGTTGAGTAATTGATGATTTGGTTAAACTGTCCTTTTAGTGTGTGTGTGTGTGTGTGTGTGTGTGTGTGTGTGTGTGTGTGTGTGTGTGTGTGTGTGTGTGTGTGTGTGTGTGTGTGTGTGTGTGTGTGTGTGTGTGTGTGTGTGTGTGTGTGTGTGTGTGTGTGTGTGTGTGTGTGTGTGTGTGTGTGTGTGTGTGTGTGTGTGTGTGTGTGTGTGTGTGTGTGTGTGTGTGTGTGTGTGTGTGTGTGTGTGTGTGTGTGTGTGTGTGTTGAACGCGAACCATTAAAGGATTGCGGCTTTAGGAATGTTGCCAGTGTTGACAGGTTGCTATAGTAATACATTTAGCTTGCAAAATCCACTTCCTAAAATGTTAAATATGGTTCAAGAACAACATAAAAATGTCATGGTGAATTAGGCCTTGTTTATGTAAGCTGTGCCTTCAATCTGTCTCCTGGTGCTCGTGCTGTCTTTGGACTCGGAGAGAAAGGCCTGGAAATGAAACCGTGTCAGGCCCTTTGCTCTCAGTGTGTGCACAGCTTCATTATGTGTTGGGAAATTCCTGCAGGCTCATTAATCAAAGTTAATAGTTCAGCTTCACATTTCAGCAGAAGTGCAGTGACACACTGGCTGTCTCACTTTGACAGGATCTCTGGGCGCGATCAGTCGTCAAACACGCCCGTGATGAACAAACACGCTGTTTTGGCAGCTGATTCATTTTGGAGCGCGTCATCCTCATTTACTCCTTACGTACATGTTAACTATTTACAAGTTCGTTCTTTGATTTCTCTTAAAGGCCATGTACACACTGTGAAGTTTCAGGAGTGACAACTGCGTTTAAATG
This sequence comes from Phoxinus phoxinus, assembly GCF_949152265.1. Classification (NCBI taxonomy): domain Eukaryota; kingdom Metazoa; phylum Chordata; class Actinopteri; order Cypriniformes; family Leuciscidae; genus Phoxinus; species Phoxinus phoxinus. The sequence goes on from NC_136893.1 coordinate 22,421,405, forward strand.
CAAGATGAGTCCCATAAATTATCCGTCCATGTGACTCACTCCCCAAACTGCCATGATTGACACCGGGGTAACTATAGCAACGTTCTGGCATCGCACGTGTTTTGGCATCTGCAATTCTGAACAAAGTAATATTGCAGTGACAAAAGCCCTGTTGTGTCTTTTGTTGTGCAATTTGAACTAAAGCACAGTCGATGTTTTGAATATGTGCGCACCTTTGCATTGTTGCCAGCTCCACTTATTATATAAGCTTTTTAGGGATTGTAGTTTAAAGGGAAAATTATCCCATGATTTACTCACCCTCAAGCCATCCTAGGTGTATATGATGATCTTCTTTCAGACAAACACAATCAGAGTTATATTATAAAATATCCTGAGTCATCCAAGCTTTATAATGGGATTGAATGGCGCTCTTGATTTTGAAGCCCAAAAAAAACGCATCCATCCATCATAAAAAGTAATCCATACGACTCCAGGGGTTAATAATGGCCTGTTCTCGCACTGTTGATTTTTTTTTTTTTTTTGTAAATGCGGTTGTCACTATCTGCTTTTTTCGGAAGATGTCATTTCGGTAAATTACTGAACTGTGTGTGTGTGTGTACACCTGGATAAAGCACTAAAAGGGGAATTGACAATCGAGTAAAACTGCAGTGTGTATTTGGCCAAAGTGTGTTGGGGCCTTTATGATGTTTTCGGTGCAAGAAACCTTGATTAACTTTATAAATGGGTCGCTGATAACAAAATTTAAATATGGCCCCTCGAATAGGGATATTTCACCCAAAATATTAAAAGATATTTTGAAGAAAGTTGGTAAACAAACCATTTTGGTGATTTCCAGTTATGTGGACCGAAACTATTTATATGTGAGCGGTTTTATGATCAGAGTTCTTCGTACAGAGCAGGGCTCCAGTCTGCGGCTGAATGCACGAGGAAACTAAATGAACCTTTCTGCAACTGTAAGGCATAGCATGGGATGCAATTTTGAAAAGTCAAACTGTTTGGTTGCAATATTCTTCCAAATATCTTCTTTTGTGTTCAAGAGGAGAAAGAAAGGCACACAGGTTTAGAATGGCATGAGGGTGAGGAAGTGACCATTGGGGGAAATATCCCTGTAAATTGGAACTAATGTATGCTAAATACAACAACCAAATGGTTTAATTCAACAAAATGAAACTTTCTTTTATTTTATGAATCTCTAGGGAGCATTTTGGAAACTAAAGTCATTTCTTTTTTGCTCCCTCATCATTTTTTTTGTCATTGTCCGGCCCTGCTGAGGATGTTATCTGTTCTGAGAATTTGTCTGCTTTTAATTCTTTCCCCGCCAGCTTTTTTTTTTTTTTTTTTTTTTTTTTTTTTTTAAACAAAGTCACCACCGGCAGCATTTGATAATTTTCACAAAACTTTCTTGGACCCCAGAATTTTTTGTTGTATGAATATCTGAACCCTCTGCTTAAAGCCTTTTTTTTAAGGGGTGGTAAAATGCCATTTTCACAAGATGTAAAATAAATCTCTGATGTACCCAGAGTGTGTGTGTATGTGTGTGTGAAGTTTTAGCACAAAATACCCCACAGATATTTTTATATAGCATGTTAAAGTTGTCACTTTTTGAAGGTTTACAAAAACGCACCGTTTTGTGCCTGGCCCTTTAAATGCAAATGAGCTGCTGCAGAGGGCGGGGTTTCAAGAGCTCGTGTGTGTGTGTTAGCAGCTGCGATTACTTCACGCAGACACTAAAATGACAGAAAATGACAAAAACTGCCTTTAATGTTAAAACGGAGTCAGACAAAGATGGAGAGACTCAAGAAGTGACAACATGTAGAAGCAACAGGACGTCTCTGAAAGGTTAGTTGATGAATTTATGTTGCAGATGTGGAGTTAACTATTTTCAATTAGCATATTCTGTCATTATAATCTATAAATCGCTCGTATAGGAACTGTTGTGAGATGCACACAGAGTGACTTTCTATTGCATGTGAAAAGATGGATGCTACAGTTTGAGCTGACTCACAAATGTACTCTTATACAACAACTCCTCTTCTCAACATGGACTGTGTTCCTGGGGGCGGGGCTTATGTACATTTTAGGGTTGGTGATGTCACTAACCCGGTAGGAATGTCGTGCAGTCCCTACCAGTCGTTTGTTGTAGTCCTTTTCTTTAAAAGCAAATATCTTCCTTTGCTTTGAACTTTGAGCGTTGTAACTTTGCAGATGTTGTTTATGCTCAAACAGCAACATTACACACTAACTAAAGTTCGAAAAGGTACTTTACCACCCCTTTAAACCATTTTATTCTTCATGCATTGTATTTTTTTATCAACACTTGCATGTGGGTACGTTTCATACAAAACATTATTTGGAACAAAAAAATCAGAACGATGATCAAAACATAGATGGAGTAGATCGAGTTCGTTTTATCGTTTTAAGTTTTGCTTTAAACTCAAGCAGTGAAGAAGCAGCTCTAATGGGGACAGGGAGGCAGCAAAAGCTCAATCTCCTCGTTTTTAATCTGGTCCGCGGAACTAAGAGACCTTCCGGAGTTGTGACTGGATAGAAGATCAGTCATATATACAGGGGCCAATCCATTCAAGGATTTAAAAAACAACATCACTACTTTAAAATCAATTCTGTAATAAATAGGGAGCCAGTGCAGAGACTTCAGAACCGGAGTAATATGATTCCGTTTGCGCACCCCAGTAAGGAGCCTAGCAGCTGCATTCTGTACCATTTGCAAGCGGTTAAGTGGTGCACGGTTAATTCCCAAATACAGAGAATTGCAGTAATCGAGCCTTGTTGAAATAAAGGCATGGATCACCTTTTCAAGATCTTTGAAAGAGAGAAATGGTTTAACTTTGACTAGGACTCTTAGATGAAAAAAAAAATAGTAAATGCCGCTTCATCTGAACGCCAGAGGGCGCTCTCACACGGACACGATAAACATGCCCCACCGCAGAAGTACAATAACCTGCATCATTCCAGGAAATCCCTATCGCTGTTGCTGAATAAACAGAAGATTGAAATGCTTTGATTAAACATGACTTATAAATACACTTATACATTCTTATTCTGTGTAAGACGCCACATCATCTCACAAATGATTTTCATCTGTCGTTATGAAGTGAGTTTGGAGTAAATGCATGATATTGAATGTTATCTTTTGTTGGACAAGAGGTTCATAAGTGCTTCTCATGTTTGGAAAGACGTTTGAGAAGCGTGTTGCTTTTTCAAATGCACGTTATAAGAGACTCAAACTCGCAGTGCTTTCAGACGGAGCAGCGTCTACAGAGCCGTACCTCAATGACGAGCTGCGCATAAAAATAATCGCAGCCTTTGCGATTTCAAAAATCGTGATAAGCCATCTCGATTTAAGTGCGATTACATGTAAATTGCGATTAATCGTGCAGCCCTACTTCACAGTTGTTTCCTCTTCATGGGTCGACATTTCAGCCAGCTTTGATTTATATGCTCTTTAATGTCTGATGATCGCATTATTTTTCTATATATCTCTATCTCTTGTTTCTGCTCCTTTTTCGCCTGGAGATTTCAGAAGATGCGTTATAGCGCCCGCTACCACATAACAGTGAAAATACGGAAAGCCGGAGATTTCCTCCAATGGCTGTAAAGGGTTAATACAGTGGATTTGTGTATGTATTCTCTTCATAGAGTGTGGATGTATGTGTATAATCTGTGGTTTGTGTGTGTCGTCTGTTCAGAGTGAGGATGTTTGGCTAGAAGCCGCCCGGCTGCAGCCTGGAGACACGGCGAAGGCAGTGGTTGCCCAGGCGGTGCGTCACCTCCCTCAGTCTGTGCGCATCTACATCAGAGCGGCTGAGCTGGAGACGGACATCAGGGCCAAGAAACGAGTGCTCAGGAAAGGTCAGTGTCTCTCTTCTATTCCTCACTTTTCTCTTTCCACAGTTGCCTCCTTTTTTTTTTCTGCCTGCATACCTGTGTGACAGAGACGGATGAATTGTTAGTTATGTTTGAAAGCTCAATCAGTCTCAGCTTGTTAAAACGTCCTGAATCTCCCCTTTATAATAAAAGCTATCTCTAAACAGGCTGGCGGTTCTACTTCGTCAATGTCTCTTGCGTGATTATCATGTTAACTCTATAAAGTAATCTGCTTTAAGTGAAGTAATTAGTGTAATTAAAAATCTGATGCGCTGTCATTTTAGTTCCAGTGTGACGATTATTCATGATGTGGTTTACATAGTGTTTGCAAAGTAATGGATTTTGTTCTTTCGGGAGAACATTTCTGAGGTTTTGCCCATGCAGGTGCCAGGGTGTTACAGGATACTTTAAGTAACCGCTGTATTTCTGCTTTTCCATAAACGCCACCTACTGCCAGAGAGTGCATTTGCATTTCCATTCACCCCGTTTTATTTTTTCTTGTTCAGACCAATTATATAATTTATAACATTTATGTTATAACATTTTATAAGTAATTTTGTCAACTTGTTATTTGAACTCTAACGCTGTTTGTTGTTTTCTGTTATTTTTCTATGTATTCACCAGACAGATGTCTTTGACTGTTGTGCTCACGTTTTTTTGCAGCATCTTGTGCATCATCACTGCATTTTTATAACACTACAAGCTCTCAAGGCAAATATTTAAAAAGTTGAATTTATTTTAGCTTGACTTTTTTTTATTTCACTGCGTTGTATCTTGTGTTTCTGATCCATATCTATATAAAAGCCAATGGTATTATGCTCATTTTGTTGGTCAGCTCTGTTTACTCATTTATGCGTTATTAAAAATGCATTAATTCAAGTCATGCATATTACAGACAATGATCTATATATATATATCTCTTCTATGATGAAATAGTTTTTCATTTTTTAATAAAATAAAATCATAAAATCCATAAAATCAAACATGTCAAAGTGAACAGTCCTGATATCACAATTAAGAAATAAATCCAAATTTAAAGAATTAAATTCTTAAGAATTTAAGAGTTGTTGTTGTTGTAATTTTTTTTTAGAAGTATTATTATTTTATCTATTATTGGTCCTAGTTAAAATTCTAGCTCCAGAATCTTTAAGATACTGTACAGCTTATTAAGAGTACGCTTCGAAACCCCAGTATGTAGCGCATTACAATATTCAATGCAGGGTAAAAAAAACTAATACATTTACTTTCTGCAAATGTAAGTCATGGGATGCAAAATGTAAGTCATGGGATGCTATTTTTAAATGAAAAGGTCATTGAAATGAAAAGGAAATGTACACATGTCAATGAAGAATCAAAGATCACTTCTAGATGCATCATTTTTATCTGAAACTCAGATACAGAGCCATCAATGATGAGAGGTGTTTGGCCAGCTGATGAGGAGAACCAAAAACCATAACCTCAGTTTTATCACATTTTAAACAAAGAAATTTACATTTAGTGAGCAGTGACACCGCACCGCCTCACTTTTTCCATGTTTGCAATGAATATAGATCTGTGTGTTGTCAGCATAAAAATGATACTTAATTCCCAGAGTTTGTAAAAGCTGGCCGAGCAGGAATAAAGACTAAAAAGTAAGGGTCCTAAAATTGAGCCCTGAGGGATACCAGTAGAAACTGGTCCATTATCAGACCTGTATTCGCCTAAAGCAACAAAATGTCTGCGTCCGGTCTAATAATATCTAAATCACTGTAAAACGGTGCCAGAAATACCAAAAGTTTCAAGACGATTAAGTAAAAGATTGTGGTCCACAGTGTCAAATGCGGCACTAATGTCGGAGAAAATAAGAATAGTAGGAGATTTATTATTTTTATTTCTTAGAGGGAAAAGCAGTGAAACGGTTTTGGTGAATAAAACAGGAAATTATATCATACAGGGCACACCTGCAAAACCCTAATGACTGTGTCTAGGTCAATAATTATTTTAAAATATCAGATAATTAGAACTTTTATGACATGGAAAGGTCAGTTCAGACTTAAAAAAATGATGTTTATGAATTATTTCATGAGAAGAAAAAAGAAAATAAAGAAAAGATTAAGTGGAAGGAGACTTACATTGGTAAACCTTAGCACTAGCTGCACTTTTTGTTTAATAAGAAAAATAATATCCATGTACTGTTTTTATTTACTATCTGCATGTCTCCACAGCTCTGGAGAATGTGTCGAAGTCGGTGCGTTTGTGGAAGACAGCAGTTGAGCTGGAGGAGCCAGAGGATGCAAGAATTATGTTGAGCAGAGCAGTCGAGTGCTGTCCTACCAGTGTCGAGGTACACACACACACACACTCACACACTCTTGTACATCTTGTGAGGACATTCATTGACACAATGCAATCTCTAGCTCCTTACCCCAACCCTACCCATCACCACTAAGTGCCTAACCTGAACCCTTACCCTAAGTCTTGACCCTCAAACAGACCTTTAAAAGGTTCTCAGAAAGTGAGGACCATCCAAAATGTCTCTCTTTACTCTTTGTCCTCAATCAGATGGTCTAAAAATCAAACTGGGGCTGGTTGGTTATTAAGACTAGTCTTGCAAGTTAGACATAGTTTTTTGTTCTTTAAGACTGTTCGTAGCTTTTTTTAAATCAGTTACATAAAAATGCAGATTAGCCTAATTGATACCGAAAACTAAAGCCCAATTTATACTTCTACGTCGTAGGCTGTGTGTAGCGCACGTATCCTTTGGCGTACCCTGACGTGCACTTCTCAAAAAATGTAACAACTCGTCAATTCTATATGGACCGCAAGTGCTGTGATTGGTCTGCTAGAACCCCTCCCTTGGGTTTCACACGCTCCCTCTGCATATGTAATGGCGCGTCAGCGCGGACAACGACGCAGAAGTATAAATGAAAACCAACGCGTTGCCTACAGCGCAGAGGCTCTGGCGTAGGTCCGACGCAGAAGTATAAATCAGCCTTAAGACTGACTGTCCCTGACTAACTGCTTGTGGGTCACACTAGAACTTAAGACACTGTCTTAACATAATGGCTAATGCAACCGGCCCCTGTTCCTTACAAACATGGTTGTACAAGTGTACACACACACACACTCACTCACTCACTCAAACGGTCTTTAAGCTGAAGTCGGCAAGATTGTTTTTTTATCATATTCACTGAAACCGACACTATGCTCCGACAGAACAACATAAATCAGAAAATATTAGAAAAAACCCTGCGCTTCTACGTCCACCTGGAGCGTGTTATTTGTTTTGCTAAAGTCCACCGCTCCTGGTTCTTCTGGTTCAGTCAGCGCAGGGGGGGGGTGAGATTTGACTGTCAATCACAGTTCATGCACATGCCTGAAGTTCGCAGGTGTGTTGGATTGTACGAAGCGTGATGGCGGAGCGAGAATCTACTTTAAGTTTGCAAATCCTCGGTTAACTAGATGGTTAACCTAGGCAGAGCTAGGAGGTCCAAAACAACCAAAGAAAATGATGCTTCGATGCTGAAGAGACAGGCACGTTCACAGAAAATCTGGTACATACGCACTGACGAGCACGAACTCGATGGGAGGGTGCTCACAGTAGTGGGGAGGGGCATGAGAATTGTAAACATTAAACATCCCCTCAATCTACCAGACTTGTCGACTGCAGCTTTAATCAGCCAAAACCCATAAACCTATTTATGGGCCATAAATCAGATTGTTCTAACAGTGTTGTCCTTGTCTCCCGTAGCTCTGGCTGGCTCTGGCCCGATTAGAAACCTATGAGAATGCCCGTCGCGTTCTGAACAAGGCCCGTGAAAACATTCCCACTGACCGGCATATCTGGATCACCGCTGCCAAGCTGGAGGAGGCCAACGGCAACACACAGATGGTGGAGAAGATCATCGACAGAGCCATTACGTCTCTGAGAGCCAACGGCGTGGAGATAAACCGTGAACAATGGATTCAGGTCTGACGAGCTAGATCTCATTTTCTCTGGCTTTACTAACTACTTGTCATGTATATTATTCAATTAAAGCTATTATCTGAGGATTTTCAAGTGAAAAATGCAAGTTGAGTTAAATTTCTCAGATAAGCTGCTTTGCCAGATCAGAGAAAAATATTCAATGCTTCTGCACGCAGGCAATATCAGGGTGTTGATTTGTAACAGATGTCTTTTTTCGTGATCCCGTCTCAGGATGCAGAGGAGTGTGATAAGGCTGGCAGCGTGGCCACATGTCAGGCTGTGATCAGAGCTGTGATTGGAATTGGCATTGAAGAGGAGGACTGCAAACACACATGGATGGAGGACGCAGACAGTGTAAACATCCTCTCACCTTCACGCGCCCACGCTCTGTTTTCAATCAGCACCACATTTGTTTACTACAACCGTTTCCAATCATTTATGATGCAATATTACAAGATTGAATGTCTTTTATCAGCAGTACTATGGCTAAATTCCACAGCTGGATGTGATTACTGTGATATCTGACGCTGATTGCCTGTTGTTTTTGCTGTAGTGCGTGTCTCATGGAGCTCTAGAGTGTGCTCGTGCCATCTACGCTCATGCGCTCCAGGTCTTCCCCAGCAAGAAGAGCGTCTGGCTGAGGGCCGCTTACTTTGAGAAGAACAACGGCACACGGTGAGAAATACTCACTTCATCTTCCAGTCTCACTGGCTGAACTGAATTTCAATCAGCATTCATTGGTTCTGTCCGGGCGTTCGCACGCAGGCATTATGGAGACAGGAAGATAACAGTTTCCTTAAAGGTTCTCTAAGCGATCCTGGGTGACGTCACTTCTTGTTGACGTTCGAACTATTGTCAAACAAAACGGAGGCTAGCTAGACCCTAGACCGCGTTTTTTAGAGTGTGTTCAGGAGACAGACAGCTAGCGGATAGTGAGGAGATATTTGCTGTATGTGACAAAAAAATGTTTGGCCTAAAAAATGCGTGACATCGCTTAGAGCACCTTTAAGAGGTTCAGACAGTGCCGAAAGTGACATGTATTCAAAAATGTATTTGAATCTTTCTCCCAGAGAGTCGTTGGAGGCTCTGTTGCAGAGGGCCGTTGCTCACTGTCCCAAGGCTGAGGTGTTGTGGCTCATGGGTGCTAAATCTAAATGGTTGGCCGGAGACGTTCCGGCAGCCAGAAGTATCCTTGCTTTGGCTTTCCAGGTAAGTGCCGCCCCCCTCGGCTATTCATGCTCCTTAACTACCGGTACATAATTAGTGGCAAGTGTTAATATTATTATTATTATATATAATTAACACCATAGCATTGTAATCATGAAGCAACTGCACGACATGCACTTATTTGTCCAAAAGTAATTAACTAAATACTTGTAAAGAATAGTGGTGACTGTTGTCTTCACACGTAACTGTATTTTATTTTAAAGCCATTTTTAATTGACAACATTTAAATAGAAATATTACCGTTATTAGATTTAAATGAGATTTTAACTAATTATATATATTATATAATTTGTTGTATAATTTGTTTTATTTGTTTTTTTGTAATAAACAGCCTTGCTGAGCATTAGATAATTCTACAGTAAAAATGGTAATTTTCTGAAATATTACAATTTAAAAGAGTTGTTTTCTATTCTAACATATTTTAAGATGTAATTTATCCGTGAAGCTGAATTGTCAGCATCATTACTCCAGTCTTCAGTGTCACATGATCCTTCAGAAATAATTCTAATATGATGCTCAAGAAACATTTATTATTATCAATGGTGAAAACAAGTATGCTGCTTAATATTGTTGTGGAAACTGACTTAATTTCATTGTTCTTTAATGAATAGAACGTGTAAATGAACAGTATTTATTTAAAATATAAATCATTTCTAACTTTATAAATGTCTGTAAAGTCACTTTTGATCAATTTAATGTGTCCTTGCTGAAAGAAAGTATTACCGTATTTTCTTTTTAAAAAGATACTATTTAAATTACCGTAGTTTTTCATATTTCCCCTCACAATCAGTGAAAACTGCAGAAAACATTGCAGATTCAGTGTCCTAACTGGTCTAGTCATAACTGAAAGAACATCGAACCTGCAAGTACTGTGCGCAAAACTTCAAATTAAAGAAGCAGAACAACAACAACTAAAGCTAAACTGTGTATCAGTGCTCTGAGTGCACACTCATTTCCTGAAACTAATTCCACTTTTTGCAGTATTGAAGTGTTCACTGGGATGAAGGCCAGTAAAAACTCATCCCTCCTCTTTCTGTCATCTCTTTGTGTGTTAGGCTAACCCCAACAGTGAAGAGATCTGGCTGGCTGCCGTGAAGCTGGAATCGGAGAATAACGAGTACGAGAGAGCGCGCAGGCTGCTGGCCAAGGCCCGAAGCAGCGCCCCCACTGCCAGGGTGAGCGGCCCAGTGTTCAGACCAGCCCATTGAGTGTCAGATAGATGCAACTGCTGCTGTGTCATGCTGGGGACACCCGTGTGCCGGGAACACACAGTTTCGGTTCTGCAAGTTGTTGTGATTTTGATTTAGAGAGATGTAGATGAAGGGTGCGTCTCCCTGTAAAAGTGCTTGTGCAACAGGGTTTTGAATGTGCAAAACCGTAGCAGGAAGACGATTTACAAAGGCATGGGTAATGAAAGGAGTTGTTTCTGTCTTGCATGTTTTGTAAGTGTACCATGGCATGACGGGCTGGTGCGTGGAAAGTAAACTAAATTTAAATGAATCTGTGAGGTAGCACAGGCACCTGTCAGCAGAGATGAGGTTAAAAAAAAATATATATATATATATATGTAATTATATAATAATAATAATATAATACCTAAAAAGAACCAGTGATGCCTTGCCTCTTGCCTTGCGTCATGTCAAGGGTTAATTTGAATCTTTGCGAATGTGTGACTGATTTACATTTCTATTCAAATAAAAATAGAAAAAAAAGATATATATATATATATATGCACACATTTTGTACATAAATATTATATATATAATATTTATATTGAAAATGTGTATATATATATATATATACATACACATACATACACCGTTGAATTCTGTTAATGTTTATTTTATTTCAAGTAATTAAATGGTTTTAGTTTATATTTATATTTTTTATATATATATATATATATATATGTATATATCACATGCAGTTTGCTAGATTAAGGGGCTGACACAGCTTACCCACTGACTCATTTTACCCCACTCAATCAAAAGCAGCAGTTTGAGACTTGACTTGATCTTGCCATAAATGATTAAGCATTGAGATGTGACTTCAATTTGGCCTTGAAAAATGTGGACTCTGCGTCGGAGAGTTATGAACATGTTTGCATGTCACTGAGTTCGACACGAGACGGATGCGTAACAACAAGCATGAAGCTGGTTCTATTTACGAATGTTTATTGATTCGGTGTTGATTTTGCACAGTATTGTTTTTACAAGATAACTGCACAGAAATGTGGCCAGAGATTATGTCAAATGAGCTTCTTTAAGTGGTTTTGGTAAGCACCTCACAGCAGATGTGACACAGAAGTACTGTGGGATTTTTGGGAGTAAATTGTGCAGAGAATAGAAGTTGCTAGAATGCCCTCCTGCCTGGGCTTGTTTAACTTTTGGCTCCAGGAAAGAGTGTCAGCATCTATACAAATATCAAAGGATCAAATGTACCCCGAGCACTTGGCAGGATTCCTCATAAGTGCTAATGTTATCAAAAAAAACAAACAAACCGCAATTTATGATTTCCTGCATCTATGGAATCTAGCCATGTGAGCTTCATACGGGAAAAGCATCATGGAAATCTCCCTGGCTATTTTTCCGCACTTATGCGTTTCACACACCCTCAAAAGTCATGTTCAGAATGACACCTACATCAGAGAGACTTTAAAGGCTTTTAAAAGCGTTATATGAGTTGTCATAACTGTTTTCTGTTATATTTGTAGGTGTTTATGAAGTCGGTGAAGCTGGAGTGGGTGCTGGGTAATATTGAAGCAGCACAGGAGTTGTGTACAGAGGCCCTAAAGCACTACGAGGATTTCCCCAAACTCTGGATGATGAGAGGACAGATCGAGGAACAGTCAGAGAGCATCGACAAAGCAAGAGAGGCCTACAACCAGGGAGTACGTTTTCAGGAGATGCCTTACCATAATTTAACCTTTTAGAGTGAATGTTTTCAAGTAATGCAAAACTCAAGTCCAAATAATATTAGGAACAAAAAACAGTGAAAATGTGTTTAAAAAAAACAACAACAAAATGTGTCATTGTCATAATGTTCTTCTAATGTGTCCGTTCAGCTGAAGAAGTGCCCTCATTCCATGTCATTATGGGTCCTCCTGTCTCGGCTGGAAGAGAGAGTTGGGCAGCTCACGCGTGCTCGAGCCATCTTGGAGAAATCTCGCCTCAAGAATCCACAAAGCCCTGAGCTTTGGTAAGACACCATACCAGATTTTCTTGCACCCCAGTACAAAGGCAAAATCAAAATGTAAAAAAGGAATAATAATTCTACAGATTTGTTACTGACTAAATTATACCATGGTAAAGGCTCAGCACATGAATAGTAATTCGGTTGGGCTGACGTTGCCACATAAAGGCCCAAGTGACACCAAACCAACCGTCGGCAAATTTCGGGCCATCGTTGAACGTCTTGTCAGCTCACTCCGTTTTTTGTCAGCTCAGGCTTTAGGCTACGTCTACATTAATCCGGAGACATTTGAAAACGGCGTTTTCGTTTGTAAACGCTCTCCGTCCACACTAGCGTTTTCGGACGTTTGTGGATGAGAAACTTTTGAAAAACGCCTGAAAACGCTAAATTCGCCTTAACTGCGCATGCGTAAAGCCCCACAAAAGATCACTGAGATGATACAGATGGGAAAATAAATGATAAAATTATCGTGCAATTCTTCTAACAGGATAATTTGACAGGATAGTGAGTACATTTTCTGTCATCTTTGCAGTACTGTGATATGAAGTGTGCAAAGTAACATTTTAGCAACAGTGTAAAAGTAAATAGCATATAACAGGCACAATACCGGTTAAACATGAATATCTATTGGTACAACATGGATCTCATGACTAAACTTACGTCATCGTTTTCAAATACCTCCGGCTTCACAGTCCACACTACAACGCGAAAACGGCATTTTCAAATTTATCCGCTTTGGAGAGCGTATTCCAAAAGCTACGTTTTCGTTGACTTAAAACGACGTCTCAGTGTGGACGGAAGGCCAAAACGGAGAGAAAAATATACGTTTTCAAACGAAAACGTATTAGTGTGGACATGGCCTTAGTGTATGATTAACCATGTCGGCAGTGAAGCCCGTTGGTGAAAGCGGTCATTGACTGGCTGTTCAGGTTGTCCAGTGCTGTCCAGTGCTCAATAAAAACACAAGTGACAAAAGCAAGCAAATGAATTCATCTCATCTGAGCATTCCAGTATGGACATATTTTCATAATGACATTGTTGTCTGGAATGAAGAAACTGATGACCAACTGATCTATATGATTAATTGCTGCTTTGTTTGTATATCGCCAGTCTTAGCGCTTCCGTTTTCCCCTTTTCGAATTCCAGATATAGACTACCGCCACCTGCTGGCATGGAGAGTTATCTCTCACGCAGGCTAAAAACGTAAACGCTGAATAACAAATATAGACTACTGCCACCTGCTGGCATGGAGTTATTTCCCTCCCGCTGATGCAAAAGTTTTTTAGCAAAACGTACGGGCTAGTTGGACGTTGACTGTAGTCTTCGCAGTGTTCATATGCAACTTTTGGTTCAGATGCAATGTGATACCACAGTCGTTCATTGGTGTGTCTAGGCCTTAAAATTCTGCCAGCAATGAGCATCAAGTCACAGAACCCATTTAATATTTATAAGCAATGCCTTTGCTGTAGCAGGATTCATCAGTTTATCAGCTGCCTAGCAACTAATTACTAATGCTGGCCTTTCAGTTTTCAAACTTAATAGGTGAATACCATGTTACCTAATTGATATTCATTAGCTGAGTCCTCATCACAGTACCATGTAAGACACAACTTTGATCCAACCAAGACTCGTCAGAAAAACGGCAGAACTATTTTTTGTTCAAGGCTACATGCAGCTGTTTCATTTTAATTTCTTAACCGTTTTTATGACTCCCCAAAATAATAGTAGGTCATTTTAATCTCAATTTCTTTAGGCTGGAGTCTGTCCGACTTGAATACAGAGCGGGATTGAAAAACATCGCCAACACACTCATGGCCAAAGCCCTTCAGGAATGTCCTAACTCTGGTAAGCCATGCCTGTCGTCACCCCTGAACAGATTCATCAAGAGCCTCTGCACATTATTACACTTCTAAACTCACTTCTTCTTGTTAGGTATCCTCTGGGCCGAAGCTGTGTTTTTGGAGGCCAGACCACAGCGCAAGACCAAGAGTGTTGACGCTCTGAAAAAGTGTGAACATGATCCTCACGTACTTCTGGCTGTGGCCAAGTAAGTCTTCTAACCAGACTCTAGCCAAAATTCTCCCAACCCTAAATTCCAGTTTGCCCACCCACATTCCTCCTCTGTTTAGTTTTTTCTTTGATCTGCAAGAACAGGCTGACCTTTTCAGTTGCATTTATACCATATGTGTTTGTGTACTGTGCAGATTGTTTTGGAGCGAGAGAAAGATAACGAAGGCGAGAGAGTGGTTCCTACGGACGGTTAAGATTGAACCAGACTTGGGTGACACCTGGGGATTCTTTTACAAGTTCGAGCTTCAGCATGGGACAGAAGTAAGCATTCAGTCACATTATTTCACTAATGTGTTCTTCAGGATCTGTTTTATTCTCAGATCTTTTTGTGTGTGTGTGTGATGCAGTGATTGTAAGTTAAGGATATTTATAAATAAATAGTTCATGCAAAAATAAAAATGTTATCGTCATTTACTCACCTGTTCCACACCTGTACCTGTAACTTTCTATCTTCTGTCGAACATAACGGAAGATATTTTGAAGGATGTGCTGCTTGCTGTTCCCTGAGAGGGAACTCGCACTGCGTCGGTTACGTCACTTTGGTGAACGCCCCTCAGCGTAACGCGTCTGAAAACTTAACATCAGTTGGCCACATGAAAGGCAGGAAGCGCGTGTTAAAAGTAAGCTTCCTGCAGCACAGGTCACAGCCTTCACGTCGGAGTCTGACATTCTTTCCTGACTTGCATAATGAGTTTAAGTCTTGGAACAAGCCATATTCATTGTAGTGGTCTAACCCCCCAGTGTTGGATTATAGAAACATTTTGGGGGCAAAGGAGAACGGCTATGGGGCGTTTCGTCATCCCTAAAAGCCTTGGCGCTGCCCACCAAACCCTGCCGTAACACTTCTTCTCTGGTGGGCTGGGCTAATATGGCAGCAGGTCGGGCTGGTGCGTGCCTGCATACAATGGCTATTATGCAGTTGATGATATTGCGGGAATCGTGGGACTGCGTAAGGCTGCAGACCTGTCTCTCTGTATTACCAAGGAGACGGCCCGTGCCATCTGCCGCTCCATGGCAGCTCTGGTAGCAACGGAGAGGCACTTGTGGCTTAATCTCTCGGGCATCAAGAAGGAGAGGGCCTTCCTCCTGGATGCCCCGTTCTCGCCGCCTTTCCTGTTCGGCGACGCTAATAATGTGGTCGTCAACCGGTTTCAGGAGGTGAAAAAAATCAGTCTGCTGCTTTTAAGCAGGGTCTCCCTCGCCAGGTCTAAGTCCGCTGTCATCAAACTCCTCGTAGCGGCTGAATCAGAGGGAGAGCGTCGCTTCTAGAGCTCCCCTCAAAGAGCTTGAGAGTCTCCAGAGAAGGCCACAGATCCTGAGGACCGTCCTTCAGGCCAGGAAGGCTTCAGGAAAGAGGTCCTAACTTCTTAGACACAGAAGTTCCCTTGGTAAATTTGTTCAAGGCATGGCAATGTCTCCGAAATATATCTCCATGGGTCCTGCACAGTTCGGTTTCGGCCTCCTGCACATGAGGCCCATACAATGTTGGCGGTCTTCTGGTCTCTGAGGAGCTTCCTCCCAGACCTCAAAGGTCACCACGTTCTGATACAAACAGACAATGTGTCGGTGGTGTCCTATCTGAATCATCTGGGGGGTCTGGGATCGCGCCCTCGATCCAGACTGGGGCATCAGATCCACCTGTGGTCCCAGGGGAAACTGTTGTCTTTTAGAGCAATGTACATCCCAGGGGACCAGAATGGAGGGCCTGAAGCCCTGGGAATGGAGACTCGAAGTGCGAGAGGTTCGGCCCAGTGGAGGTGGATCTGTTCGCGTCTCGAGAGACGATACTCTGTCCACTGTGGGTTTTTTCTCACATACAGCTCTCCTCTGGGGTTGGATGCCATGGTGCAGGTGTGCAGAAGCAGCGCCTGTACTTAATTTCCCTGATCGCTCTGCTCCTGGGAGTCCTGCAGAGTGTACGGCGAGATGGGGTCAGCCTACTTTTAGTATACCCGTTTTGGCCGGCCCAAGTATGGTTAGCAGATGTAATACCCTCCTTAATAGTTCACCCTCGACCAGAGCTGTGTAAACTTTGGGTCTAGCTCCATTCCATTCATAGATAGTTAAAGCTATCTTGCATCCCAGATCTGGCTATGTGCCTAAGGTCCCTTCTAGCATGACACGGTCCCTAGTTTTGCTGGCTTTTCATCCTCCACCTCATATTGCGGCAGAAGGAGAGTCTTCATCTGCTATGCCCTGTCATAGCATTGAGTATCTACATTCGGAAGTCATCTCAATGGAGGAAGTCAGACCAATTGTTGATGTGTTTCGGTCCGCCTGTAAGCAGACCGTTAGTAGCTGAATGATCAGGCAATTCCTTTGGCCTAACAGGTGCGTGGTTTACCTGCAGCTTTGGCCTTGAGGGCTTATTCTGCGAGAAGCGAGAAGAGATCTGCTATGTGGCTAACTGGGCTACCCCGAATACCTTAACTAGTTTCTACAGTCTGCACCCTCCTTCTACGCCTGGCGCATGAGTCCTCTCATCCTAAGTTGAGCCAATTGTCGTTACCGACACAGTGCGAGTTCCTTCGAAAGGGAACGTCTCTGGTTACGACTGTAATCCTTGTTCCCTGAAAAGACTAGCTAGCACTTTTAGTTAGTTAGAAAGCATTTTTAGTTAGTTTACTTTTCAAGTTAGACTTGCTAACTCTGTTGTGTGCCGGCATCCCTTTGTATCTTCCGTGTATGCCGTCACACGCCATGTCGTATCGCAACACCAATCAGGATTTAATTAGTTCCATACGTACTTAAGACGCGTCATGTTGAGGGGCGTTCCCTAAACTGTCGTTACCGATGCAGTGCGAGTTCCCTTCTCAGGGAACAAGGGTTACAGTCGTAACCTGAGACGTTTTCCAAGCAATTGGACTGGTGATCCAGGTCTTGTGTGAGATCTCATCTCCTTACTCTGGTGTTGTTCTCTCCCTCAGGAGCAACAGCAGGAGGTAAAGAAACGCTGTGAGAATGCAGAACCGCGGCACGGTGAGCTCTGGTGTGCCGAATCCAAGCACATTCTCAACTGGCAGAAGAACATCGGAGAGATCCTGGTCCTCGTGGCTTCAAAGATCAAAAACACCTTCTAAACTGTGGGACTAATATCAGATTTACAAATCTGAGCATGTTCGGTTTAGCAAATAATGTTGTTTTTATTAAGTCTGTGGATTTTTTTTTTTTTTTTTAATGGCTATTTTTCCACTTTTAGTGTTTGTCCATCTGGAACAGTGATGCTTCAGGGCTGTTTTCATTACACATGCTGTTTTGTCCAGGGTGTTGTAAAGTCTAGTCACACCCAGAGATTGATAGAGAGTCCATTTTGAACATTAATTGCCAGAACGATGCGAGACCCTCTTATTCTGTTTCTTATTATGCGTATGTGTAAATGTGCTGCTTGATTATCAGAAAATAAATGAAGTCTGATCTGTTTCAGATATCAGTGCTGTTTATTTAGGATACTTATGTTAAGGTTTTGATTTGAAATATCGAAACTCTTTCTGATTGTAACTTCTAGAGTTTTTCAAGCTACCAAACTCGGCACAGTCCTTCAGTATAATTTCTACAAAATATATATTTTACTCAAATTTGACTGTAAAATTGCTATATAATCCAAAAACAATTAACAGTTATGTTCCAAATTTGAAGTTGATATCACAAAAATTGAGGTTGCAACTATTTTGTTTAGGCTCTATACCAAAAATAGCCACTGCGTGACTGTTGATGCATTCTCCTGTTACAAATTCATACATTTGTCACAATATAACTTCTAACATATTTCACCCAATATGAAGTTTATTATTTAAAAATGTATTTCCAACTCAACAATAACTCAAACTTTTGTCAAAATTAGAAAAAGATTTGATAATAAAATTGGCAGATTATAAGGTGGGAGGCAAAGGGGGAGGTGTGCTAAGATTCCCACTAGCGGGGCAGTTAACAGGTCAAGGATAAATGTTTGACATTTTTTAGTAGTGACGTTATGAGCCTACTGAATTGTGATTGGTCTATTCTTCCATCTTTATTCACACTGACTTGAGTATAGGCCTACTGTACATCGAAAACAGTTGAGCATCATGGCTACAGCAATGCTGCTCTGGTGTGAAGTTTTGATTAATTCACTATTGAGCTGATGATAGAATATGAGTTAGGTTCAGAAACACGGACATAGAGCTGGACCTGAGCTGTCGACCCCTTCTTTACAACATTTCCCTGAAGATGACCCTGCCCTGCCATTATTATTTCTCTGCCTGTTAATTACTGGAATTTCCTTCAGGGAAATCAAATCAATTTAAAAAACATATGCGGGATGTGATGATTTTATCAGCCTGACACAAACCACACACACACACATTGAAACCTGACACAAATGTTTGGACAATAAAAAGATGAAGGTTTTCGTCTGTCCATACATGGATCATTGTAGAAATAAAAGAGTCATTTCCTGATCACAGCCAGGTCCAGTGAGGAATCAAACCCTTAGTGCACCAGGTTTATAAAGTGATCTCCCAGCCGAAACCGAAACAAAGCGCAAAGTTGATTGATCGCGGAAGTTTTCTCGACTTGATCAGACTAGAGACCTGGTGAAATCAGAAGCGCGATGGCAGCAGCAGCCCGTGACGGCGGAGACACATGAGAGCCTCGACACTTCTCTTTCACCAATGCTGGAATGGACGCGGTTAAGCCTCATCAACGCGCCTCTCGCCAGACCAATAACTCCAACTAGACCAAAAAACGCGTTTTTAAGGTTGATCTTTTTCGGTCGGACCGTTGTTGAAGTGTTCTGTGAGAAACATGTAACAGGCGTTGGACGCCGCTGGACCATGTCCACATTTCCAAGCCCTGACTGGTGCGCGCAAGAGTCCCTCTTCATCCCATGGTCAATGGTAAGATCCATCATCACTGCGCATTACGACTGTATTCTCTCTTCTGTTTCTTGGAAAAAAAAAAACAGTAACTTGCAATACTATTACTAATACTAAAAGCGCTATCAGATTCTAAATTAACCCATTTAATCCCAGAATTAATAAGTGAACACGTGCTAACTCAGTAACACTGCGTGCTTTTCTATAAGGTGAAATAAAAAGTGTATAAAAGTACACTAATAAATGCTGGGTTGTTTCCACCCATGTTTGGGTCAAATATGGACAAAAAAAATAAATAAACCAATATTTTATTTGACCCAAACATGGATCGAAACAACCCAGCATTTTTTTTTTTGTGTATATTTTACTTTTCTATTATAAATTTTCAATGAGACCAACTGATAAAGTAGCCTAGTCTATTAGGCAGTACTGAGGGGGAAATTAATGATAATATTTGCTTTGATTTAATGTAACAATGCTTTGAAATGGCTAATTATAATGTGAATCAGTTTGTTCAAAACGTGACTGGTCACAAATGAGACATGTTTATGCTTTGATCAGAGAAATCCTAAAATTACAACAATAGTCTCTAAATATGATATAGTTGCAGGCCTATTGCCTATGCATTATGACATGTTTTATAGAGCTCGGACAGACAATGGCTTCTGGTCACTTGACTTTATAGCAGCCATGTAAAGATCAAGAGTCTGCACTATGATTTGTTATGTGTGTAAAACACTTAAAGGGATAGCTCACTCAAAAATAAAAAATCTGTCATCATTTACTCGCCCTCGGGTTAATCCAAACATGAAATTTTGAACATGAAAGGAGATATTTTGACAAAAGTTTGTAACCAGGCCGCTTTGGGGCACCATTCCATAGTAGGGAAAAAAATACTATGGAAGTCAATGGTTCCCCAGAACTATTCAGTTTCCCATATTCTTCAAAATATCATATTTATTCAGCAGAACTAAGAAATTCATACAGGTTTTGGAAGTTCAAATGTTTGGGTGAACTATCCCTTTAAGACTTAAATTACCACACTTATCAGTTAGATTAAATGAATTGGGTAAATAATTAATTTAATTTTATATATATTTTCAATAGGCTGCTGGTGCATCAGGTTGCAACATTCTGCACAAAGTAAAATGTTACATCACCAATGAGAAATGGGCTATTGATAACGTGCTTGTTTTGCTCAGTGTGTGAACAGGCCCGCTGTCTGTGTGGCTGTCATGCTGCTGCTCGCAGTGGCCCACGGTAAACGCGCGTGCGATTATTCTGTGATCATCAGCACCTACAGGGCCGTCATCCTGGTCGAGCTCCAAAACCTGGTGAGTGTCATGTCAGATAACCAGAATCCACGTCAAGCACGCTGTTCATGTAGCATATCTGATTTTCTTGTTTGATCTTTTAACAAATTACATAAGCATTCTCTCATAACTACTGGAAGATTAGTTATGAACGTGTTCACTTGTTGCCCTCTTCTGGTTATGTGTAGAAGGTGAACTGATTGAATGTGTTTGCTCTTTTCACTCTTGGCCCAGAATCTGACTGGTTCATTTGACTTATCAAAAGAAAAGGACCACTGTCCTTCTGAGAAGGTACAGCCACCTGTACATAGATACATGTATGTTTCCTTAATACACTGTACTTTGTCTTTGATGTTTTTCAGAGACTGTTGATAAACTGAGCGCTTTTCTTTTTGCTGGCGTCTTAATAATTGTGCGATAGGTTCACCGTATCCTGCGAGACATCTATAATATGACCCAAAACTTCAGATGCTTGAGTGAAAGCAAGAGGCAGCAGCGGGACCGAGTGGACAGAGGCGGGGACATGGCGAAGGTGGTGGGACAGATGGCACAGCTCATCCGGAAAAACTGCTGCAGACCCCAAAGCTTGGTATAGTGTTTGTTTGTTTGTTTGTTTGTTTGTTTGTTTGTTTGTTTGTTTGTTTGTTTGTTTGTTTGCTGATTGAATGATCAAAGATAATCTTAATAATTATGATGTGAAATAAACAAGAGGATTACATAATCTAGAAATGTATTTATTTTTTTGTTTTTTTTGTTTATCAAACTAAAGTTCATATGAATAACTGTAATGTGAAATATACGGAAGATTACATGATCAAGAAATTTATTTATTTATTTATTTATCAAAATAAAGTTCATCTGAATAATTGAAATGTGAGCTAAACAGAGGATTACATCATCTAGAAATTATTATTTGTATTTGTGTATTTATCAAACTAAAGTTCATCTGAATAACTATAATGTGAAATAAACGAAAGGTTACATGATCAAGAAATGTATTTATTTAAAAATCAAAATGAAGTTCATCTGAATTATTATAATGTGAAATGTAACAGAGGATTACATAGTCTAGAAATGTAGTTATTTATTTATTTATAAAAATAAAGTTAATCTGAATAATTAATTATAATCTAAAACAAACAAAAGGTAACAATCTAGAAATTAAATAAGTTGTTTGTTTGTTTGTTGATTGAATAATTAAGAACAATAATCTGAACAATTATAATTTGAAATAAATATATTTATTTGTTTGTTTGTTTGGTCATCGAAAAAAAGTTAATATTAATAATTATAATCATAAATAAACAGAGGATTACATCATCTAGAAATGTATTTATTTGTTTATCAAAATAAAGTTAATCAGAATAATTAATTATAATCTAAAACAAACAGAAGGTAAGAATCTAGAAATTAATTAATTAATTTGTTTGTTTGTTTATTTATTTGTTGATTGAATAATTAAAAACATTCATCTGAATATTTATATTCTGAAATAAATGTATTTATTTATCAAAAAGTTAATTGAATAATTATTTTTGACTGAATAATCGTAATCTGAAATAAACAGGATAACATAATCTAGAAATGTTTTTATTTAGAAATGTATTCTATTTATTTATTTACTAGAGATTGATTGATTGATTGATTGATTGATTGATTGATTGATTGATTGATTGATTGATTGATTGATTGTGGCTTTAATAATCCAAATAAAGTTAATCTGATAGTAATAATCTGAAGTAAAAAGATGATGATTTAGAAAAATTTACTACTTTGCAGGCCAACAGATGCAAGAAAGCATCTTGCGAGCCGGGGAAGAAGCGTAAGGGAAGACATCAGTGGAGAGTGAAAATGATGGGAAGACTCATAAACTGCTGGCAGAGGCTGCTGAGTGTGACGGCGTATTAAATCACAGTTCAGCTCCACACCACATTATTTAAAACAGTATGCACATTCATTTTCCCTTTATCATTATTTATTCACTTTCACTTAAAGAAAAAAGAACAAGTGTTTTGTATAATAATCCTTCAGTGAAATGATAAACTGAGATTGTGTCAAGCTCATAAGAAATCGTATGATTATCTTTCTTCTGGTTGTATATGTTTTATTCAATAGCTCTATATATGGTTTATGCATAGCGAGCTCAAAAGATATTCATGTTAAACAGTTACATGCACATAATGTATATGGACGCTCACATCTGGTGCTGCAAATTGAGCCAAAATGACAGCTGTAATAATTTAACGCTGACTACGTTATTCATGTGTTCTCATTAGTCTAACTAACACTATACAAAATACACTCAGTAACTTATCTCATGTTATTTCAATGGATTCATCTGTTAAAACGTGTTGGGTCGAAGAAGGTGTTTATTTGTCTGAATTACAGTGTTTGAAGTTTTATTGGATAGTGTAATGTTTGGAAACTGTCAGGCATTTCATCATATCAATACTTCCAATATTCAGAAACTCATTATGGACATCACTTTATCCATAATTTTGCTGCTTTGGTGTTGCTGATGTCTTGTTTTGTTGATTCTCTCCATTAGTCCACTTTTACTGTAAGTAGGTTTAAAAATAAATAAATGAATAAAAGCTTTTTTAAAAGACTTACACTGTGAAATGCATTTTGTGTGTGTGTGTTTTTGTTTTAGAACCAATTACTTTTATATTTTCTCAGTCGCAGGGCTTTTATTTTAAAATCGACAGCGCGTGCTACCTGCACGTCAGCATTCACTCATGCGCATGCGCACTATGTCAACTTCCTATTGTCACTGTTTGTAGTATTTTGTGCATATCCATGTCGCTTGAAATTATAGTATTGTTTATGTCTGCTCACATCTCGTTACTTGATGCTTACTTTCCTTTTCTCCGCCGTTTTTTGCGCCACATACGTGTCTCCCATCATCAGTCATGTTAAAGGCAGAGATTTTACTGAGCAGGAAATGTCTCATTACAGGTGAGATTCGTGTATGATACGCTACATTCATCATTAATTAGTGATGTGTAATAAGAGGACCAGATGATCGGGGTGCCGTATATAGTTAATAAGTAGTTACAACTGCTGTAACAAGTATAAATCTCTGTCCTTTATGGTCAGGAAGGGGTATTTGCTGTCAGTCAATCGGCTTTGCCATATGGTCATGTGTAAATACAGCAGTCTGTCACCTGTCATAATGCCTTATAAATACTGCTATTGACAATCATTCCTGTTTAAAGCGGTTTGATATGTTTTATTTGTCTTAACAGGGACCGAATAAAGTCGATGTTTTATCATGCTTACAACAGCTACTTAGAAAACGCATATCCTTATGATGAGTTGAGACCTCTGACGTGTGATGGACAGGACACCTGGGGAAGGTATGAGCTTACAGCAGAAACATTTCTGTTCTTCAATAACAAGGAAAAGGACAGCACACTGCCACAGCGCTCTCCAACTGTATTTAATGAGAGGCATTTCGACAATTTCGCTCTTCGGCAGTATATTAAAATGCATTTGAATAGGTGTTGCCAGCAAACAAGCCAGCAAATAACCAATGAAAACACATTGTATTCTCCCCCAAAAAGAAAATATATAGATTAGGGATGCACGATATATCGGCCACCATATCGGCATCAGGCGATATAATTTTTTTTATGTTAAAGTTATCGGCCCAATAAGAAAAATTGGCTGATTTATTAAAGCCGATAATGGATTATTTCCTTCAGCTGAGGCACTTCAGATGCACACTCTTCGCCGTGATGGTTTTGAATTGCTTGAAATAGGATTGGAATCTCTTAAAGGGATGGTTCGGAGTAATTTCATCCTAGGGTCCTTTGCACCATGACCTTGAGCCAAACGCCTAAATTACCCCACTAATAATGCCCAGAATGGTGCCAAACTTCTAGTACAAATAGGTTCAACGAGGCATTGGAAAGTTTGTATGTACATCTTTATTTAAATAACACTTGCCTGATGGCTTATGCTACCGCTAACCCGGACGTCGAGGTCACTTCTGTGATTTGGGAAAAGCCCGTAAAAGTCTCCCGCGATCACCCTGTGTTGCTGAAAAAGTTTTTGGGTATATCCAAAAAATGTTTTCGTATAATATAAGTTGTGTTGACAACTTAGTGTTAACTAATAATTGTTGCAAACTGGTACTATCAACAAAATATTAGTGCATTCCTAGAACTGGGCGTCGTTACACTTCATCCTTATGCATCGCTTTCTGCCAGGACTTTTACTTTTAAATATGGTATATTGGTCATGTTGGCTATATAAAATTATAATGAGAATATTATAATTCTGTGCTTGGGAGGGACATTGCTTTTAATGGTGAGACTTTTGTTTTTGTAATCAGGTTAAAATTATATAAAAATTGGGATTTAGATTTATCGGCCAATATATCGGTTATCGGCTTTAAAATATAAAGAATTATCGGCTCTCTATATATAAATATATATACAAATACTCTCTATTTGTCCCTTTTTCCTTCAAGTTTTTCCCTCACACTCATTGATGCTCTGGACACATTGCTGGTAGGAAATTCCATTCAACAAGATTCTTCGGTGCCGTACAGTGGTTTTCTGTAGTTCAGATGCAGAGAATGCTTTTCCTTCTTGCTCACAGGTATTGGGAAACCACACAGAGTTCCAGCGCGTGGCCACTCTGCTTCAGGACACGGTGGATTTCGACACGGATGTCAATGCATCTGTGTTTGAGACCAATATACGAGGTAAGGCATCCATATATGTATATTATATATATGTATATATACTGTTGCATTTTTGTATTGCGATATATTGTGACACGATATATATTTTACACCCCTACTTATTTATCTTTATTTATTCTGTATTATTCGGCATTCAGTGAGTGTCACCAGTGCATGCGTTTATAATATGGTGACTTGATGAAATGTGTTTCTGTGTCCAGTGGTTGGTGGGCTTCTCTCGGCCCATCTGCTCTCCAAGCGCGCTGGGATGGAGGTGGAGGAGGGCTGGCCCTGCTCTGGACCCCTCCTGCGCTTGGCCGAGGACGCCGCACGCAAACTGCTGCCTGGTGAGGGAGCTCATGGACACTTCAAAACCAGATTCAAACATATCACTACCTGAAACATATTTAACATGATTCGTTTGTTGCATTTGTCATTGAAGCACAGAAAATGAGCCATACATTTAGTTAAAGATGGCATGAAAAGGAAGTTGCAATAGGGTTTTCTTCACTATTGTGATGTATATCTGAGTGAAACGGCTTCTAGAACAAGAAGAAATGTTGGGCGGGGCTTGATTTTGTCGATGGGGAATTGATTGGATGGTTGTGGTTTGCTATTGGTGGATCTCATGTGAGTGACAGCACTTTGCCCCGCCCTCACGCCAGTAAACGCATCATCAGAGAAGAGATGTCTCTGGAAGAGGGAGGGGATGTTATTTTGATTAAAGATTACAAGGACACATATATTTAAAGTAAAACATAATGATGTGCACGGATAAATGATTTATAATAATTACTGCAATATTCCATTTAAAAAAATAAGAATTGTCAAATTTGATTTCATGGGGACTTTAATGATTAAAAAAATACCCGCAAATAACAAATAAAATGACTAAATGACTAAAACGGAAAATTAAAAATAACGAAATATAAAAGGTGCTATGTGGAGTTTTTCTACTAAAATGAATAAATTGTTTATTGCCTGTGTGTGAAGGGGTTGTAATCTCACAATAAAATGATCCACTTGGCGGGTTTTGCTCTTTTCTCTGAAAGCAAGTATTCCTATTTCTATGTGAAGTGTCCGGGTCGGATTTGCCGCGAAATCCAGTGACTGAGACACAAACTCCACATAATAATATATATTTTTTTTAAAGCACGAGCACTCGCTTGTAAACGTATGGGTTGCAATCTGAAACATCACCGCTAGATGCCGCTGAAAACTCCACAATGCCCCTTTAAAAAAATAAATAAAAAATTACGCAAAAATTAAATTAAAAATGAAAACTAAAATACAAAATAAAAGGTCACTCAAAATATTAATAAATACTATAACAGTATATAATTAATATAAAAATAACACAGATGAATGCGTGCATATAGTGTTTTTTATGTAATGATTGTCTTAACTCTCCATTTATCGTTTTGTTCATTTTAGTTTTTTAGTATATATATTGTATTTCCTGCCATTAAATCAAAAAGTAATAATTTGAAACTGCTACATCATACAGTACATACATTCATCACCAGTTTACCATGCTAATAGTGTTCACAGAAAACAAGACTGAATCTTCATACTCCTATTAATTTTAGAAAAACATGTAGTTTTAAGCATTAGCTAAGCTAGTATCCCAGTATTGGGACATAAAATTGCATCTTTCATAAGGATGTGTGAACAATATTTGCCCAAAATGCATGTATGGATGTATCCAAAACTCCTTGAAATCCTATTCTCACCTTCAATGCACTAATCCTAATCTGGCATTTGAAAATATATTAGAATCATGATAATATTTGATCATGATAATTGAATAATGCTGTCGGTTTTGATCCATTCTGTCCCTTCTCAGCCTTCCAGACGCCCACAGGGATGCCGTACGGCACGGTGAACCTGCTGCGGGGGGTGGACCCCGCCGAGACCCCCGTCACCTGCACGGCTGGAGTGGGCACCTTCATCCTGGAGTTCTCCACCCTCAGCCGACTGACCGGAGACCCTGTGTTTGAGGACGTGGCTCGCAAAGCTCTCAGGGCCTTATGGAGAAGACGCTCAGAAATTGGCCTGGTAAAATCTTTTTATCTGGGATCAAGCTGTTCGTAGTACAGCCGTGATGTTTCTAAAGGGATAGTTCACCCAGACATGAACATGATCTAGTCTCACACCAGGTGGTTACAGGAACTCGGTTATCGGAACTAGCCACCTGTGCTAAGACAATAACACAACGCCGCAGACGAAGGCTTTCTGTATGTTTGTCGTATCGCTGTTTTCCATGTTCGTGGAGTAAGCATATGTAAACTGTGTGTTTACATGACTTTTTAAAGTCCCCATGATATCATTTTAGTATGAATATGTTAGCCTTACTGTTATCTATAAGCTATGTGCTCCAAAACAATGACAAAATTCACATTTAGAAGATATAAGCATTCAAAACTTACAGTCTCACTTCCTCCAATGTGGGTCAATGATTTTGATGACACTTCAGCTTCTCATCAGATTTACTGTCCAATCAAATGCTCTCTAGAATCTGAAGCCCCGCCCCCTACATTATAAATAGATGCTGAAATCTGTCACTTATTCACACATTTACTGTGGTTAATGGCACATATATGGCATATAGGGGATAGGGAACGATTCAGACAGTGTAAATATGCTTTCCATTGGGGCGAATGAACTCTGTAAGTC
Organism: Phoxinus phoxinus; assembly: GCF_949152265.1. Lineage (NCBI taxonomy): Eukaryota > Metazoa > Chordata > Actinopteri > Cypriniformes > Leuciscidae > Phoxinus > Phoxinus phoxinus. Next base: position 22,449,260 of record NC_136893.1, read on the forward strand.
ATTGTTTGTATTTATCTGAAGAAAGAAAGTCATGAATTGGGGATGGTGTGAGGGTTAGTAAATGAAGAGAGAATTCTAGTTTTGGGGTGAACTATCACTTTAACTCCACATTAACAGTACATTTTTACTTCAAACTACAATATATGAGTGTAATGTGTCCTGAATGACCTGCCCGTACCCTGCAGTCCTACTGACCGCACTCAGCCGTCCTTAAACCACCCAGAAATGTCTCTTCTGAAAAGCTTTGACCAAATGCCTCTAATAACATTAATATTTATGTTTTAGCCCCTGCTTTCTTACCAGAATGTTAATCGCTTTAACAGCAACTACTAGGACAGGGTGGCTGGCTGATTAAAAAGGCAAAATCTCTGTTTATGTTGTTTCTCCGTGTGATTCAAGGATAATTGGTTGTATACAACAGAATTTGAGTTCACAGAAAACAGATTATTTTCCCAATCCCTGTTTTCTTTATTGGGATTAAGTATTCAATAGAACTATGAAGCTTTTAGAGATCCAAATCTGATTTAAATGAACAGTTTAGCATTTTGCATAGCTCGACATATTTGCAAGCTGGTTTAAAAGCTTGTTTTATTATTTTTAATTATATTATTTGATAAAAAAAATTATTTAGTTTATAATGTTAGCAAATGATTTGCACCAAAAATTATAATTTAAAACAAAAAATGTTTGTGATCAGTCTCCACCCTCTCTCTGACCCTGAGAATTAGGCTTTAGGGCCACAATGTAAACCCTCTTTGCTTGTGAAATGACATGAGTAGCAATGTTATTTGCTGAGCTCACACACACGTGCAAAAAAATAAATAATTGTATATGACCACAGCGTTCCTACACAGTAGAATTTAATTTGAATGAATGAGGCATTTATATAGCGCTTTCATATGTACTACTGTACACCCAAAGTGCTTTACAATCATATCAGGGGATCTCTCCTCAACCACCAGCAGTGTGAGCATCCACTTGATGAGAATTTAAGTCATTTCCAGGTCTAGATTAAAAAAAAATATTTCTGTTTCTATTGCCCTATTCTGTTTTCTAAGATATGAAATTGAGAAATTCTCTTCTCTGATTGGTCAGATGGCTCAGTCTGTTGTGATTGGTCAACTCTGCTCTGATTGGTCAGATGGCTCAGTCTGTTGTGATTGGTCTACTCTGCTCTGATTGGTCACATGGCCCAGTCTGTTGTGATTGGTCTACTCTGCTCTGATTGGTCAGATGGCTCAGTCTGTTGTGATTGGTCAACTCTGCTCTGATTGGTCAGATGGCCCAGTCTGTTGTGATTGGTCAACTCTGCTCTGATTGGTCAGATGGCCCAGTCTGTTGTGATTGGTCTACTCTGATCTGATTGGTTAGATGGCCCAGTCTGTTGTGATTGGTCTACTATGCTCTGATTGGTCAGATGGCTCAGTCTGTTGTGATTGGTCTACTATGCTCTGATTGGTTAGATGGCCCAGTCTGTTGTGATTGGTCAACTCTGCTCTGATTGGTCAGATGGCCCAGTCTCTTGTGATTAATCAATTGTGCTCGACTTGTTTTTTCAAAGTAGATGTTGTTCGCAGGCAGCCAATGAAGACCATTGGCTGGCGTTATGCAAATATTTTACAAACATAAGTAGCTTTTATTCTTCTTTTTGATAGACAATAACTCCATGTATGATACTTTGAGCTTTGAAACTTTGCAGACATTTTACATTTACTACCAGCTACAGTTATTAACACAAAATACATAAAAGGTCATATCCAAAGAAGCATAATTGGGGCACTTTAATAGGGTGGATAGCATATTCTACCATTATTTTGAAAATAGTATTTCAGTTACATCAGTTACAATATTATTTTCAAACTTATAATATGAATTTAAAATGTTTTTAGTCAGTGAATGTGTGAAAGCATATCAAATGTAAATCTGTAATTTAGCATTGCAGTTTTCATTAATTGCTGTGCATTGAACTTGTCTGGGTTTGGTGTTAATTGATGAGTATGAGCTACAGTACCTAGCCACAATATTCATATTATATTATACAATATATTAAAATCATTTATCAGTTGTTAAATATGGTTTGTAACATTGATCGAGAAGTCTAGAAAAAAATGGATTTTTGAAATAGAAATATGTGCTGTGACTCCATTATTGACATTCACTGTTCTTGTTAACATTATCACATAACCATCTCATCTCTTCAGGTGGGCAATCATATAGATGTCATAACTTCTAAGTGGGTGGCTCAGGACGCAGGGATCGGGGCGGGAGTGGACTCGTACTTCGAGTATCTCGTGAAGGGGGCCATCCTGCTGCAAGATGAGGAGCTGCTGGCAATGTTTCAAGGTAAACATGAAATACTGAATAAAGCAGCTGCATAACACAAGCATTGTACAATAGTTTTACAAGAAAAAACTATTTCAGTCTTTCTACTTCAAAATGTCATGTTTAATTCAATGCCGTTTCTTTGTAATTATTCGTGAAGTTTACTTGCAATTTCTAAGTGAAAATGGTTTCAAAGTAAATCCTACACCAAATTTGTTGAGTGTATGTACAATTGATAACTTGCTAAATTGCTATTCATTTAGATATCATTAGATAATCATCATAACACCAACTAATCCACTAATTGCTGTTTATCTTTTCCTTATCTTGCTTGCGTGAAAGCATTATCAACTTTCAAATGTGTGTTGCAGAATTTGATAAGTCCATAAAGAACTACACTAAGTTTGATGATTGGTATCTGTGGGTGCAGATGCATAAAGGAACAGTATCAATGCCAGTGTTTCAATCTCTGGAGGCGTTCTGGCCGGGACTGCAGGTGAGGAAGCAGATCTTTCTCCGTTCACCGGTCCAGTATGTCACAAGACAAAGGAAAAAACACCATTTTCTGTATATCTGTCATCTATATTTGCATCTGAGAGCAGATTCCTGTGGCGCCTAGTAATGCACATGTGTTTATTTAATATCAGACTTTGATAGGTGATATTTCCAGTGCCACAAAGACCTTCCATAACTACTACAGTGTTTGGCGTCAGTTCGGAGGCCTCCCAGAGTTCTACAGCATTCCTCAAGGCTACACCGTGGACAAACGCGAGGGCTACCCTCTGCGGCCAGGTATCTACAAAACACACGGCACAAGAGAGCAATACATGCATGAAGAGTCCTCAAACCATTGATTAGTTGCTTTTTAAACCATTATATCACATTCCTGAGCTTTTCTGAAAAACATAAAATACATACCGGTATTTATTCATTTATTGTTTAAACGAGTTTTGTAAATAGATATAACCATTTGAAAAAAAAAATGAAAAAAATATATATATACATACATACATACATACATACATATATATATATATATAGTCATTTTTGCATTCTGGGTCAATGTCAACTGAGGCTTTAGAAGTGATTTGATGCCTTTTTTTCCATCAAGTATTTTTGAGACAAATGTTGATAAACATGAAAATGTATGCTTAGACACACTATACACCAAATGTAAGTGATATAAATAATATCAAATGAACTACAGTCTGGAAGGGGTGCCGAGCAAAAGTTCAAAGACCAAATAGTCTACATTTTAAAGAAGTCGATATTTCATCATAAAAGTTAGTTTATGGGAGTAAAGTAAATGTATTCCGTTAGAAAACATTCTAAAGTAATATTTACACTACCGTTTGAATGTTTAGGGTTGGTAAGACTTTTAATGTTCTTAAAAGAAGTCTCTCTCTCTCGCTAAGGCTGCATTTATTTGATCAAAAATACAGTAATGTTATAAAATATTATGACTATTCAGAATAACTGTTTTCTATTGTAATATATTGTCAAATGTAATTTATTCCTATGATTATGATTAAGCTGCATTTTCAGCATCATTACTCCAGTCAGTCACATGATCCTTCAGAAATCATTCTGATATGAGGATTTGATGATCAAGAAACATTTCTGATTATTGTCAGTGTTGAAAACAGTTGTGCAGCTTCATATTTTTGTGGAAACCTAACTAATTTTTTTTTAGGATCCTATGAGGAACACAAGTTAACAGAAAGAACAGCATACATTTCTGTAAAATGTCTTTACTGTCACTATTGATCAATTCAATGCATCCTTGCTGAATAAAAGCTCTTTTATTATAAAAAAAATAATAATAATCTTAGTGTGCCCAAACTTTTGAACAGTAGTGTATGTTGTTTTGATCTTGTTTTGTTCAAGAAGGATTTTGTAGGATTCATAAATGTGGATTGTTTTGTGCCGAGTTATAAGTTCAAGGAATAAACAAATACTGGTAATTCTCATATAACAAAATATTCAAATAAAATGTCTCTATATTGATAAAAAATATTCTTTCTTGCATCAAACTAAAAGACTGAGGATCATACACAACAAGATTTTCAAGTTGTTACAAACACGAACACAACAAACACGCGCAGAAACACACGGCTAGTTGAGTTGACGCATGACAAATTAAACCGACGCGTGTTCTAAAATCAGCTCAAAATATCAAACATGTTTGATCGCGACGACGTGTGTAATACGCCATGTTCATGTATAATATGAAATTACAGAGATTTTCACAACAGCCCTGGAATGTGAGTCTTTTTTTTATGCTTTATAAGGGTTAAGATTGCTTTAAGGCCGGAATACACTATATAACTTTTTGCCAGATTTACAGTCTGGACGGGCGCTGGTTGTCGGAAGTCAAAGCCAGTCTTCAGATTTAAGTTGACAGATTTCACAGAAAATCTTATGATGGGCACAAACTGCTAATTATTTTCATATTTTTTACTTCAGACTATTGATTCCATCCAGTCGTCGCGATCAAACATGTTTGATATTTTGAGCTGATTTTTTGTCATGCGTAAACTCAACTAGCCGCGTGTTTCTTGAGTTCGTGTTTGTAACAACTTGAAAATTTAGTAGTGTATGAGTCTTTTAGTGTGTGATGCCTAGTGTTTTACATTCTGCTGTTAAAAGTCATGTAGAGTGATTCAGCCTTCAGCAACCGCAATGGCTTTGCAAATAACAGTCACAGTTTGCTGTAAAATCTGTGTTGATTAATTTACATGAATATATGAAACTGAAGTAACTAATTGTGTTGTGCAGAGTTGATCGAGAGCGCCATGTATCTGTACAAGGCCACCGGCGACCCGACATTCATGCAGCTTGGCCGGGACGCAATCGAGTCGATTGACAAGATCAGCCGGGTGAACTGTGGCTTTGCCACTGTGAGTGTCTCGAAATGAGTGTCAAACCTTGAGCAACATTGAGACTGAATCCAGCACAGTCTCTAAACGTACTCGTCTTTTTTTATTTCCGCCAAAGGTGAAGGACGTAAGGGACCACAAGCTGGACAACCGCATGGAGTCCTTCTTCCTGGCCGAGACCATTAAATACCTCTACCTCCTCTTCGATCCCGACAACTTCCTTCATAACACGGGCACCGAGTTTGAGCTCGGCGGCCTGCAGGGGGACTGCGTTCTCAGCGCGGGGGGGTACATATTTAACACGGAGGCTCACCCGCTCGACCCCGCCGCGCTCCACTGCTGCAGCCGATCCCAGGACGAGCGCAGGGAACTACAGGACATACTCGTCAGCTTCTCAAAACCACTCAGGCCTCCCACGGACCAATCAGAGGGGACGTCCGGGGACCGGAGCGCCCCGGAGAGCATCGCACTGAAGCCAGGAGAGAAGCGGAAACCTCCTGCGCTCTCCTGCCCCGTGCAGCCGTTCAGCGCCAAACTGGCCGTCATGGGTCAAGTCTTCTCGGACAACTCTTGAACAGACGTTCTCACTGCTAACAATGTGTAAAGATGTAGATTATCTTTGTAATTTAACTTTGGAGAGATTAAATGTTTTCTAAAAATGTGTGGATTTTTCTCCCACCCTTTTTATTAAAAAGTTTTAGATAACAAAAAGTGTTGGTGTTCAGTACAGTTCTTGTAATCAAATCCTCAAAAAATGCATTTCCTGTATTTTCACAAATTCTGCACTTTTACCGTCAGTCATACAATATGGGGAATAAAGGAGAACAATTATCCACTTAAAGGAATAGTTCACTTACAAATGAAAAGTCTGTCATCACTTACTCACTCTTAAGTTGTTTCACACCTGTATGCATTTATTTCTTCTGCTGAACACAATAGAAGATATTTTGAAGAATGTCGGTAACCAAACAGTTGTTGGACCCCATTGACTACCATAGTATTTTTTTGTCCTACTATGGAAGTCAATGGGGTCCATCAACCGTCTGGTTACCGACATTCTTCAAAATATCTTCCATTGAGTTCAACAAAAACAAAAGAAATCCATACAGGTTTGAAACAACTTGAGAGTGAGTAAATGATGACAGAATTTGCATTTGTAAGTGAACTATTCCTTTAATAGGCCACACAAGACTAAACGCTGCTGCTTAACTGAGATTTTAATACTAATGCTACTGTGTCGAGCTAATCAGTCTGGCGTCGAGTCTAAAAAGCGTGTTTTCTCTTCACGTGAGAAAGCCAACGAGAGCATAGCGTTTATAATGAGCATGCCCTCAAACTCTTGCCAGTATACCAGGACAATCTGAGAATGGCACGACTGTAGCTCTGCACAAAGCCTTCTGTTCTTTTGGGCTGGGATTAGTGCATTTGTGGCTGCTTTAACTTCCTCTGAGGCAAATAAACGAATTGACCTGGGTTATTAGCAATCACACAGTACACATTATCTTAGCAGCTGTAATGCCTCGGGTTGTTCTGCTGCATGTTCGACTGTTGTGAGGGTTGCAAGTCAAATTATTCACTTTTGTGAAAGTCAAAATGTAAGGCAAGATTTGGGTGGGTTGTTTGGGATCGGTACGTTTTTGTTAATGTTTTAGACAGAAGTCTCTTATGCTCACCAAAGCTGCAGAAAAAAACAGAAATATTGTGAAATTACATCAACTCTGGTTACCAACCTTTTTCAAAATATCTTCTTTTGTGTTCAGCATAAGAAAGACATTCGGTAACACTTTACTTGAAGGGGTGTAAGACTGACATGACACCTTCATAATCATGACATGACAGATGTGAATATGAAGGAGGTATTATGCATGTTTATGAAAACTGCCATTAAGTGTCATTCGCTCAATTATTACATTTTTAATGCAAATATGACATTGTTTGAGATGTCTTTGTCATGATAACTTGACATAAACCAATACATCATAACCTGTCAGTGTCTTTGTCATGACGACATTACCAAGACAACATAAATTGTCATAAATTTGTCATAAACATGACAAAGCAGATTAATTATCAAACTTAAGAAACCACTTAGCTTTATGGGTTAACGTTACATTAAACTGTCAGGTGGTTGGTTTTGACATTGGCTGTCATGAGGCCATTATAACATTTCAATTTGTATGACAATTTATGTTGTCTTGGTAATGTCGTCATGACAAAGACACTGACAGGTTATGATGTGTTGGTTTATGTCAAGTTTTCATAACAAAGACATATCAAACAATGTCATATTTTCATTAAAAATTTCATAATTGAGTCAATGACACTTAATAACAGTTGTCATAAACATGCATAAAACCTTTTTCATATTCACGACATGTGTCATGATTTTGAAGGTGTCATGTCAGTCTTATGCACACCCCTTCAAGTAAAGTTACCAGACAGGAATACAGGTTTGAAACAACTTCGGGGTGAGTAAATGATGACAGAGTTTTCATTTTGAAGTGAACTCTTCCTTTATTGAACCTTATTGTAAACCTTGACCTGTAGTTGAATTCATACATGTATAGTCAGTGTGAATGATCAAAATAGCTATTCTGGGGAGACTGTAGTCCTGTAGACTCGTGTGTTTTCCACAGGGAGATCTTGATCTCAAACTGCATCTCCTGCTGTCCACCTCCATCAGACTCTCGGCTGGTTTTGCTGAAACCGTGTGACCATGTAGGAGCCGATGTGATTGGAGAAACACCGGAGAACTTTCCGTTACACTTAAGAATCCCCTTCCTATTTCTCCCGGTATCAGTCCCATATCTTTCCACATCTTCTCTAGTGTCTGGCTTACTGTTCCCAGCGGCCCCAGTCCTGTCTGAGTGCTCGGAGAGAGATGCGTATTCAACCTGATGGTAGAGCTTCTTCAGGATGCCCTTCTTTGGCAGGTTCATGTGCTGGTGGTGGGACGACGCTTCAAGAGGTGACGGCAGAAAAGAGCCGCTGAATGTCCTTTCCTTATGTTTCGTTCTCGGGAGGGTAGAAGCGTGTGGTTTACTCTCTGTAACTCCTGAGAATGAAGCATCTGGGATGTTGGGACAGTTTCGGTTTAGCCACCAATGGTTGGCGATGTCTTCCACAGTGGCTCTGTCCTCGACTTTTACGGTGAGCATCCATCCAATCAATGAACATGCCTCTGTAAGAAGAATGGAAAGAGTCACGGTTAATTCTCGTTCATGATGGAGAGCAGATTTATGGAAGCGTGTGAATCTCACCCGATGGGATATCAGGGGTCTTGTATCGTCCCTGGCGGATCTGCTCTCTAAGGATGCCGTAACTTGTGCCATCAAAAGGCATGTAGCCGTAAACCAGAGCATATAACAGCACACCAAGAGACCAACAGTCCACCTGAAGAGCACGTGCAGAATCGGTTATGACGTGTTTGCTGTACAAGCAGTGGGATTTTAAGTATTAAACGCCCTTGTGAATAAGAAGCACGTTGGAGATTATTATTTTCTAAATAAAGTGGTAAATTATGTTTTTTTAAGCAAACAAAGCACCTGCATCACTTCATAAATTTGAGGTTAAACCACTGGAGACATGGATTACTTTCATGATACTTTCACATTACTGTCTTTGCTGGGGCTTGAAATGGTAGTTGCATAGACTGTCAATGGAGGGACAGAAATCTCTCATATCTTAAATATCTTTCTTTGTTTTCTGAAGATGAACGAAAGTCTTACGGGTTTGGGACGACATGAGGGTGAGTAAATGATGACAGAATTTTCACTTTTAAAAAGCACACTAATTTAAAGTATATTTGAAATCATTATGTTTTAATAATCTTTTGTTGCGTTTTAAAGAAGTACTTGTTTTGATGTGTTGACTAACAAACTGAAGCACGTGTAGTACTTAATAAGATTATAATGATTATAATTTAACTGTAGTGTGTTATTTGATATTACATTTAAAGTACATATATTCAAATGCAACTTTGTCATTACAAATCTGCAATTACGAATATATTTAAATACATAACATAATACATTTCTATAGAAATTACATTCAGATAAATGTACCATAAATGCTTGTCAGTACATTAAGCAGCACACTTTAAACCATGTTTTAAAGACAATAGAAGTAATTATGAAATTACATATTAATATATACTTAAGTAGGTCCAAAAAGCATTCTTAATTTTAAATATTTACGTTTAATATAAATTTCTATAATACATTTTCATTTCACTGCAATTAACAGTATTCTCTTAAAGTACATGTGACCCTGGACCACAAAACCAGTCACATGGGTCAATTTTTTAAAATTGAGATTTATGCATCACATGAACGTTGAATAAATAAGCTTTTCATTGATGTATGGTTTGTTATGATAGGACAATATTTGGGCGAGATACAACTATTTGAAAATCTGGAATCTGAGGGTGCAAAAAATCGCAACATTGAGAAAATTGTGCATTTATGTTCGCGATTGTGCTGCATTCACTCACAAAAATAAATGTTTTATATTTTTACGGTAGGAAATTTACAAAATATCTTCATGGAACATGATCTTTACTTAATATCCTAATGATTTTTGGCATAAAAGAAAAATCTATAATTTTGACCCATACAATGGCTATTGCCCGGTTTTGAGACTGGTTTTGTGATCCAGGGTCACATATTATTTCTGTAATAAGTACTCTTTATAAAGTACGCTAGTATACTTCTTTTCACAAGGGTGGGCAAACTGTTGAGACTGATGGACACCTCAGGGCCGTGGTATGGAAGTCCGTTGACAATCTCTGGTGAAGCATACAGAGGACTCCCGCAGAAAGTGTCCAGACGCCGGCCTCTCGTGTAGCGGTTGGACAAGCCAAAGTCAGCTAGCTACAAACAAACAGAGCAATTAGAGACAAATCAACTCTGTGTTAAAATGGGTGACTTACATCGATTGATCTATTTCTGATTCACACAGGGTGGATACAAATAGCAGACGTCCATATGAAAGGTGTTTGATTTTGAAGCAGAATTATAATGATAAATGCAGCTGCAGACATGAATCATATTACACTGACCATCAAACACTTATGAATATGAAGGTTTATGCAGAATTTCTTGCAATTAGACATAAATTGAGCTTACATATGAAATGAAACATCTGTGACTCTCGAAAGCAGACTATATAACGAATAATGAATAAAAGAAAAGAAAATCCAGTTAACATATGGAGACAAAGGATGCCTGTCTGTTACCAACTATGAATCATGGTGAGGTTTAAGAATTTTGCAAGAGTCATCTGATCTGATCCAATGATTGCTATACGGTTTGTAATGACCAAGGAATGAAGCTGTTCTATTGTGCAAAATAATGCAAACATTGTTCCCTTATAATGTTCCTTCATATTCCAGGATGATGATGCTCCAATAAACAGTGCTAAAGTAATTGAAGCGTGATTTCGTAAACACCAGGATGAAGACAAATGCATTCCATGGCCACCAGATCTGCACATCCTTAAACCTTCATGGGGATGTTTGGGGTTCGAGTCGATTAATACTTCATCATCCCTCAGAAATAACATTCCCAACTCTTTTTTTTTTGACAGATTCCAGGAAAATTAAGATGATTAAGCATAATTCTACCTGATGGGTTTTTATTTTATATAGTGTTTCTGTTATTTTGTCCATCGTAGCCTACTTATGATTAAAAAAATTCTAAGTGCATTAAGTGTAAATTGCTTTTCTCAAAGGATTCATCAGTTTCTGTAATGTGATGAAAAATGAAAATGCATGAAACATAATGTCAGTTCTTCATTAATCAGTTTGGGCTTGAATTGTTTACCTTCACATTTAAGTCCTTGTCCAGAAGTACATTCTCGAGTTTGAGGTCACGATGAACCACACCATTCTGAGGGATAACAAGAGATAATAAAAATGTTTAAAAAATCCTATTTACAATTTTTTTGTTTACAGAGTGTAGTCCTAATATTGAAAAATCTTTGATTTCAAGGCTGATTTTAATATACAGACAGCGTTGAGATAAAAAATCGTACTAAATAGAAATTTACATACTGTATATAAATATATAATTTGTATACAGTACTAATTTTTTTTAACTGCTGAGGCAAAGTCTGTTTGCAGTATTTTTAGTGATATTCAGTTTCGTTATCATTTGATAAATGTATAATTTGATACATTTATTAGCATTTGTAGGTGAAATACATTCTGAGCAGCTGATTGGTTCTCCTGAAGCCGGCTGCATGGCCAATCAATTTTTTTGTTCACTCTACGTAACTTTTTTATTTCCGTCCCAAACTGGCTCAACTCAGTGCGGCGCTGCATGGGAATCTTCCTCGCCCCTCTCCGTCCCCCGCACCACCTGCCTAAACCTGCTAGGGGTGTTCTCCCTACTTTCCTTGCAGCAGCTCATAGTGCCTGTATTTGTGTGCATGTTTTAGCATTAGCTTAGTGCAGCGTAGCAGACTAAGCCTATACATTTCATTCATATCAATAAAATGTTGTTTAAATCTCCACTAGAGAATTGTCATGATTGAAATGCCTATTCAAGAACATATGTAGAATGAATGGCATGAGAATTTAAGAACAGAAGTGTGTTTACTTTATGGCAGTAGTGCACAGCAGAGGTGATCTGTCCGAAGAAGTGTCTGGCCTCGTCCTCTGACAGTCTCTGTTTCTCCTGAATGTACTCGTAAAGCTCTCCTCCACTCGCGTACTCCATCACCATCACAATCCTCTCCCCGCTCTCAAACACTGAAAACATATCCACACACATGTCATGAATCATTTGTTGGGTTAATGGGAGTTTCTTAATCTCTATGATACAGCATTTGGCATTAGGATATGTGACAAACAAATTCGTAGTGTGAGACTGTTGTGTTTTACCCTCGTATAGACGGATGATATTTGGGTGCGTAAGAGAGGCGGTGATTTCAATTTCTCTCTGGATGTGAGCCCTATCCAGATCATCCCTTAATCTCTCCTTTCTAATGGATTTAATAGCCACCTGAAGCACACAAACAGACACATTGTAATCAAACACATCATTGAACAAAGCATGAATGTCTGTAAGAATATGGGTCAATCATGTGATGCTCATTTATTAAGTTATTCAAAAATACATGGAAAAAGCAATTATTATTGACTTGAATACATTTCTTCTTAGCGTGCCTCTTGAGGCCAGGGAGTAAGGTTTACATACACAGCTCTTACTGGCCTACGTCCGTTACACTCATCCCCCTAAACCTCACTCCCATCCGGGTCACGGCACCAGATATAACAGTCCTACCTGACCCGTTCTGGGGAGCATTTCCCAAAAGCATCGTTAACCAACTATGGTCGCAAGTTCCGCCGTTATCAGCATAATTCAACGAGTCTGTGTTTCCCGAAACCATCGTTCCAACGAACATTCACAAACAGCATCGCAAAGTTGTGTGGTCTGAACGACAGCTCTCGACTCGTGGTTAGTAGCAGTTTATTGTTTGCATTACATGTGGACTCAATAAATCCTTATCTTGAGCCAAATAAGCAAGCTGACATTTAGTACAAACTGTATCTTTTATTTAGAATACATGTTATGTCTGTAATGTATAGCACATCTAGCATTAATTCGATGTCAAACAAATTCATTAAAATAAGTTATTACTCCAATACCTGCGTGAGGTCATTAAGCAACGTGGCCCATTTGCGAAAATTTGGTTTCGGGAAACAGTCGTGACTAGCTAGTTGATTTCTTCAATGATGCACTGTACTATGATAGTTAAGCAGCGAGTTGTTCGGGAAACGCACCCCTGAGCGGGATTCGAACCGGGTCTCCATTGTGGAATACCACAAGTAATATAAACTTTAATACATCTCTTCTTAGCACGCCTCCTAAGGCCAGGGGAGTGAGGTTTACATTCATAGCTCTTACTGGCCTACATCTGTTACACTCACCCCCCTAAACCTCAATACCATCCGGGTCACGGCACCAAAAGTAATAGGTCCTACTCGACCCGCTCTGAGCGGGTCTCTAGCGTGGAATATCGAAATTTTATCACTGAAAAAACTCTAATGGAGGTGGCCGAAACCTGCTGTCTGTATTATGGCACTGGTAGTGGCATCTGGGAATCTGCCAAGCACCTCTGACCCCAATCAGGAGATGTGGAGAGACGCCTCGCTCCCCTGTCACACATGCACACAGCACCCGGCTCCCTCTGAATGCTGTTAGTGTTTGTCTGCAGGAATCCCAGCTATGCTAAGGCTCCTGGATCCCGGAATACTTCACCTCTGAGTCCAGATGAGTGACAGAGTGAGAGAGAGGCTCAGCTGCTGCTCTAATCTGATTGGACAGTTTTTCCCATTAAAGCGCTCATACGTTTTCAGGCTGTGAAAGAGTGCAGACAGCAGGCTAGGGGAAATATCTCCTTTGTTTTTGTTAAATGACAGACTGAGTGATAAGTATTTAATTAAGTGTGCTAACATCAGGTCTAACTACAGTAGACACGCACACACACACACACACACGCACACACGCACCTATTGGATGACCCCAAAAGTAAGACCCCAAGAGTAATTAACTGAGGTGAATTGCTAAGTAAAGTTGTGTTGAATGGCAGACAGGCCAACTGACATCAGAGGACAAACTGGATATTACTCTTTAAAATAGAAAAAGTCATTATAAATTTTTTATTAAATAAATCAATACAATTTAGCTATTATTAGGAACTATAATAAGAAAAGAAAACATTAACGCCATATTTTTTGGGAATACTTAATTTCAAGTTAAATCAATTATTTATTTTATTTATTTAATAGGCCTACTTGTGAATTTACTTCAGTTAACTTTAAAATGTAATACTTTAGTGTTTTTGTCAGAACTTCTGCCGATACATTTCCATAACTCTTAATTTTCACTGCATAATACTTTTTTGTCAAATCATTATAATTTTATAGAAAGGCATCATTTACACTTTATATATGATCTCAGCAACAGGCTCAAGTATGCCTTCATCATGCCAACTCTGAAACCCGAACTGATATCATTTAGCATTATTATTGATATGATTAAATTGCTATTATTATAATGATTCACTTTTAAATGAAAAACAATCAATAATGTGGATGAAAATCAGTGAAGAGGTCTCCTCTCCATTTATTGAGACACTTGAGACACTTGTTTTGACACATCATATTGACATTTTCTCAAATAAAGACCCCAGTGAACTTATTTACAAAGTCACAAAACCAGATCGGATGCTTCACAAAAGCAAAACAATTTGCCATTTTGTATGGCTGGATTTCAATCTCATCAAACAAAGTATATGTAAAATCGTGAACCAAGCCCAACTTCTTTCTTAAAAACTGAATTTGTTAAAGCAACTATTTTACCCTATATCATAATAATGAAAGTCATCATTTTTAGTTTTCAAGGTTTAGCTAACAAAGCACAATCAAAATCCCTAAACCTCCTTAAGTAATCCATGGGGTTACTCTGGTTGGTTATCATTGCATTACATTATATGAATATTTCTATAATTCCTCAGGATTTTATGTCCATGATTTTTACAGTTATGAAAACCGATTTTTTTTAAATCCCTGATATTTCCATTTTATTATGCACTGTAAATTTCAAATAATCTAAAAAAAAAAAAAAAATTTACCACCTTGAATTGCATTGCTGATTAAGTAGATTAAAGAGGAAATGATAGATAGATATATAGATAGATAGATAGATAGATAGATAGATAGATAGATAGATAGATAGATAGATAGATAGATAGATAGATAGATAGATAGATAGATAGATAGATAGATAGATAGATCATTCAAATGTTTCATATCAGCATGTAGTGACGTGAATTCAAAACTACAAGAAAAGCAATGTCGCTCACCGTTTTTCCACACTGTCTCGCCACCGCGCGCTTGACTTTGCCGTACGTGCCCGTGCCCAGCGTCTCCAGCACTTCATACCGGCGCTTGAGCCTGTGTGTGTGATGGTGTTTCTTCACTCCGCATGAAGTCTGGCGCTGCGCTCGCTCCTCCGGTGTGTGTGTGGAGGCCGCGTCAGTGACCCGCTGCCGCTCCATGGCAACCGCGCGCGGAGGCTCTGCTCACCTGGGAAGTGAGTCGTGTTTTGAACGGACTTAAAAATATTTTTTCTGACATATACGGGATAACATAATAGGAAAGGACACTAGCATGTCCTATTAATAGGAAAGGACACTAGCATGTTCATATTATGTTGAACGTCTCAAACATCGTCTGCCAATATTTATGCGGTGGGATGGTGAGAAGTGGGAGGGGTGTGGAGTCCTGCTGTCAATCATCAGGTGACGCGCATCAATGCCAGCCAGCCTCTGATGGATGGGACTGCTGACCTCAATCCAACCTTACAGAAAACCCTGCAAAATCAGTGTGACTGCAACTCAATGGCTTTTACATCCATGGTTTGCTGTTCAGAGAGGACGTTATTTTTTTAAAGACAAAATTCCATCAAAAAAAGTAGCAAAAATGTCTCAGAAAACTGTTTGTTGTGAGAAAAGGTCTATAGCATAATGATATATACAGATACCAATTTCTTAGAGATATATAATGTAAATCTGACATAGGCTATTGTATTTACTGTGTCTAAAGTCTCCACTTTCAGTGCATTTCTGTTACGAGCAGTTTGAAATTGAAGCTATTAGGGAAAAACTATATGAAGGCCTAAATGTCAAAGATCATTTAGTGACTGACATTATGATCATTTACAATTTACAAATAGAACTGAACATAATATTTATATATTAGTTGCTGAGCTTTTATTGGTATTGTTGTGATTAGAAATGAGACCAAACTGAGATGTATCATGGCTGAGTTCAACTTTTGAAGGTAACTTATAGGGTTACGTAAGTAACCTGGTTCCCAGAGAAGGCACAATGGGGACGCATCCTGCGGAACATGGTGTCTAAAGCACGTGTGAATTCAATCAATCTTATTGGCTGACGGCAGGCTGATGACGTCACATGGAGTGCCCAGGCGTATAAAAAGTGCTTGCCTTACACGTCATCAGATTTGAATTGTCTGAAGGAAGACGCGCAAGCAAACCCTAAGCATGGGAACGTGACCCAGCATCAATATGCTTCTCAGGGAACCTGAGAAGCATAACCCTAAGACATAACCCTAAGACATTCATAACCCTAAGACATTCCCTTTCAAGCGAACTCAACGCTGCGTCAGGAGTTGACTTTATGGGAATGTAATACCCACTATGCCATGCTGACCAATGCCTGTCTGTGCACTGTGAAAGCCACCAGTAGCAACCACAACCTTGTCAAACTTAAGCACTGGCCCTCAATGGGCCTCGGCCCGGAGAAACCAAAATGCATTAGCAACCAATTCGGCCGCATCCTGTGACACCAAGCTCAGTGTTATAGGCGCTAGGAAAACCCTGAAGCCGTTACCCTATGCTCAGCCGTTTATGAAACGGAGACTCTTGCATTAGACCAGTCCGAGCCACAGCTACAGGACAGCCCAGAGCCCCTATGAGCAGAGCTAAGAGGAAGACTATATAGCCTCAGCCAAGTCCATAGCACTACATCTAGCAGCCAAACCATGCCATAGATGAAACACAAAGTCACTCGCACCAACTGGACACCGGGACTGACATTTTCTGACACATTTTCTGAGGGAGGTTCTCCAGTTTTGTTTTTGTCGGAGTGTCCGAAGCGCTACGATCTGTAAAGGGCCCTCTTTTGGGAAGGGGGCTCATGCTCATTTGCATTTAAAAATGTTTTGCTTCCACCCAAATAAGGGCATTTACGGCATGTTATAATAAATTATCTGATGGGTATTTTGAGCTGAAACCTCACAGGAACATCGGGGACACCTGAGACTTATATTACTGTACATCTTGTAAAAAGAGGCATTATAGGTCCCCTGATAGATCTGATAGATTGGGGAGGGTGACAGATGAGAGAGTGGACCACTTCGTGTGGCTTATAGGCAATTGGCTCTTTTATTTAGAAGGCGGGACATATTCCGCCATATTGTGCGTTGCACTTTCTCCCATTCACAGTATTAAGTCGTTGCTACATATAAATTGTCTGATTCCTTTGTCAGTTCTTCTAACTCATCTTGCTCACTTGGGGAAGTCATCTGGGCAAGTAAAACAACTAAAAGTAAACTGACAGATGATGACAAAAAATATAACAATTGGACAGTGAGCAAAACCTGGTCAGGCTTTTGTTATAGCTGAAGGGGCATCTTTAGTGCTCACTGACAAATAAGGTGTTGCCTTTTATTTATTTTTTATACAAGGACTGAAGCTGTCATTATTTTGAACCTCATTCCTGGTCAAGCACAGCGTCCATATAACTCTATTAAAAACACTCGTTTAGTCTGTGTGTTTGTGAGTTAGTGAAGTGTCACAAGTTCATTAACAGATGTGTAAAATATTTGGCACACTCATGTTTACGGTTGTGGGTGTGGGGTGGTGTGGGGTGGTGTGGTGTGGGGTGCGGTGGATCTTTGAAGACTGATAATGGCCCTGCACACTGAAATCCCCCCTATAGGAATCCTGTGGCTGCTCCTATAGATGATTCCTTCATCTGTCTGTCATCTCTCTATGGAAACCTATAAATGGACTCATTATTCTCAGTGAAAAGAAGAATCGTCACAGATATATTCTCAGGGAGAGAAAAAAACATTTCAATTTATACTTTACCCACTGGGAGGGGTTTGAGTTGCCGAAACCCCCAAACCTAGGTAAAAAGGAACATACAATGAACATGAATAGGACAGGCATGCGTTTCTCTGAACATGCTGGAGCAAAGTTCTGCGTGGAGAGGATCATCCTGGATGAACTTAAACTAGAGGAAGTAGCTCACCGGCAGACTGAAATCCACGAGCCCTCCGTAAAGCAGAAGATCTGTGACTCTATAAGGTAAGATTTAAAGACACAAAGTGTTGTTATGCAATGAAAATTATGCAGCCTTTATTTGGGCATCATTTGAATCGGTTATGATTCATATCTATTCCTAATTTTGATTCCAATAAGGTAAAAACAAAAAAACTTGGATATTATTCACATTTATTCTTGTTGCAAAAATGTCTGAATACCAAAAATCAACAGGCTAAAGAATACTTACACAAGGAACTTCTGCCTATGGTTTAAAAAACAACTAGCCTAACTAATATAAAATTCAAGCATTATTAAAGACAAGTAAACACTCAGTAATAAAAAATATAAATGTTTTTGCAATTGCACACATAGAAGCAACTGAACAAAGATATGATTGAAATAAACAGTGTTATAAGATTTTCAGGCATTCAGGTATACAGAAACTGTAATCTAATGTAAAATAACACTGCACTTAATAAATAAAATACAAATTACAAATATAGAAAGTTATTCAGTCAAAAACAGCGAGGGCATTTTCTCTTTGTCTTTTGTTGTTTGATGTTATTGTGGACGGCAGCAGGAATATTAGGCTCCTGTCACTTTAGAAGCTGCACGGATCCAATATACTGTTACACATGCGTTATCTTTGACAACTATTTATGTTCACTTAATATATAGTAACCAACTGTGTTTTTACGAGGACGTTTGACATTTTTGTGTGTATTTGTCCGTTAAAGATGTCTGTCTGTCTGTCTTTAATGAAATCGTTAATGCGTTGGATATTGTTGCTGTTAGTTAATAATGCCAAAGAAGATTTAGAGTTAAACTGTTTTCCATGAACACATTCGATAAAACTCTTATTCTTTCACTGTCTGCAAGGCACTCTGTAGGACAGTGGAAGATTTGGATTGTAACATGGATACCAGTTTTGTCCTGGATCCCTCGGTATTCCGTTCAGGAGAATGGACTTGGTGACTTGGTTTCAGGTGTCAGTGTGGGAATCATGCATCTGCCTCAGGGTCAGTGTACAAGTTCAAGTCACATTTTAAGAGCAAAAAACATTTTTTTTTAAATTCCTGGAATAACTTGAGAATATTTTCCCACTTTTCTTTGCAAAAACACTCGTCTGGTAAATTGCAATGACTTTTTATATCCACTATAAGCTTGTCAGTGTGTTGATTGATACTCAGGCATGGCATACGCTCTTTTGGCTTCTGTCCCACCTGTGTTTGGTCTCTACACCTCCTTCTATCCTGTACTGGTGTACTTCATCTTTGGCACCTCTAAACACGTCTCCATAGGTGAGGGGAAGAGAAAGAATGTAGCTAATGTGAAATGTGATTTTGCATTTGATACAAAATATATTTAAAACATCTAATACTTTTACCAGCATTATCACGCATAATTGTCATACATACTGGACATAGCCTACAATAATAATTTCTGGTGCTTTCAATGCCTTTTAGGAACCTTTGCGGTCATTAGCATAATGATCGGGAGCGTCTCAGAGCGATTGGCTCCTGAGGATCACTTTCTGACCAATGGGACAAATGGATCAGTCGTCATGGATACGGAGGCGCGAGACGTGCAACGGGTGAAAGTAGCCGCAGCAACGACGTTACTATGCGGAATCTTTCAAGTGAGTTTTGCAAATTAAACAAGAATAAACATGAAAATACAAAAGAACGAGAGAGTGAGCAAAGTAACCATACAATGAATAAATGTGTGGGGGAAAATGCATGAAGGAATGTGAAAAACAATCAAATAAATAAATAAGAAAATAAAAGACTGAACAAACAAACAAACCTAACCAGTTAATGTAGAAAAATAAAACAACACATTTTGAAACCAATGCAGTTCCTCTATGTAAGTTCAATTATTTTAAAGTGTTTTTGGTAATTTCGTGTTGTCTTTTTCTCTAGGTTTTATTGGGTCTGGTTCGGTTCGGGTTTGTAGTGACGTATCTCTCCGAGCCGTTAGTGCGGGGCTACACGACCGGCGCGGCCACTCACGTCATCATCTCTCAACTCAAGTACATGCTAGGAGTTTCACCCAGACGATTCACCGGACCCCTGCAGCTGCTTTATGTGAGTATTTCAGTATATCTTGAATCTAACAACGTTAGTTTTGTGGTTACCACCATCCATCCATCCATCCATCCATCTTCTTCCGCTTATCCGGGGCCGGCGGGTCGCAGGGGCAGCAGTCTAAGGTTACCTTACCACTATGTGAAATCATCAATTAGCAATAACCATCGTGTGGTTACACGTAATTTATATGTCCGTAAAAACACCAATTTTATTTCTGTATAGTTCTCAAAATCACTACCGGTGCGTCTCACAGGTGCCGCTCATCAGTAATCACGCCACCGGCCTCGCGCCGTTCTCCCGCGGCCGTCAGTCTCGTCCTGCTCGCCACAGTAAACATGATGAATGGCGACTGTAGAACGCAGAAGCCGAATCCCGGACATTTTGGGCGGTCTCGAAATCCCGGGCAGACTCGTCACGGAGACTCACTAGTAGCCTAGCCTAGTCATTTAACTGCGTTCTTACCGGTAGGCGTGGCTTGGGAGTGGCCTTGTAGGGCAGCGAAGCAAGTGTATTCTGGGAGTTGTTGTCTTTCATCCACATAAGCCACAAATACATGTTCTGGCTTTTCTCAGTCTAGAAGGCTCCAAATTTCTATTACATAATAAATGAGCCATTTTAAATACACATTCATCTTTCCAGAGGTGAAGTATCCCTTTAAGTGTTGGTCAAATGTATTTACGCAAATCAGAAGAGAAGCATATCAAAAGTATTGCGAGCATTGCATTGTGAAAGACAATTACCTAATATGAAAGGTATTTCTTTGATGACACACTGATTAGGTGTGGTGAAAAAGTGAATGTGTAATTTTGTGCGTTGTACTTTGAACATGTGATTACATGTTTGAAAAAACAGACTTTTTGATGATCTGCTTTGAGTTTTGTACTAACAGCTGTGAGATTTTACCACATACTTGCGATAATAGTACCAAAGCGAATAAATAAAAAAATAAAAAATAGCATGTGTTAATAATATTCACTTATTTAAATCAAATAAATGTAATAGATTAATGAAAGTTTTTCATTTACATTATGTAAATGAACATTTTGTAACTTTATGTAACATTGAGGCCCTGAGACTTCCACAGAAGACATATGTAAAAAAAAAAAAAAACATTGTATATATATATACTGTATATTTAGACCACTTGTAATTATTGATTACCATCAGAATGTGAAGAGTTTCAAACAGTATTTAAAAAAAAAATGTTTATGAAAAACATTGCGTACCCAGCCTTTATGATGATGTAAATACTTTCTGCGAGAATATGCAATATAGTTGTATCCCGTTCACTGATCTGTGTCAAAGATATAGAGATCAGAGTTGTGTGACGCTTCCTCAGGGTTTATACTGGTATTGGTTATCAATACTCAAAACCCAAAAAGTGCATTCACATAAATTGGCGTGAGGATTTTAACATTAATAATGAATTAATCTTTTCCCAAACTCACCATTTTATTTCACAGCGCCTCCACCATCACTCGAGGCACTGCACTAATTTGCACTCAGATAAACCCCATCATAGACCTCAGTGTTTTACACAATGGTGCACAAGTAGAATAATGAATAGCTCCCTCTGTAAATTAAAATTTCAGACACATTTTAAAAATACACATTTATTTTAAGGTGACGTAGTTACATTGTACTTAAATAAGTAGTGAGTAATATTAATTAGCTACATGTACTTCGGGTTTAGCTTAGGTTTAGTTACTTAAGTTGTACTGTTATTACTATAGTAAGTACATTAATTTCTCTCTCTCTCTTTAGACTCTGGTGGAGCTGGGCAGTTTATTACCACAGACTCATATTCCCGCTCTGGTGATCAGTCTGGTGGCTCTCACAGCTCTGGTCATTGTGAAAGAGATCAACTCCTGCTACCGTCACAAATTACTCCTCCCTGTCCCCATAGAGCTCATGCTGGTGAGTACATGGTGTGCCGGGATTTTTCTGTAAACTCCAGCAGTGTTCAAAACGTCAGATGCTCAGTGAACAACTTTGGGTGTATCTTTCCAGATTATTGCAGGGACTCTTGTTTCTCATTATACTGATCTGAAAGCTGTTAATGGTGTCGATGTGGTGGGGGAAATTCCCAGCGGGTAAGTGTGTGCTTCACATCACATACAGTACATAGGGATAGATTTTGAGTGGGTGCTGAAAATTTAACTTTTTCTTTTGAAACACCAATCCTCATGCAGAAGGTTAGAAAGTTTTCTTGGTGACTCACTTCTTAGTCTTAATCTCTGTTGACTGACTTTGTTAACCCCATCAAAAAATCCCTAATCCCAAACCTCATGAAATTCCACCCTTACACACCCTCACGTGTGAGATTTACTGCAACTTCCTGTAAGTGTGAGTATCAAATATGATCCATCAGGGTTTTGAGGAACGTTTATTTGTTAATCTCTCGGTCATTATTGCATTGCATTGCATTATATTTTTTGCCCCCACTATAAAAACTACAGAACTTTGGTCATAAAACTAAGCATTTAAATATCATCTCAAGACATTATGCGAGATATAGAGTGATAAATTATATTTATATGCATTTTTATACCGGTAAGTATCTGCTATACTGTTATAAAGATCTAATTGATTTTCATTACAAGCTTATCAGAATTTCATCTCACTTTTTTGGCCATATATCAGTAACTGCATTAAATTGCATATTTTTGCTCAGTTTTGGCCTCTGAAAAAAAAATATGTTTTTATCCTCGTTGAGAATTAGCTTTATATGAGCTATAAAAGCCTGATGTATCAAATATGATACTCAACCAAAAAACACATGCAACTATTTTAATATATTGTCTAATATACAGTCTAAACTGTTCCAATTTTTTTATTTATATATAGATTTTTCAGACTATTATTATATTATTTTACACGTCAGGCTTTACAGGGTTAGGCATATAAAAGACACACACAAAGATTGTGTGTTTGGAAGAAATGGCCTTTGCCCCATGCACCTACAAGCCGAAGCTGTGTTAGTGATCTGTAACCTCTGACCTCTCCGCAGGCTGGTGCCACCCAGAGTCCCAGAGGTGGGTTTCTTCTCCGCAGTGGTAGGAGACGCGTTTGCCGTGGCCGTGGTGGGATACGCCATCAACATTTCTCTGGGCAAGACTTTTGCTCTCAAATATGGATATAAAGTAGACAGCAATCAGGTACAACATATCTCACCCAAAACCGACCCATGTGGCACGTATGCCTTCAGTACACTTGTTCACATAGATAAATTATGCTCTGAAAATGTATGAGCGTTGTGCAGAGGTGAGAGTCTCCCATTGTCCCTCTGCAGGAGTTGTTGGCGTTGGGGTTCAGTAACGTCATTGGTGGCTTCTTCCAGTGCTACTCCGTCACTTCCTCACTCTCTCGCAGTCTTGTCCAGGAGAGCACAGGGGGGAAAACACAGGTGATATTCCACTCAAAAGAAGAAAAAGTGACAGTAAAGACATTTAAAATGTTAGAAAAAAAACTTATTTTTCAAATAAATGCAGGTCTTTTGAGCTGAAAAAAAAGTATCATGGTTTCCACAAAAGCATGATTGTTTTCAAAATTGTTAATAATAATAATGAGCATCAAATCATATTAAAATTATTTCTGAAGGATCATGTGACACTGAAGACTGGAGTAATGATGCTGAAAAATTCAGCTTTGATCAATGGAATAAATTACATTTTTAAATATATTACAATGTAAACTGCTCTTTTAAATTGTAATAATATTTTTTAATAACTGTAATAACTGTTTTTACTGTATTTTTGATCAAATAAATGCAGCCTTGTTGAGCATATGAGACTTCTTTCAAAAATATTTCACAATCAAACCGACCCCAAACTTTTGCACATGCTGTATAAATATATAAAACATACGCTGTCTGTCATGCTCTACTACAGATATACTTTTGTGTCATAGGTGGCTGGAGTGATATCTGCTGTTATTGTGCTCGTTACAGTTTTAAAGCTCGGGTTCACTTTTTGAGGAGCTGCCCACAGTAAGTCATGCACTCAAATTAACACTAGACAAAATATAAAGATACAATCAATATAGAGAGGAGCATTTGTGATGTAGATTTACCTTATGTTATTAAAATACTTGTAATTAATAAAATTCTGTAATTCAGGACCTGTCTCCAAACATTGGCATTCATTGGTGGCTCTTGTGTCCAGTGTTGTTTTTAACTATAATTAAAAAATTTTTTTTTATTTTTTTATGTTTTGGTAATTGAAACAAAGCTTACATAAAATAGAAATATTAGATTAATAACTCAAAATTGAAAAACTGCCTTGGCAACTATAACTGAAATTATGTGAAGTCCTAAAACAACACACACACATAAAATACATAAGCACATAACAAAATTACAAAAACAAAATGGAAAATATAAAAATGAATGCTAATAATATATAATATATATAATACTATAATATTATATTATATAAATAATACTAAAGAGGGGGTATATCTTAAAATTTTAATTGGTTGCATCCACTTGCATCAACTGACCAATGACATTTATTGATTGAATTAAAGTGAATAAATCAAATAAGAAAGACTGCCAGGTTGCAGGGAACTGCACTTAAACATTTGTATGCTATCTGAATATTTTGCAGTAAACTTCAAATGTATTATAGTCCATACTTATAATCAGTATGTTTTAGTCAGCCTATATCATTTACAAATTTTGTTCCTTCAACTATTTATTTAACAAATCCCATATAAAATGGTTTGTCAAAATGAAAGTTTGTAAGTGTGATTGATCCTAGAGCTTTTTGCTAAATTATTAGAATAAATGCCAATTAATAAATACTCTGGAGCCAATGAAAGCTGTGTTTAGAAATAATTAATTTATTATTTTATTTATATATTTAACTACAAGTTTACATCATTTTAAATACGCCTATTTATTGATTGATTTAGGCTACTGTTTTCAGATTAGTACATTAATAATGTATTCCTTCAGTTTGAAGCGGCATTTGTAATCCTCCATTTGGACATCAGAGCAATTTGTAAGTTGCTGTTTGTGTGTGTGTCATCAGGCTGTGCTTTCCACCATCGTGTTTGTGAATCTGAAGGGAATGTTCATGCAGTGTCAGGATATTCCTGCTCTATGGAAGAGCAACAGAGTAGATCTGGTGAGATATGATGATTATTAAAGACTAATAATTATATCTGTCTCCTGTGTATGATACTGTGTCCCGACCCTCTCTAGGCCTTTTCACACTGCGCTTAACGCCGGGTTAAACACTGCTTTTAACCGCGGTACCAAATGTACATAGTGTGTGTGAAACGATGAGGTGTTAGATTGTTACGACTAGATGCTTAGCAATGGACGACCGATTAGGCTACATGCCTCATATTCAAATTGGACAGTCACCAAAACACAGCGTGGTGTATAAACACTAGGCTATGTTTCAATGTTTTGAGGGTAAAAATGTCAAGTGGTGACAGAAAATGTGACAATTGGAGTGAAGAAGAGTCCATTTCATTCTTACCTTTATAGTCGAAAAGTCAGTTTAGTATAAACTTGATAGTAGGTTATGGCAATATATAATATGAGGATGTGCAATGCTAGATCCTTTATGTAAACAGGTTGCATGCCGCATTCGTCCAATCAGTGACACTGACTCCACAAATATGCAAATCAGGACATTAACCTATGGTTTAAGAGTGTACACTGAAATGTCTGCTTATGAATACCCAGGATTAATTGTTGACCACGGGTAAATTATGAGCAGTGTGAAATGTGAAGCAGGGTTAGCTAGTGTGTAAAGCCCTTCTCTGTGTGTTCCTCTAGCTGGTGTGGCTGGTGACGTTTCTCTGTGCGGTTCTGCTGAATCTGGATCTGGGTCTGGCAGCGTCCGTCGTATTCACACTGCTCACAGTGATCTTCAGGACTCAGCGGTGAGCCTGTGTGAAAGTGTATTTGTGTGTCTGTAAAGATAAAGGCTAAGTGTTTCATAACCCTCCTAATGTCTTTCTGTCTAGTCCGAGGTACTCTTTACTTGGCAGGGTGCGTGACACAGAACTGTACTTGGAAACAGAGTCATATAAGGAGGTGAGACTTCCTTGCAGGCAAACTGCTCATACTATTTATGTAACTTCTATCATCTATATTTGTGTTTCTGGTCAGGCTAAAGCAATCCCAGGTATCACTATCTTCCGTTCCTCTGCAATGCTCTTCTATGCAAATGCTGAACTCTATCAAGAGGCCCTGTTGGAGAAGGTATGAATTACACACATGACTAAAGACATGAACCGCCAACAGCTTTCAGCTCGTCTTTCTTTCTTTCTAGAGTGGAATAAATGTTCCAGAGCTGAAAAAGAGGAAAGAGGAGAGAGCAAAAAAGAGACAACAGAAGGGAAAAGATAAACAGGTGAGAGAGGAATGCTGTAAAGAGGAAAACTGGAAACTCTTCTGGAAGGACGAGAACATGAGAGTTTCTGTCCAAATACCACAGCTTACAGACAATCACATACACACATTCATCATTATTACACTAACCATATAGCCTGGCTAACGTCAGACCTCGTCTCATTGAGATGTGGTCTGGGAATCACATGTTCATTTTGTCGTATTTGAGGCTTGGTTTACGAACGCCCAGAGCCGTTTATTGGGCGCTACGAATGTCTATCAAATGCGCCTGTAGCTCATAGCCAATTGTTTCAATTATACCATTATGTAGAGCGACAGAAATTCGATTTGAAGAAGACGATGGGTCATAGATTTATGTGTACACAATGGCGTTCAGTGACTATTGCCGTTTGTGCAAGACAAACATGAGGGTAGAAGGTATATATGGACACTCTACAGACTTTTTATCGAAAAAAACACAGAGTTTATCCGAGAGGTTAGCGTTATTAGAGGTGACAGTCGCACAGGAGTCAGGGCAATCAAGAAGATCCTGCCAGCGTTGCTCCTCCAGAATTACCAGGCTGGAAAGGTAATCGAAAGGTAACTTAAGGTAATCCATAGATATAAACAAACTGCTTCGTCTTGCTGCTCCCTCCCCGTTCTGTGATTGGTCCCCTCGCTGAGGCGAAAATCTGGTCCATGGAATCGAGGCTGTCTAGCAGCGTGCCGTGAATAAAATCGCATGGGGAAACCCAGGCTACTAACCCTACCCCTGAAAGAAAGTTTGTGTAAATATGAAAATGAAAAAAAAAAAAAATTTGTGAATCATTTTCCAACAACCCCTTATAAATTAGGTATAGCTTAAGTTCATTTTATTAAGTATACTTAAAGAAGTAGTTCACCCAAAAATTAAAATTATCCCACAATTTATTCACCCTTTAAGCCATCCTAGGTGAATATATGAGTTTCTTATTTTAAGCGAACACAATCGGAGTTATAATAAATAATATCCTGGCTCTTCCCAGCTTTGTAATGGCATTGAATAGAGCCTGAGATTTTGACGCTCCAAAAAGCACATCCATCCATCAAATAAGTAATCCATACGACTCTAGTTGGTTAATAAATGCCTTCTGAAGCGAAGCGATGGATTTTTGTAAGAAAAATATCCATATTTAAAACTTTGTGAACAGGGCTTGACATTAACTTTTTTTGCTCACCAGGCCAGCCACTGTGGCGAGTGGTTTTCTAAAGTTACTCGACACTCAGCATTTTCACTGGCCACAATTTTGACATTGATACCATAGGGAAAACTGCCATATAGATATTTTTGTATATTATCTCATAATTTGGCAGCAGGTGTATTAGGCATCTGTCACTTTAAGACCTGACACACTGTTATACTGTTACACATGCGCTTTCTTTTCTTTTAAAACATAACTATGTTTACGTGAATACTCGCCAAAACCGGCATTTTGACCGACAACACTTTTGACAAAAATGTATATATTATATGTAAAATTTAACCCGCCAAGATAGCTAGTAGGAGTGACTGAGTAATCACTGGCTTTAGGCAAAGCCTGTGTGCGTTAACAAGAGAGTCGAGTTCTGGCGGAAGGGTGACATTTGACCTGACGTATGAATCCTTCAACGTTTTTCTTTCAAACATCTTGTTTTAGACTAATCGTCACCGGCGTTTTGTTTTGCTCTATTGCCTGTGCTTCCGCATTCATCAATTCTCACCTAAGCTTACACTACGTAATTAACACATACATACAGAGACGTTTTTAAAGTTTTAGTTATTTAAGATGTGAGCTTGTGTAACAGTTTATTAAGCGGTTATGTTTCTTGTTTATAGACTGGAGTTCTGAGAGAGTTAGCGAACAGATTGCTGGTCTCCATGAAGAATGCGAGTGAATCTGTGCACTGCCAAAGAACGGACCATGAACACATCATCAATGACAACGGCATAGCAACAGTAAGCCACGGTAATATGAACCACGGCTTCCAGCCAGAGCAGAAGGAGGAGGAGGAGGAACGGGACAACACGGAGACACACTCCTCCAGCTGCGACAATGTGGAGGATCACACACACTCCATCATCCTGGACTTCACTCCTGTCAGCTTCATCGACACGGTCACCCTGAAAACACTGAAAAACGTAGGTCAAAACAAGTCACTTTTATTTATAGGCCTATATATATCTACAACAGAACAGATTGTTTCAAAAGCAGCGACACATTGATAAACACGACAAAAACAGTGTTAATGTTGTAAAATTATTTTTTCAGCTGTAAAGCAGCTCTACAGAAGATAATAGTAAGAGAGATAGAAAGAGAAATGAATGGAAGCTTGTTTCCACTATGGAATAATAAAATAAAATAAATCGAGTTTTTCTCGCAATTCTGACTTATTTTCTCAGAAAGAATTGATAGAACAATTGTGTAATACAACTTTTTTTTCTGAATGTACAACTCATGCTCCCTCCTGTCTACCAGAGTATGTTGACCCTTATTAGCTTATTATGTTGACCCTTATTATCATTCTACCGTACACATTTCTACCGTAGTTCTCCTCTCGGAGAAAACCTCAGACTCTATTGATGATTTCAGACCGTGGACTATTCAAAACCAGAGATCAGGTGTTTTCAATCTCATCTGAAATGAGAAGTGTTTTCGGAGTAACGTATTACAAGTAACATGCATAATGTAATCATTACTTTTTTATGTAACGAGTAAAGTAACACATTGCAAGTAACATACGTTTCGTAATCATTACTTTTTGATGGAACTGCTAATTACATTCTGATAACTCAAATGCATTTATTTACAGACAAAAAAGTCACTGCAGATGAAGTATTTTCAAGAACAACAGTCACACTAATAGTATGAACTGTACCTGAAATATAGTTAGTGATGCATGATGTCCAATTTAGTGGACAGATGATTGATCAGAATTTCCTCCCAATCTAAAATCAATACTTAAAAAAAGATTGTGAGATATCATCTTGCCTTTCTGAGGGGAAAAAAGTCCCCTTTTTAAAAGTTTTTCGCAATTACCTTTTTTATTCCATGGCAGAAACAAGTTTCCATAGTAATGACATCACATTGAGAGAGAAAAAAATCATGTTGGAAAGATAGCCATTGTAATCTTTCTTCTAGATATTTCAAGACTTTGCTGAAGTAGATGTCACTGTTTACATCGCTGGATGTCAAGGTGGGTAAAATCGGACACAGAAATCGAAATAAAGAGCATTATTAGAATATGCTTAACATATTCAACAACTGCACTTTTTTTGCGGCGGCTGCAGTGTGTGTAGTGCAGCAGTTGGAGCGAGGAGGATTCTTCTCAGAGTCCGTCTCAAAAGGGCGACTTTTCCCATCTATCCATGATGCTGTGCTGCACTGCCTGTGTCTGAGAGAGTTTGCTCTGGTGAGACTGTGATCACACTGAGCGCTTCATTAATCTGTCTCCTGTCACATTCATGTGAACTGTTGCTCTGTCACAGGAAATGCCCTGCGTTACGAGGTTCTGACCAGCAGATATCACCACATCCTCCTTTGACTGATGTGCCTAGGTGAAGACCCCGTGTTACCATGACGACCGGCATCAGGATGATATAAGTCAACATGCCACAATGAAAACATCTAGTCATTTTGAGATGTGTGCAGGGCTGTTAACTCTCACGCAACTGACACTGTTCTCACGCCACACAAAACATCGTGGAGCAGAGAGGACACTGACAACACGCCGACAGGCACGACAGATCAGGTTACTTTTGATATGAAACAAAGTCTTAGCTTTCAAATTCTGTCAATTTTGTTATGAAATTCTAACAATAAATACCGTTTTGGCGCTCTTTAATGTGAGCGCCTCAGTTCAAGCGGCAGTTGAACCGATCATCTCTTCCTCTTTGCTACTAGTTACAGCACCAAATAAACATGAATGAACATCAGAAGGTATGTTGAAAGATACAGAACAACTTACTGAAGGGTATCATGTCTCATGCTCAATCAGTGTTTGCGGAAAGAGGTCAGTAAAACAGCTTGTAAACTATGTACATGTAACGTTACATTTACCTCAGGAAATTCAAAGACCAAAGCTTGTTAGTTAGCAAGAAAAATGTACTCTAAAGAAGAGCATTTTGCTAAATATATGCACTATATATGCATATTACATATTCATTATTATATATTACTCTTGTATCATTAAAAATATTTTAACATTATTATAAACAAAACTTATAATTGTATATTAATTGTATACAAATCAGTTGCTAAATTTAAACTTTAATATTATTGTAATGTAACAGCTGACAGGGTTCCCTGTATAGTTTAACTTTACAGCATTAGTTGAGTTTTTTTCTTCCAAATAAAAAATATTTCCATTACCCTTAAAAATTGCACACATTAAAATTACGCCTAATGGAAACACTTCATTTTCGCAAAAACTCACATATCGCAAAAAAGCTTTTACACTCGCATGAGGTTTTTCAGCAATTCGCAAAGTTTTTTTTGCATTTACAACAGGTCACCTGACGAACGTAAAAGTCACATGATCATTATTTAAAGATGACGCGGTATGTTTGGACAGAAGACGAGACAGAGTTCTTTATTAAACTCATAAAAGACAAAAGTATCACAGGAATACTGGATTCTAAACAGCAAAGAAATGTCACATTTTAAAGTAGGCTTTTAAAGTTTCCTTGCCATTAATGTTGGAAAACATGCCTACGTCTCCTTCCATTAAAACTAATAGGCTTGTTCGACTTGAACCGGCGCTGCACAGACCGATCTGTGAAAAAAGCTATTTTTTCAAAACGCAGTGTAGCTGCACAGCAGACACATATAAGCGCGAGCGTGGTCATTGGCTGTGCTGCGGCAACTGCACAAACCTATGGCGAGGCGGCTTAGACGCAGGAACCAATCAGGGCACTTGCGCCCTGACACGTCAAAGCCCGCCAGAATGGGCGTGGTCCATGACTATAAAGGGACCAGACCTCGCCTAGGAAATCCAGGTTAAATCGACTGAAGCGATCCCAGATCACAGCACAGTAGCACGGCGGGTTACGCAATACTCGTTCCCTCATATCAGGGAACGTGAGGTTACGTTAGTAACCGAGTAGTTCCCTTTCGAGAGGTCTCTCGTATTGCTTAAGGCTAGCTTACGCTATGGGAACCCCCTTCAAAACGCTGTGCGTGCTAACTTTGCTCCTACTATAGCCCAAGGCAGCTGCCTGAGACTCAAGAAGAGTATAAAGTATGAGTCCTAATATAATCCGGTCGTAACGGGCTTCATATAGGAATGTATATAAGAACCTTAGTTCAAGTGGCCATAACCAGACATGGCTAGGGGGAATGTGTTTCACTGTTATACTGAAAGAACCCTCGGTTGCAAAGCGGGCACTTCCAAGTTATAAAACCGGCCGCCTCACAAATATCTTGAATAGGTATTCCACTTGACCAAGCCCAAGATGAGGCCATACTTCTTGTGGAATGGGCTCTGACGCCTAAGGGGCAATGAAGGCCATTAGGCTCATAAGCCAGCGCGATAGCGTCCACTATCCAGCCCAGTGCCCTGATTGGTTCCTGCGTCTAAGCGGCCTCGCCATAGGTTTGTGCAGTTGCCGCAGCACAGCCAATGACCACGCTCGCGCTCATATGTGTCTGCTGTGCAGCTACACTGCGTTTTGAAAAAAAATTCTTCAGTATTCTCCATAGATATATACACTAGATGTCGCCTTCGCTACGGCAGTTCATTGGAACGAATGCGTCAATAGAGCCGCCATCATGGAACAGGGGAGCCCCTCCTCTTTAATGCATCAGCGTCAATATAGGCAAAGGTCTAACAGAAATAAAATCACCATAAATCGTCATGAATGCGATTTTCTAGTTTTTTGGGTTTGTTCCAACGGTCAGACATGTATTTATCATTGAGTCCAGAGAAGAACATTCTTCCTAGTTCAGATTTCGTTCGTGTGAACATCCATACGCAGCACAAAAGTCCGGCATCATCCATGAATTCAAAGTACAGACGGAGATTGGAGCATTACCTAGCTACTTCCTTTGACAAGACCCCTGTTCCAAGATGGCGGCTATTTTGACGCATGCTTAGAACCCCAAGGCGACATCTAGTGTATATATCTATGAGTATTCTCGAGAAAAGGAGTTTTCCCATAGCGTAAGCTAGGCTTACGCAATACGAGAGACCTCTCGAAAGGGAACGTCTTTTCTCCAGTGTTGTGACGTATTTCCAAGTGAAAGGGAATTTTGAACAGAGGTTTTACTTTAGCGCTCCTCTCCATCTCTGCTCATAGCAGAGTAACGGTTTGGAGGGGAGTGGTGAAGCGTTTTCAGCCCAAGCCGTCAAACTGACGTCATCAGAAAAGGAAAGGCGTTCCAGACCGGAAGTAACTTTTCAGATTTTGATTAAAGATTACCACGGCAAACTATTTTTTTCTTTGTATTAACTTGCACGTAAATATTGTTCACCACAAGACTAGTACTATGCTCATAGATAAATAGGGTCAATTTTGATTTCATGTCGACTTAAATGTATTAAAAATTAGTTTGAATATATTCTCCTTTTAGATTTAATTTGAAACTGTAACAAAACAGTGATTAGTAATAGTTATGTGTAGTGCGCGTGTCTCATTCATAGACTGTAAATATAATATCAGAGTTAAAACCAAAGCTTTTTAAAAGAGAACAATACATCGTCACGGTTGTTTAAACCAATGAGCATTTAGCTGTGTCGTCTGCAAGTATTATCCAGCATGCTTTTGATCAGTGCCGTCGCCAGAGTTTTTTGACACACCTCAGCATGACATCAGAGCAAGTCGGACTACACTGGGACACATTCACATCTTGTCTTCATGCTGATCATGGATCTAAGTATGTTTCAGGGAAATAATGTTTATGGATGAGTGAAAACATTGATGTTTTTAACAAGACTGTGGTATGAGAGACAGATATCAGCGCCACACGCGAGTCCCACGGATATAAAGGAATAAGGACATTTTCTACCCAACTACCCGCAAGTGCTGAATTTCTACTGCGTAACACCCCACTGCGTAATGTGACGTCGGAGTGATGTCTTTTCTATGTAATTTTTGGACGTCCAATTCCGGTCCACTGAAGGGGTTGTTTTGTAACGCCCGCACGTCTAATGTTGACGTCTGTGGGACCTCCATGTAAGGGTTATTTATAGTCCAAATGTGGTCGTTTGTGGACGTCTTCAACATCAAATTTAGACTAATTTTAGACGTTGTTTTTATACAACTTCTATAACTGTAGTCCCAGGTTTCAAAAACTATTGAGACTATCAGTAAGCTAGATCAACATTAAAAATAAAAAAATAACATACTCAACATATTCTAACATTTCATCATGTTGATACTTGATACCAGCTGTTTTGACGTGTGTGCTCACTTTTTTGCCAGCTGTTTTGACGTGTGTGTGTGTGTGTGTGTGTGTGTGTGTGTGTGTGTGTGTGTGTGTGTGTGTGTGTGTGTGTGCGTGTCTCACCATGACCCCACACACCCCCTGAACAGTAATAATGGTAGTAGATATTTTATTTACATTATGCACACAAACTCACACATGCACACATGCACACACGCTCACACACTCACACATGCACATTGCACACACTCACACATGCACACACAATCACACACACACTCACACATGCACACACGCTCACACACTCACACATGCACACACGCTCACACACTCACACATGCACATTGCACACACTCACACATGCACACACGCACACACAATCACACACACTCACTCATGCACACACGCTCACACACTCACACATGCACACACGCTCACACACTCACACATGCACATTGCACACACTCACACATTCACACACGCACACACAATCACACTCACACATGCACGCACACACACTCACACATGCACACACACACACACACTCACACATGCACGCACACACACTCACACATGCACGCACACACTCACACATGCACATTGCACACACTCACACATGCACATTGCACACACTCACACATGCACATTGCACACACTCACACATGCACACACACACTCACACATGCACGCACACACACTCATACATGCACATTGCACACACTCACACATGCACACACGCACACACAATCACACACACACTCACACATGCACGCACACACACTCACACATGCACACACAATCACACACACACTCACACATGCACGCACACACACTCACACATGCACACACACTTTTTTAATTGCACATTTTAATATGTGGGTTTGCACCCAAAATGTTTTTTTTTTTTAATGGCACATATGAAGATTTTTGTTTAATGCACTTTAAATGTTATGTGGCTGTATAAGCAATTGTGTTTTAAAATTAAAATTGATGATAAATTACTATTTCCCTTTGCAGTTTGACTGGCCCATTTTACCTGAAACTGCTCATGCAAAAACAGTTGGCACAGCTGATGTTTCAAGAACTGTAGGGCCTAAATAATTATATTTTATTAAATAATTTCAACACAAAATGATAAAAAAAACAGTCATTATTAATCATAAAAACACATGGAAAGGGCATATATGGTGTTGTATTATTGTCCCAAACGATTTACCGAAAAGTGGCCCAATTTAGCTGATATCACCCTATATACCTAGCCTGGCTGACGCCAGACCCAATTCTCGTTGAGACTTGGGTCTGGGAACCACATGTTCATTTTCTCGTATTTGAGGCGTGGTTTACGAATGCGCCGGCGCCGTTTATTGGGTGCTAAGAATGTCTATCAAATGCGCCTGTACGTAGCTCATAGCCAATCGTTTCCATTATACCAGATGACGTATGTAGAGAAATGGTTTAACGCCAAACGCTGCTCTTTTTTCTAAATAAAATTGCGATCTAAACTACTTAGAACAATATCTAAGGCTGCATCAAAAGGTAGCTTCGCGTCTGCTGCCATGTTGACTCCATAGATATAAACAAACTGCTTAGTTGTGTCGCAAAGATGTCGTCATCGTCTTGCTGCTCCCTCCCCGTTCTGTGATTGGTTCCCTAAACGAGGCGAAAATCAGGTCCATGGTTTCCAGACTGCCTTTCAGCGAGAATAAAATCGCGCTGAGCAAAGGCAGTCTGGGGAAACCCAGGCTACTATATACCATTGATTCGTAGTATTTGCTCACCTGTCTAATAAAGTGCACGCTGGAGCGTCGTCTCTGTCAAGGCGAAGTTCGCTGACGTTAGTCTCGAAAACGCCAAGCCGATATTGATCCTTGTTTTAATTTTCCTTTTTTCCCAAAGTCTGCTTGCACATCCATAACAACAACAGTGTGCTGCTAAACATTACGCAGTTGTCCACATCTGTCGTCATGGTTACTATGGCAGTAGGAGTTGAAACCAAGGATAATGAGGATATGCAAGTGAAAAGGGACGGGCACTATTTAAAATTGTGAATATCTCTGAATTTACAAATTCTTGGAAACATTGTAAGTACACAATTGCAAGAAATATAGCTATAACACTGTGCAAGTGGTTTTTGGATGTTGATACACAATTCTTACATATTGTACCTTTAAGCAGTACATAAAGTATTGAATGAAAATGTCTCTGAAACATCTGTGTATTTGACAAATATTGCATCTATTTCACAGTGATAAATGCATTGCAAAAACAGCGTCTCCGTTTTCAGCTCCTCCCCGAGTGCGCGCGACGTCACAGGAAAGAAATTCTGATGGTGTCGTCCGGACCTGTTTTTATTAATGCCCAGAGGGGATTAAAAAACTTGCAAGGGCTTGACTGTCTCGGTGTTTTTACTTTCTGTCATAGCGACTCTAACCTCAGTCTCTCGACAAAAGCATAAAAGAACCTGCAATCGGTGGAGAAGAAGAGACACTTTCAAAGGGGATTTTTGAGAAGTTTATTTCAAATAGCCAGCAGAGTTTGTGTGATTCTCCTGCGTGTTTACTTTTGAATCCATCAGGGAAGTCTCGTTTGCTGGTGCTCTAAAATCGTGAAAATGGATTCACTTTCTGCAAAGGAAATGTCATGTCCAATTTGCTGTGAAATCTTCAAGGCTCCTGTTCTTCTGTCGTGCAGTCACAGTTTCTGTAAAGAGTGTCTTCAGCAGTTTTGGAGATGCAAGAACACTAGGGAGTGTCCTGTGTGCAGGAGAAGGTCGTCACGAGATGATCCTCCATGCAATCTTGTGTTGAAAAACTTGTGCGAGTCCTTCCTGAAGGGGAGAAATGAGAGGAGTTCATCAGGGTCTGAGGAGGTCTGCAGTTTACACCGTGAGAAACTCAAACTCTTCTGTCTGGAGGACAAGCAGCCTGTGTGTTTAGTGTGCAGGGATTCAGAGAAACATGTCAAGCACACATTCAGACCCATCAGTGAAGTGGTTTCATCTCATAAGGTAAGACAAATGTCTCTTGTTTCATAACAATAGTCACGGATATCATTCATACACTCAGTATTTCTCTCTGCCATTTTGCTCAACTTTATAATCACATGTACGATCATACTATACTCTTTTATTTTTTTTATTCTAGGAGGATCTGAAGTTCTTACAAGAGAAACTTAAACACAGGGAGAAAATTAAAGGAGAGTTTGTGAAAACAATTCAACACATAAAGGTGAGGATACAGAATCACGCAGGTATATAGAATCTAAAATTGTATGTAACAGATTCCAGTTTATTATGATTCAATTTCTTTAAAGTCAACTTAACATGTTAATCCTTGTGAAAAACGAGTACACATATAGGCCTATTTTATTTAGTAGCATATACAAAAAAGAAAATGCACAACTGCAAACTACTTAACATGACATTTATTTGCATGGTAATGAAATGCTATTATAAGACCCACTTTTAAGTCGGACTTTGTAACGTCTGTCAGAGCGAAGTCTGCCCAGATGAAGAATAGAAAAGAGACAGACAGTGACTGGTAGTTCCACGAGTCTTTTATATATTTCCTCTCAGTTAAGCACACTCTTCACATACATGTCAGAGAGCGAATGTTAACATTGAAAAGGAAAATACTCTGAAACACGCCACAAATCAAAGTGAAAGTAGCCTAAACACAGTAAAATAACAGTCAGCAGTAGAGCGGTCATCTTCCTCTTTGCGCGAGCCTTCTCACTCTTTCTCTCACTGTGCGTGCGCGCTCACATACGGAACATAAGTCATCTTAAAGACATATTAACATTCATGTCATGAACACTACTTAACACTAGGTGGCCGTTACTACTTAAGGGAATTGTTCACCCCAAAATGATAATTCTGTCATTAATTAAAAACTGTATTAAAGTATTTTTTAATTTTTCAAAGCCAATCTAGCGCTCCATAAACCACTGTCTGCGCGAGTGAGACCGAGACGAGTGTGTCTGCGCGGCGTGCGCGCGAGCGATAGTGCGCGAATGACTTCAAATAACAAGACTTTCTTATTCACCGACATCGGGATGCTGTCAGTGAAGTCATGGTACCACAAGAGCTGTGGAGAGGATAATGGCATCTGAGGAAGACGGTTATGTCTGCAAAGACGGCCTTTGAAGAAAATGCAGCAAAAGATATAACTGTGTTAACTAAAATAACTGTGTTAACTACAATAACTGTGTTAACTAGGCTGACTAGGCGATGTGACGGTAGGCTATAGCCACAGGAGGAAATGTTAAAGTGTTTTTTTTTTTTTTTTTTTTTTTTGCTTTGTTTAGTTTTTTGTCAAAGATTATATAATCTTTAACAAAATGTTTGACATTAGCCTATTTGATAAGCATACACACAGACATACATGCACACAAAAGACAATTGTCTCGCGCAGTCATTAGCCTATAACAGAAGATAATTTCTCTAGTCTATCTTAATAATTATAAATACAATGTATATAAAATATAAGTACAATATAAAATAATAATTAATTATTTATTCTTATTTATTCTTTAAGGAGATGCACTGAATTTTGGTGAATAAGAGGACCTATTTTATTTTAATGCACATATGTGTACATTAGCAGGAAACGTAGCACAGTATGGATGTGAAAGCAGTTATAATTAGCCTATGTGACAATAAAATTGGTTTTGGTTAAAATCAACAAATAATCGTGATCTCATTTTGGCCATAATCGTGCAGCCCTACTTTAAAGTAAACTTTTAATTTGACTATAACAAAGTGTACTTTTTAGAGTTGTACTTAAGTGTGTTAAGAAACAGTTATGACAGTGTACTCTGTTGAAGTGCACTTAAGTTGCCTTTTATTTCATTATTATTATATTATCTGCAAGTAAAGTTTTTTTTTTTTTTTTTTTGCAATGTGAAGTACACTACGATTGCACAAGAAGTTTTTCACTAGTCATAAATTATGTGATGTTTATGTGTGTTCATTCACATGATTGAACTGGAATGTTTCAAGAAGTTGATTTTTTTTAATGCAATCTTTATTAACTTGGTTGTTATTTAAATTGTTGTTGCATAACAACATTAATATGTACGAAAAGAGCATTACTAATAAAATGTATTATTATTAATAAGTGAATGTTATTTAATTTCAGTCTCAAGCTGAGCACACAGACTGTCAGATTAAACTGGAGTTTGAGAAGCTTCATCAGTTCCTCAGAGATGAAGAAGAAACCGCAACCGCTGCACTGAGGGAGGAAAAGGAGAGGAAGAATCAGATGATGAAGGAGAAGCTTGAGGAGATGAACACACACATCTTAACTCTTTCACACACAATCCAAGACATGGAGGAGATGATGAATGCCAGCGAAGTCTTGTTTCTAAAGGTCTCATTTCTGATATATGATTCATTGATTGATCACAACCAATCATTTTAGGAGATAATAAATGATCTGTTTATTCTGCAGAACTTTCCAGTCATGATGGAAAGGTGAGTGATCTACTGGTTTCTTTGGTTCTGATCCAAAGCCACTGTAGTTCTGACTCCCGAATGTCCTTCCAGAGTCCAGAGCTCGCAGCCGGATCCACACATGGCTTCTGGAGCTTTGATTCATGTGGCAAGTTACTTGGGCAACCTGCCGTTCAGAGTCTGGAAGGCGGCGCAAGACCTTGTCCAAAACAGTGAGTCTTTAGAAAAGTGATTCTCAAACATTTTGACTGCAAAGCCCTTAGTGTCCAAGACAGTATTCAAAGGCTAAGAGCGCTAGAGTTCACAAGCTTGGGCCTTTTTGCTCACCAAGGCTCTTTGAATAGAAAGTTCAAAAGAACAGCATTTATTTGCAATATAAATCTTTTGTAACATGTAACTTTGAAGTTTTTGTAACTTTGTAAATGTCTGAACTGTCACTTTTGATTAGTTTAATGTATCCTTGCTGAAGAAAGGTATTCATTTCTTTCAAAAAAATCTTACTGACCACAAACTTTTGACCGATAGTGTTCTCAAATGTTTACAAAAACAAGGAAACAATAAATCATTAAAATGATTAAGTTTCATAATTGCAGATATTTTTTAAAGAACTGTGATTACATAAGGTTTTTCTTTAATTAACAAATAGCAATCTCTGCCTGATAAAATAGTTTAGAGCTGGCGAGTGGCAGTATGTTTTTACTAAACTTTTATAAGTTATATTCAACTATCTGAAAACAAAACCGGGTTCACAACTCATCTAAATATGTTCACCATGGTCCATGTATGTACATAATAAAGAGTGTAAACTATCTATAAAAGCGCATTTTGGTAAGATGTAGATATATAACCGCTATATACATTTTTTTTGTTTTGTTTTGTTACATTTGTATCGTTAGATATTTGAGTACCGGTAAGTAGAACCCGCATGTTTCTACATTTTAAAGTGTAATCTGGCATTTTCTCTCTCTCAAAAAAAAATCCAGTTGTCACTGGTGCGCTGATGAATCGTGGGATAGGCTAGGCTGCGACGAATCCATTCGTTCTATCTTTCGGGGGATCTTAGCTCGGAGCGATTCCTTCGGACAGCAGGCCAAATATGCATAACCTTTACTCTATTTTAATTTCTATCAGGACCACTATCTTCAAGTACGATTGACAATTGACCGTTCGCAAAGACCCGCCCCCCTTAGTTACTGTCGCTTTGTCCGACAAGCTACGCCGCTCTCACGCCACACCATGTTCTCACGCAGTGAAAAATGTATCGCGGAGCAGAGATGAGACTGACAACACGCTGACAGACAGGACAGACAAGGCTACTTTTCGGTTACTTTTGATATTAAACATATTAAATAAAGTCTCACCTTTCAAATTTGGTCATTTTTAAAGAAATTTAAACCATAAATACCGTTTTGTGGCACTTTAATGTGTGTGACAGATCGCTGTAGAGCATCAGCTAAAGCTGCTCGTGAACCGATCATCTCTTCCTTCTAGTTCATTTATAGCATCAAATAAACATGAATGAACATCAGAAGAAATGTTGTTTTAACCGCGGAAAGGCGTCAGTACACTCCGCTTCTCAAGTTCAAATCCTCCCATGTTAATCTACTAACTCTCCTGACTGCTTTGTCGGACAAAATGGCGGATGGCGAAGTATGATTGGTCAGATCACCTGTCAATCAAGCTCCTGCGAAGGGTCAATTAGCATACAGTTTGGATTGGCGGTTTGGTTCTGTTCTGGGCAAGAACTCCCTGCGCATCCATGCAGCCTAGCATGGATAAGAGCCGGGAGAGCATCAATGGGGTGAACCGAACCAACATGCATGTATTGCAGATATCAGTAATTATTTTTAATGACAACATAATTAGAGAATTTTAGTCTGATTCAAGGGGAATCAAAATGCCAAATCCTGACTGACGAGAGGAGCTGGGGAGGGAGGAGGGTAATTAGCTCCTGAGAAACGCGATAGCTGCTGATAATACTGAAGGAGCTTATATGTGATAGGCGTCATATTTCTATAGGTAGACGTGGATCAGCTGATGCGAGCTTGACTAACGTGAACTGACCAGAACTGACGCTACGCTTGATATATGTAAGTGTGAACTCGCGAAGGAGCCTTTGAATTGGGACAGAGACACATTCGGCTTCGAAGAGTGCAGCCTCTGAATCGGGACACTATTGACTATAACAACACTGACAGTAATCAGAGAAAAACGTCTGATAGTGTTTCAGTGTTCATAATCCATCTGAATTTGTGTACAGTTCCCTCTCGATCATATGAAGATCAGAATAAAAGCAGCTGTTGGTTGTGTCTCATCAGCTCCTGTGGTTCTGGATCCGAATACAGCTCACCCAGATCTCCTCTTGTCTGATGATCTGACCAGTCTGAGATGCAGTTCGAACAGTCAAACGCTTCCTGATAATCCAGAGAGATTCGACGAGCATTCCTGCGTTCTGGGTTCAGAGGGGTTTAACTCGGGGACACACTGCTGGGACGTGGAGGTTAAAGAGAGCTCGTCCTGGGCTCTGGGAGTCACTGCGGCGTCGAACCAGAGGAAGGGATGTGATTTCTTTGACACTGGTGTGTGGAGTGTGCAGCACAGACTGTTTGAAGAGTCTGGTTTTCCTGTGGAGCAGAAGCTTGAGCGGGTGAGGGTTCAGCTGGACTATGACATAGGAACGGTGTCATTCTCTGATCCTGTAACCAACACACACCTATACACGTTCACCACCAGATTCACTGAGGCTGTTTTCCCATTCTTCTATAGCTTTTCCCATCTAAAGATCTTATAGGTGAATTGTTTGTAAAAGTTATAGCTGTACATCCACAGCTGACAAAAATAATGTCCCCATTAAGTTGCG
Source organism: Phoxinus phoxinus (assembly GCF_949152265.1). Lineage (NCBI taxonomy): Eukaryota > Metazoa > Chordata > Actinopteri > Cypriniformes > Leuciscidae > Phoxinus > Phoxinus phoxinus. The sequence continues at coordinate 22,491,472 of NC_136893.1, forward strand.
AAAACGTTATTTCTGAATGATCTTATCGTTCAAAAAGTCCATTACATGTTTTAAAAAGTTTTTTTGTTTTGGTTTTGGCGAATGTTAAAGCACCAGTCCTTAACTTTTTTGGGTTCAAAATGACATATCGGAAGGGCATTAAATGCAGTCACGCACATCAATGATGATGTTGTTAACATTAACAATTTGAGAACAAAGTATAATTTGCACAGTTTGACGTGATATAAGCGATCGTTAGATTTAATCAGCGCGATTTACTGCAATGCTTTTCCCCCTTAGTTGGTTAGAACTAAAGTGGATATTACTTGTTCAGATTACATTGTCCAGTGAAAAGTATGGTATAATCTGTGATTCTGAATGACAGTATCCACACCGGCGCGGTGACGGACAGCCGCACATTCTCCTCAAAACATTGGATTCATCCGCGCTGTGGCGCGTCGACGCACAACTCACACAAAGTTTATAATTCAGTGAATAGCAGATTTCGAACAGAGATGGCGACAAAGAGGAAAATCAAATTTTGGCAAACATTATGGGTATGTCTGAACATTCTGAAACAAGTACTGATATTAAAAAAACGTTAGATGATCATCAAAAATGTTGGATGTAGTGTTGGAAATGTGTGAACAGACAAGTAGAGTGAAACAAATGATACAATGTTTCAGTTTAGAGGTGGGAAGATACTGTAGGTTTTTTTCCGCAAACAATTAAACCTTCAAAAATAGTTGGCTACATTAGGACTGATCAGATGCAGGACAATCAGTATAACAGAAAGAAACATTTACAAGCTTGATAAAGATGCTAATAAGTACAAATCACAGATCCTGTTTCGTTTAGAACCGAGTCTCTGTTCCGAGAGGGAATCCGCTCAATAACGGCTTTGAACAATTCATTGACAATTCACAGATCCTTGTATTACCCGATGGGACACACTTAGAGTTGTCAAAATGCAAGTAAGGTTTTACAAATTTTTACTTTCAGTCCTTTGCAGTTTAAAATAATCTTCTAAATGTCTGTCTGTTCAGTAGTCCCTATGTAACAGACGTCAATTTAATTTTAAGTGATAAAAAGCAGTTGCAAGTGTTTTACAAAATACACACTCATCTCTGCACCAATAAAATGTGCAACACTTTACCTTTTACTTCCAAAATATATGTAATATCTAATTCATTTAACTTTCATTGGAACGTTTTTTGTTTATCTCGTGATTTCTGTGCACACGAGTTCATGATGAATGATGATGGGATACGCTTGGCTTCAAATAGTGTGCATTAAGGGCACTGCGCTTTGCCATTTATCAGACCTGTGACAGTCATGCACACTTCTTTTCACGTTCACACGCTCTCAAGTGGCCATGACCACGAGTGTGAGTATTGGGACAGGCCCAGTGCACAAAACTGGGCACTAAGCTGATAGTGAAATTGACACCACGTGCAGAAGTGAACACGTAAGCATACATGACTCATGTACTTGTCTTGTAAAACATCACCACTGTTGTTTATCTAAACATTCATTACCGATATCTTTCTGGCATTTTTTTCTAATCCTGTTTAAAGTACACAACATTTAAGGCCAAATATAATTTTAACTAGACTGTTCACTAGCCTAGCTGTTTAGCGATGTGTGTTTGTGCTTATCTTGACAAATAATTAAATAAAGGTTTGTCTCTTCAAAAATTCTGTCGCTTTTCATGATGTTTATTGCTTGGTCACAGGCTTGTGTGATTTAGGCTAATCACACTATTTATACAAAAAAATGGCATTGAACAGAGCTCTCAAGTATGCAGATTAGGACACACCAGAAACGACATCACATTTTCTGAAGCCTCTCAGCTTTGCTGTAGCATATACTGAAGATTTAATCTCACGAAACGGATAAATCACACAATGTTTTGTGAGATTAATCTATATGCCATATAGCAAAGCTGACAAACGCGTCTAATGGGTAAAAAATAGCATGCTAGTTAATAGTCTTTAATTGGCCTGATTAGCCAAATCCTCTCACATGATAAAATAAATCACTTAAAGGATAATTCCGGTATTTAACACCTTGAGTCTATATTGTAGTTTGTTTTGGATGAACAAGAGTGGTGGACAAAATTTTTTTGACAATGGTTCCTCTCTCGAGTTTTTGACTATAATAGAATTGGCCATGGACCCATTTAACATTGGAGTCAATGGGCATGTCCGAAAATGTCATTAAAACAGCCAATAATGTTCGTTTACAAAACTGTTAAACTCACCGAGTGGTTAGTGGTGTTCGTTGATGATTATAAACAATATATCGTCGCAATATATGATTCCAATCCGTTTATTTTGCTATAGTGGAACTATTTTTTCAGACATTTCACAACCGTGTAACTTCCGCTCAATATTTGAATCTGAAGCGTTAGCACACTCCCGACCACTTGATGGCGATAACCGATGTTTATGTCTCGCGGGACACTCACGGTCACAGTCGAGTTCAACTTCATATTACAAGTAACAATTAATGAAGGTTTTGTTTGTTTATTTCGCTTACTCTCCCGGAGCACAGTTGCTCTGCTCGCTAGCCTTATGAGAAACGGAAGCGAGCAAAAAGACTAACGTTACATCGACCAAATGTAAACAGCCCCCTTTCCGTTTCCGGTAGCGCATTTATATTAACGAGCACTCAGTCCTTCAACAGAATTCAATGGGATTTTACAAAATGACGAATAAAACACGACAGAAACTGAATTTCGCAACACTTTTTGTTTCTGGAACATCAACTAACATCACTAATCACTCGGTGAGTTGCACAGTTTTGAAAACTAATGAACTAATTTGAAACTCTCTATATGGTATAATATGGCTCTGGGCACGGGGAAAGCCCCTTAACTGTTAAAAGGACAAGATATTGCAGCGGACATTCAAACGGATTTTTTTATCATTATGAATATAGAACTGACCTGAAGGAAAATGGTATGTCTACTGTAAATGCAGGTACACTCGCTTACTCGATCTCTTACAATACTCTACTAACTTATAGCTTCAATGAACAATATGGATGAGATCAAACATGTGTTTAAGTTGCTAAGAGTGGTTGCTAGGGGTGTTGTGTAGTGATACATAGAACAGTGAGCCGTGTTTTATATTGAGTAAAACACAGCTATTGACCAATTAGAATCAAGGATTGGAAATAACCGTTTTATAAAAATGAATAAAAACAAATTATGCATGTGGTTTTCCTCAGAGAGCAATGTGTGAAAATTGAGGGTGTAATGTCATCGTTCATGAACAAGAAAATAGCTTACCTCAAGGCTCAAATTTAGGCCCGTTGCTTTTTGGTATGTTTATAAATGATTTGCCACTTTGTTGCCCAGATATTCAATACGAACTTCATGATGATGATACATTAATTAACATAGATATCTAATAATCAAAGTTGCCAAATGGAAGGAATATCATCTCACTTTAAATGTTAGGAAAAGTTATGTTTTTTTTCTAATTAGGGTACATAATGGAAAATAGAGAAAGTAGACACGTTTGATTTATGTGTAGTTTTAGATTCACAACTTAAATTTGATAAACATAAAAAAACTGTAAGTACATGTAACTTACATGTAGCTAAATTACATGTAAAAGATTACAATTTAATTCACTTGGTTTTTAATACATGCTTGAACTCTATCGAGTTGCATTTACACGGGTTTGACCAGCAGATGTCGCCGGCGTGTGTTGTACAATATCAGATCACTAGAAGAAATCGCGCGGGCTAAATCAGTCGAGACACAGGCCAGGCCACAGGAAGTTTTTCCCAGTTCACCGGATGACCTATCTCTTGGCAATCCATGTGAATAGCAGGTAAAGGAACCGAAGTGTTTTACATTTTAGCAGTTGTTTAATATGTTGGAAATAGGAAAAAGGTAAAGGATATTGCACACTTTTTCAAAACATTTGACACAATTGCCAAGTTATTTAAATTTTAGTTTAGAGGGACTAGTTTATACTGATGTGGTTGGAGAGACATTAACAGTGGGTAAGTGTGTTTCATATTAATCTTTCAGTGATACATTTGCCTATTTCTAAGGCTTGGGATACAACAGGAACACAGTGAACTCTGATAATAGGCTACCGTAGGCTATATTAGAGCTTTAGAGTTAAACTGTACTGTTAAAGTTTCTTTTTCAAAACAATGCAATCACTAAATGTAACAACATGACCTCACGCAGAAGATCAGGAAGGTTTCTTGGCGACTCTGCTGACTGGCTTGTTAAACCCTTATCAAACAACATCACTAATCCCATTCCAGACCTTATGAAATTCCAGCATTACACCCCACACATTTCACGGATTTGTGCAGTCCTGAATTCACTGAGTTTACCGTTTTCTTTCTAGCGCAAATAAAAACACACGCACACACACACACACACTGGGCTGGTGGAGCGAGATGGCCTGGCGAAAATGACCTTTGTTCCATTTCAGTCGTTCAAGATTTCATGGAGAAAATTACAGACTCAGAATAGGGCAATATCTCTCAGTCTTTATGTATGGCTAGTTTCATATGTTTCTAGTTGTGAATTTAACTTATGCACAAAATTGGATAGTTTCCATCCCATGTGTACAAGAGAACAAAAGGTCTCTGGATACTGACGTAATCTCGGTTTCCTAAAATGAGGGAACGAGACATTGTATTATTGATGACTCACCTTATTCCTATTTACAACTTTTTCTAGACGACCCGACCCTACCCTACTGCGTTTTAGACTATAGGAGATTTTAAATATCAAACATTTGAAAAGTGAACAATACATCACGGTTGTTTGAACCAATGAATTAAGCTGTGTCTTCAGCAAGTAATTTCCCTGAGCTCTGAACGGAGTTGAGAGCACCTTAAGCCCTATTCGCACTGGATTAGTATTATCTGGGGACCTCGTGTGATTTAGAAATTACCCCCCGACATCTGAATTTCGTGTGGCGTATTCGCACGGGATAGCCAAAGCCTGTGATATTACTCGAAATTACTGACTTAACTCCCGGATATGATGTCAATATAGGCTATTGCTTAGAAATGTCTTGTTATTATAGGTCTAGCTGTATGATATATCATAAACAGAATAATGTCCCTCACCGTATGCTGCTATACATGTCATTCATCTCCATCTAAGCATTCTTTTATCATTCTTTTAATAATTTTTCTGATGGTTTTCAGCTTTCTCTGTCTGCAAATTGTATTGTATAGCGATATGACTCCGCACCCAAAATACTATCAAAACACTCCAACGCAGCCTCTATTCTTCGCGAAAGATGGATAAAAAAGCGCACAGGAAACAAAAACCTTGAAAAATTATATACGACCCCGCCAAATCACAGAGATTAGCAGTTTTCAACTAGAATTGAGCAGTTCACGGTCTCCCCCGACAGCGTTTCCATTAACCGATGTTATGCGGCTACCTCCTATTCCTCACCAGAGATCTCCCCTTCAGTATCCTGTCATCCGTCTGCCATCATCCATCTTCCCAATCCAGTCATCACCTCACATCCACCATCTCCAAAGTACCATACATCCGTCTACAGCAAGCTAAATTACCATCTGCATTCCCTGTTACCATCAACTCCCCATAGCCTGGTTCCCGCTGTCATCTCCACCCTATGCCCTCAATAAAGAACCAGTTGATATCACTCACCTGTCTGTTCCCTTCTGTGTTATGACAACCCCTAGTTTGTGTGCTTGAACACCATTGGCCATTGCCAATGACGAGGATACAGAATCACTGAGACTGAGCAATCACATAGAGAAGGGCAGATACAGACCGAACTGGCTGCCCAGAGAGAGAGACGCATCTGCCCGTACTGTGACCAGCGAGACGTGGAGATAGAGCAACACTTCCTCACCAGCTGTCCCAACTAGGACATTAGAGGGACATTCTATACAAAATTTGAAATACTTTGCCCTAACTTCATTAAATTACACAATAAAACACAACTTCAACTTTTAGTAGGTGGAAAAAAGAGATTGTATCCTACTAGCAGCAATATAGTGTATTGCAGATAGATATATATATGTATCAGATATATAAGTAGATATTGATGCCCGTCACAAAAAGAGGGAGTCGACTAATCAGTGATGTGCTCACACACACACACACACACACACACACACACACGCAAACATTCACTGAATTCTAAATTGTTCATAGAATTCTGAAATGTTGATTAATTGTTCTACTTAGCCTACCATTTATTTATTTATCTATTTATTTTTATGCATGATTGGAAATTATTTGGCAATATATTGAAACAATGGACTTTATGCACAGCTGCACTACTTCCTGAACTTTAGCTCAAAAGCTCCTTTGTTTCCTGTCTGCCATTATTGGACAAACTGATTAATCCAGGTGTGCCTGACCAACAACAATAATCAGACACACCTGGATTAATCAGTTTGTCCAATAATTCAGGAAGTAGTGCAGCTGTGCATAAAGTCCATTGTCATGCCAATAAAGCACATTTGAATTGGATTGTTATTCCAGTCAGGCTTCAGTATTTCTAGGAGAAAGGTGTTTCCCACAGCGTCATCAATGACGCGACATCGAGAGACTGATATTGAAAGTGAACCGTCACATCCTAGGAAACTGTTGAAAAATATCAGCCTACTAAAAAGAGAAGTTGCTGCAATTGGGGAAGCCACTGTGGCTCTTTTTACGTAATTTTTTTTTCGAGCAGACAAAACACAATAAACACGTCATGTTATCTTGCCGACAGTGGCAGATGCTTTGTGTTTGGGAACGCAATCGTGTGAGAGTTCTTCTGGGAGTCCATTAAACCTTTTGATCACAGACTTTGACTCAGTATTTCAGTGTGACCAAACCAACATTAGAGATGCTGTGAGGTTTTTCTGATCACATGATCTGTTGATGCAAAGTTACATGACTCTTTTTGCTGGGCATCGATTTATTTAAATGTATTCGTTAAATGCGATTCCATTGTAGTTTATGTGCATGATTTCTTATCGGATAAAAAATTATCCGCCTCAATTGATTGCATGTTTTTTTATGCACATTTTTAGATCCCAATATCCTAAAAATTTTAATTTAAATGAGTGGATGGAAACATAACATTGACAGGGCAAATCAGAAAGTGGAAGAAAGTTGAATGAATAAAGGACAAAAAAAGAGTGAGAAGATGAATGTGCAGCTGCAGGAAGGAGTAGATAACAGTGGAGGAGCTTCAACGACATGACCTTGAGACTGACATCTCACTCTGATCTGTTATGACACATGCTGAGACATTGTTATTCGACTCCAGGTCAGTAAACCGTATCAAGCTTATTACAAAAATTGGGGGATATATTGTGAACACATTCTGCTTTTAGCGGGTTCAACATTTCAACACAGGGAAACCAAAATAAATGTCATCAGACAGCAACTTCGGCCATCTTCCCTGAGAATTGCATCACTGTTGCCCTGTCATGATACAATATGGGCATTGATATTGCGAAGAAAATATACATTTTCAGAAAGGTGTGTGTGAACTGGCTTGGTAAACTCATGTCAACAATTATTAAAATTGATAAATTGAGAACACAAATAATTCTATATTAATGAGGAACATTCTGACAACAGCTGATTAAAATCACATATTACACTGTGGCACTCATTCTTTATTATTATTATATTATGTACATTTACATAAGTAGACTTTACACCAAACTACCAGTTAAAAATGTAAGGTCATTACATTTAAAAAAATAAATAAATGAAGGGGTGGTAAAATGCCATTTTCACAAAATGTAAAATAAATCTCTGATGTCCCCAGAGTGTGTGTGTGACATCACAGAGTGTGTGTGTGACATCACAGAGTGGTCAGGGGTGTTCACTGATATGCTCACACCAAAATCGCTTCAAAAGATGCTTTCCAACAGGTTTTATCGTAGTTTTTGTCCAACTCCATTGACTTGTATTGAATGTGCTGTGAGGTACGGTATTACAAAAACTACGATATCATATCAGTGAACACCCCTGACCATTCGGTGAGTTTCACGTCTTTGTAAACGAAAGTTTAATGCGTTTTAGGAATGATTGTTCCAGTGCACCTATGCAGCCATTGTGGAGGTGGGGGGTGGTACCACAGAAACCGAAAATTCTCGGGCCAGCAGCATATGTCCAAATTTCCATCCGTTTTATTTAATCGGAAACGATCTGAAAACAGGGCATATAGTGTAAAACACCGAACTTGCCCTTTAAATTGACTAAAAGTGACATTTATAATGTTACAAAAGATTTCTATTTCAAATAAATGCTGTTCTTCTGAACTTTCTATTCAATAAAGAATCCTGGAAAAATAAAATGTATCACGGTTTCCTCAAAAAATACGAAGCAGCACAACTGTTTTCAGCTGATTTCTGGAGGATCATGTGACACTAAAGACTGGATTAATGATGCCGAAAATTCTGCTTTGATCACTGTGATAAATTACATTTTGAAATATATTACAATAGAAGATAATATTCCACATTATTACTGTTTTTACTGCATTTGATCACATAAATGCAGCCTTGGTGAGAATAAGAGACTTCTTTAAAAAAAATCTTACTGGCCCCAAACTTTTTTAGCTGTTAGGCTACGTAAATATTAAATAAAATGTCTCCACATTTTCATACATTTTAAATATGAACATTTTGTATTTGAAAAACATGCTGAGATATTACTTAAAAAATGATTCGCAGTGATCTTATCAAACCAAAAAAATGCACACAATATCAAATTGAAAATTGTTTTTATTAATTATCCCACTCTCTGCTCCACAACACTGCTGTAAGATCTCAGTGCAAAGTAACAAACACATAATACTGAACAACATCAGCACACTAGGCAGATAACAGACCGCCAAACACAAGTGATTATCTTGTGCGTCCCAGGCCTTCTTTTGAAATATAACTACATAGAAAGAAGAGCGCTTGGACAAAATCAGCATTATTACTGCATGACAGTTGATATGCGCACACTCTGGTGTGGTTAATGGCATATGGGTGTCTAGTATGAATCTGACAATGATTTGCTTGCTCATAACAGAGTGAACACTGCTGTGTGTGTGTGTGTGTGTGGTTCAGGTGTAGGGCAGTGCTGTTTGTCTCTGTGCTGGAGAGGATATTAAATGACACTTTCATATAGCAGTGTGTTTTTATTTTCTTCCGCCTTTGGCAGAAGTCTGGCTTCATTCTCAGGTGGAAGGAACTCGAGATGATGCCGCCCCCAGATGGGTGTGGTCAGATGCTGCCAGCGCTGAACAGAGAGAAACAGAGAATCACACATACTGTATATCGCAACATAACTTTTGGTGAGGTTGTGCACGCATTTGTAGATTTCGAAACATTTCTAGCATCAAGAAGTGCCACGAATAGGTGGACTCCATCCAACATCTACTCAAGCCAATCAGATAACAGCCACATTGTGCAATCATAGCACGTCCTTGCTACAACCAATCACATTTTGGGCCGTCTCGTCCTAAAATAACTTTGCTCATTAGGAAGTATATGGTCCATAAAAACTGGAAGAACAAAAAGATAGAACAGAGTGTCAACAAGTAGCTGACTAATAAATATCTGGATTAAACCTCTTGATAGTTTGTGTAATTGTGTAACTCATGTTTGAGTTTGTCCAACAGCGTTTCCCAGTTCTTCAGTCGAGCCGTTTTAATGGATATGAGCAGCTCCGTGGATCTAACAATCCATTAAGCATTATACATAATATAGATAAATATCCATGTGACACAGACATCATATAATACATTTAAAAGTGAAATGCCCAGCAGACAAGCAATATATTTATTCATTGGTTAACACTTGATCACACCAATAATACTTCATATGAATTAGACTTTATTGTAAAAATTACTTAAAGGATCCAAAATAAATGCAAAGATGTATTTTTCAGCATTGCAAGATTTTTATTTGCATTATTGACTCACAAAACCCGAACTGTAGTGATGCTGAGGCTGGTTACATCACTGATGGTGATTTGGGCTCATATTCAGTATTATATACATGGTGTTATGTCCTATAATTGTGTAAGGAGCGTAAGTGTGGAGTACCTCAGAAGTAGAACGGGTCCGTTTAATGCTGGTGACTTGTCGAGCAGAAGAAAGAAATGCATTCAGATTTGGAACAACATGAGCGTGAGTGAATAATAACATAATTTTCATTTTTGGGTGAACTATCCCTTTAAACTCCAACCACAGCTCAATGTGAACAAACTAAACGGCCATAGTTGCACAAGGGTTGCTGTTCCCGCCTCGAGTGTAAAGCAAAACGTGATTGGTTGTAGAGAGAATGTGGTAAGATTGGTCAGCACAATGTGTCTGTGATCTGATTGGCTTGGGCAGTCGGTGGGTGGAGTCCACATATTTTTGTGCATCTTGACGCTAGAAATGTTTCAAAATCCAATTTCAAAAATATGCAGGAATGCGCAGGAAAAAATCCACAAATGCGTACAGCGATCAACAAATGCAGAGGAAGTCATGCACAAATGTACAGAAAGTGATCCACAATTGAATGCTGGCCAAAGTTGTGTTTGTGAAACTCCTGTATTTTTTTCTGGATCTCATTCTTTTGGTTTGTGAATTTGTTCAATATTAGTGAATCTCTTTACATTCATTTGTGGCTCAGAATCTATTTATCTGGAAATATGCAACAATTATAACCCCATACCCCCTACAGAGTAGCTCTTTTCCATGGCAAGCAAAGTAGCAACACACACACATCACAGTCCTACCTCCATGAGAGAGCCTTTGCAGTGCAGCAGTTTGTAGAGGACGGTGACAGGAATGCAAAGCATGGATGAGAGAGCGAGAAACCAGCCCAGCACCTCACCCCACCACGGGTACACATACACGGCATTATACACTAATCGCTTGTAGTTGACCACATGAAACAAGAAAACACCCTGCGAAACACAGACACAAACCCCTTTAATACCCTCGGAAGAATGTGAAACCCAGCATTGACGCGTATTGCACATAAAAACCCACCATACACACTACCGGCGTGATGTAAGACCAGCACCACTTCATATACGGCAGAGGACGATAGCCGATCATACAGGCCACGTCGTCCATGAAGCGATCGGCACCTGCAGGGAGAGTCAGAGAACGAGAGTGAGGCGCTCTGGGTTCACACACGGACTCTGCATGCATATAACACTCTTTTAAAACAGAGGTTCCCAAAACTTTTTTGCCACCCGAAGCCCTTAGATGTCAAATATTTACTTGAAGTACCTGAGATTTTAATTTGTAATATTTCAATAATTTAACAACACATTTGCATGTTCACGGCAGGGTTATTACAAAACTAAAACCATTGGTTCACGGTTCTCTGTCGGTTAATGGTCACATGACATGCATATAAACTACTCAAATATTTTAGGTTCGATTTTTATTTTTTATTTAAAGGGTAACTAAACCCCTGGTCAGAGCCTGACTCCACCCACTGGCAATATTTAAAAAAATGCTGGAAAAGTGGGCAGAGCCCAGCAGAGATACAGGGGGCGAGCCGAGGGCTGGGCTGAGCGGGGGGGCGTGCACCTGAGACCCGCAGTGACGCAGTGATTGACAGCTGCTGTCAGACTCGCTAAGATGGAGAGTGACTAGAGTGACGCAAGTAGCTTTACAACAGAGCGGTCATTTGAAATCGAGGACTTTTCTCCCCCACCTTCCCCTGAAGTGGAGGAATTGTCTGTGTACACAGAGCTAAAAGCATATCAATTCGAGCCGCGAGCTCAAACTGCGGTGTCGCATCGCATTAACTCCCGCATCGCGATCGGCATCCGAAGATGCTAGCGAAGCAGCCGCGCAAGAGAGAATGGGGCCAGTATCTGAGTGGATTATTATTACTATTGACCTCCGTTAAGCATATTTTGCCGCTATGTGAAAAAAAATATCCAGCAAAACGCGCCGGCGGTGGTGGAGTCCATGCAGGAAGAGCAGCGTTTGGCACACAAGTGCATGTAAACACTGGCGCCTAATTTCCAAGTCTGGTGGAAAGTTATGCAGTCCAGCAGTGCTGTTGCTACCGGCAACACTACACCTACGTACCAGCCTAACCACTGTACTAAACACAGATAAAACTAATGCTAAAAATCTACACTATCCTATAACTGATGCAATACTATGCTACTAACTAACTATGCTTCTAACAACACTAACAACTATGCTAAATAACTACCTAGGCTACACGAAATAATCTAAATAACTATATAAATGCTATGCTAACTAGATGCTAAAATACGCTATCCTGATCGTTTTCAATACTAGTAATTTCCAATTCCTGACTCGCTACAGTGGTTTTGACGGAACCAGATGCTTTTATACCAGGGGCTGCCAGGGGCGTGGTGAGCTCGCACCAAGGGCGTGACAGAGTACCCCTGTGTCACAGAGTACCCCTTCGTCACAGAGAACCCCTACGTCACAGAGTACCCCTACGTCACAGAGTACCCCTACGTCACAGAGTACCCCTACGTCACAGAGTACCCCTACGTCACAGAGAACCCCTACGTCACAGAGTACCCCTACGTCACAGAGAACCCCTACGTCACAGAGTACCCCTACGTCACAGAGTACCCCTACGTCACAGAGTACCCCTACGTCACAGAGAACCCCTACGTCACAGAGTACCCCTACGTCACAGAGTACCCCTACGTCACAGAGTACCCCTACGTCACAGAGTACCCCTACGTCACAGAGTACCCCTACGTCACAGAGTACCCCTACGTCACAGAGTACCCCTACGTCACAGAGTACCCCTACGTCACAGAGTACCCCTACGTCAGGAGATTCCGTTTAACCTGAAGAGGGCATCACTCAGACGTTTTTACACCATATATTTGAAAATTAAAACACTTTATACTCAAATGTTAAAAAATTTACTTGAATCAATGAACAGCATTTATGAAGCTCCATTCTACCAGATCATTAACTAAAAAAAGTTGTTTTAGTGTTTAGTTACCCTTTAAAAGTGAAAGGCCGTGTGTCCACCAAAGCATTTTTAGCCAGCTGAAAACGCCTGGCTATGGGCGCTTGAGAGCGTTTTGGCAGCGCAGCATTTTTTTCAGTTGAGACGCTTTGCTTCGCGAAAGTGTTACTAGTGTCTCATTTCACACATATTTTGTTTCTGTGTTGATTCTACACTCTGTGTTTGATTTTTATCTTTAATTTAAAAGTGTAAAGAGAGAGAGAGAGAGAGAGAGAGAGAGAGAGAGAGAGAGAGATAGTGAGTGTGAGTTTGGGCTGAACAACTTGGCCCAAAAAAACAGATTGTGATTATTTTGTCATTTGTCGCGATTGCGATTTGAACTGCAATATGACATTTCATTGCATATGAAAATCTCTACACTGCTGAAACGAGTAAACAAAAAAATGTAACTAAATAAACAAATATTGTACTGCTAATGGAAATAGTTACTTTTAAGGCTGTTCACACTTAGGTTCTCTCTTTACAAGAACCAACCAACACTCCAAAACAAATATTTCTTAAATACTTCACTTGCAAACGTTCAAAGCTTTTATTGTGGTGTAATATTGGTGAAATGCTGTGAACTTCTGCCCACAGAATGAGTTGTGGAATGAGTAATTTCTGTGAATGTGAGGGGAAATGTAGATAAAGCGAATCTAGTGCACATTGCGTTCCTAAATGCGTGTTAAACGCTAGAAGAGATGAAGTTCAGAGAAGCAGCATTTAGCCACTTGCGATTTGCTAATATATATCGCTTTTTCAGTTTTATTTCGATTAATTGCGTGGCCTCTTTTGTTTATTTCAGTGTTACATTTGATTTAGCTGATTTTTTAAAATTTCATCAACTCACAAACCCGTTTGCTATAAACCAATCAGATTTGAGGTTCAGGTTTGAGGCGTCTCTGCTGTGCTCCAAAGAGGCTTCCTAACTAGTTAAACCAAGCAAGACTTCCTCAGTCAACTGAGGATTAAATTTTTAAAATTAATATTTTAAATCCACCAGTTGGGTTTGTCCAGCATTTTTAGAGTGTAGTACGACTTTGATTGGCTGGTTCAGGTGTGTGTGTGTTTAATTGGGATTGGAGCTAAACTTCGCAGGACAGTGTCCCTCCACGGGCAGGATTGGACACCCCTGAGCTAGACCATCATAAACCAGTCTGGACCAGCATGGAAATTCCAACTGGTCTTTTCAGTAGGGTTGCATTTTTGTAAGGATTATGTTTGTTGGCAATGTTTTTGCAGGACCAAAAAAGTATGTTGATCCAGAAACACGTCTTGCACTGCAAAAGCTACAGATTTCTTTTTTTACCATACACCCAGGCCACCACCACACACTCCCAGAAGGCTTGCCAAAGCATAGTAATCCCACTCGCCGAGTAATAGTCAAACAGCTGGAACACATACATCCCTCCCTGTACAGAGAGAGAGAGAGACTGTTACCAAAAATACATCCAGGAAACATAATGTGGAGATATGAACTCTACTGATGTATCATATACTTCACTATGGGCCTCAGACGTACCTCGGTCACCATGGAAAGATCGATAGTAAAGCAGGTAAAGCAGCATATTGCGACGACAACTTCACGACGCACAGAGCCTATGAATGTCTTCGGGGGCAGCATGTCCATTACTCCAGTTATAAAGCCTTCAACACCAACAAACTGAGAGAGAGAAAGAGAGAAAACAGAAAAATTAGTATATTTTAAAAGGAAGCTAATGGTCTAACCAAGAAATATGTGGGCAACAAGGACAGCTGAATGTTAAACATTGTTGCTAGTCTAAGAGCTCTGAGGCTAATCTGAGGCTCTGAGTGAACATTAAGGGCCGTTCACTCAGGATGTGTTCTTGCATTCCTGCGCTGTTCTCTGATGGTTGCTTTACGTACACGTGTGTCACACTGACAGAGATGAAATGGCTAGAGGTTGGCGAGTTGCTGAACAGTAGTGTTGGTAGCTAGTATGCAACTGTAGTGTACTTCAAATCTTAAAAATATTTCATGTTTAACATGCATCGTCTGAAAACATAGTTCGCACTTAAGTATATTATTTTACATATATCATGTAATAAGTACGCATATTAAAAGTAGGCAAAAGTGTACTTCTTTTTCACAAGGGTAAAGCTGCTTTGCTGAGCTTCAAATTAAAAACAGATTAAAATAATATTCCGTTTGATTCTATGTGCACCACCTTGTGGTTTTTGAGCACAAGAATGAGCCACTTTAGGGGATAGTTCACCCAAAAATGTTGATTATGTTATCAATTTTCTCACCCTCAAGTTGTTCCAAACCTGTATGAGTTTATAACAGATTTAAATTTTTGGGTGAACTATCGTCGTAGAAGTAGTTCCAGATACGGTTCAGGCAAAGACATTTTTGTGTAACTTGATGTCTTATCAGAGCTTTTCAAGATAACCTTCTTGAGGTTTTTCAGAACATTCTTTATGAAATGGATTGCAATTTAATCATCTTGAGCTTACTAAAATGTATAGCAGGATTTGTGTCATAAATAAATGGGTGGGGCCTCACCTGACTGTCCAATCCCAACACCAGAAGCATGAGAAAGAACAGTACCGCCCACAGCGGCGCTAAAGGCATGAGCGACACTGCTTTTGGATAGGCAATAAACGCTAAACCAGGACCTGAGGGAAAAGAAGATCCACATGTTGATGTATCATAATATTTACATGGTACTGATGTATCATAATATGTACATGGTACTGATGTATCATAGTATTTACATGGTAAGTATTTTCTGGCACAATGGCACTACCATGGTACCAAGTCTAAAAGCCTATTGTAATAGTATGTTTCATGAAATCTAGGAGAATGAAGGACCAGAGAGCGTGATGAGGACAAACGCATATCTCACCACTTTCTGCCACATTACTGATGTCAACGCCTTGTTCGGCCGCCATGAATCCCAGAACTGAGAAAACAACAAACCCTGCAAAGAAGCTTGTGCCGCTGTTTATAAGAGCCAGAATGAAAGCATCCCTAAATAGAGAGAGAAATCACCATGGGATTAGCATGTAGCAGAACACGCCACGCACAGGGTTAAACTGGCTGGATTCTGAACTCATGCAACCTCTGATCTCTGATCACATGCATGCAAACACACACGCACTACTGTCCCACAGGGATGCTGCGGGATTATGAAGCCATAAAGAAAAAAACACTTTTTTTTGGCAGGGAGGCCTTTGTGTTTATATACAGACAAAAGAACAATAAACTATTCTCTGTACAACACAATACATACACTGGGGACCAAAAGTGTAGAGCTTGATTAGAGCTTGATTATATAATTTACAGTGGAAAAATATATTTATTTATTTATATTCTTTCATTTTCATATAATATTATATATTATAATACACTATATTACACACTAGAAGGAATAAATGGAGTAATCTTGTAAAAATCATATATAAATAACATAAAATCAATTGAATTGCTTCACTGTGGAATATTACATATTTTCTAATAATGTAATGTTATATAATATACTATAATATATATTAGCAAAATTTTAATAAATGGCATAATCTTGTTAAAAGTCATATTTACAGAAACATATTCGGTATGCTCATATTTATTTACACTGTTTATGTCCATCAATACACTATGCAGACCAATCCAAATCCACATAAATCTACTCTTATACAGTATATGATCCCATATTTGAGATATAGCATTATGAAATAATCCTTTTGTGTGTGTGCGTGTGTGTGTGTGTGTGTGTGTGTGTGATATTCTGCTTACTGGTAGCAGTTGTTGTTGAATCGGTTGTAGCTCCCAAGGGCCGTCAGGGCCCCCAGACCGATCGCATAAGAAAAGAAGATCTGTGTGGCAGCGTCAATCCATACCTGCCATCATAATTGTTACGGCAACAAGAATTATATAACCATGTCACTTGGCTCTAGTTATTGCTTTAAACATTCAGAACATGGGTAAATCTTTGCTTACAGCTGAAAAAAATACCTTTAAGATTTGTATTAATTTTAAAGCACATCTGGTATCGAGTATCTATTCTGCGGAAAATTAGTATTGGAAGCGTTTCAGATATTTTATTATCGATATGTATCGAAAATGCTATATTTTTGACAACACTACATTGCACTTAGTTTATTATTTCAGATGTTTTTTTAAAGGACTACAATTGAAAAATGAATATATTATAAAAGTATAATTATTTACAGCCACTGCTGAAATACACACGCATTTGGCGGGTGTTAATGCCAAGCCCTGGTTATTATAGTTAACTAAAACTAAAAACCAAAACCCTAAAAAACATTTTTGTTACTTGACATGAAACGTTAACTGAAATAAAATAAAATGGTCACATTTTAGATTAGGGTCCAATTCTCACTATTAACTATGACTTTTGCCTCAATAAACTAATAAACCAAATTACTGTTTATTAATAGTTAGTAAGGTAGTTGTTAAGTGTATGTATTGGGTGGATTAATGGATGTAGAATATGATCATGCAGAAAAATGTATTAATATGCGCTTTATAAGTACTAATAAACAGCCAATATCCTAGCAATATGCATGCTAATAAGCAACTAGTTCATAGTGATAATTGGAGACTAAACTAAAGTGTTACCCAAAATAAAAATATAGTATTTCAATGATACTAAAATACCACTGATTGACAGACATTGATCTTGATTCACAATTTATATGGGCTAAAACAACATCTCTATACTGACTTGATACAATTTTACATTCAAATGATCTATGAAATGTGGAATTGCCTGGATATACTTGCCATAGAATCAGGCACATATAAAAACTAAACGTGTGCAGACGGCCTCTCACCTGTGCCTCGGAGAGTTTGCTCCAGTTTGGTTTCAGGTAGTAAATAATGCCATTAAGAGCTCCTGGCAGTGTGATGCCATTAACAAACAAGACCACCAGGACCAGATATGGGAACACAGCTGTGAAATATACAATCTGCACACACATACATAGACACATTACTGTACCGCACTCTTACTTTCCCACCTAAAGGTAAAACCACTGTACCTCCTGAAAAATGAGGTATTTCTGCATCATCACAGGCTCGTGTTTATTATCACAGTACCTTTTCTCTGACAGTCAAGCACAGGAAGAAAAACACAGCATGCAAACATGTCCGCTGGGAGAGCTAATAATTGGCTTACACGCGGACAGCGCTCTGGCCTTTGATCTAATTTCTCATGTTCGCAACAAACATTCATAATGGTTCGACTAATGTGTGTGTGCACAGTAAGTGTAGGTAAGGGATAATGTACAGTCAGCCAATCATTACCGCAAAATAAACCTTAGCAGAGTGAACATGACCTCGACGCGAAGCATAAAATGACCATCTGACTGTACATTATCCCACTTAATACACATCTAGTTACCAAATAGATGCATGAAATATTGATTAGAGTATTTCTAGATGAGCTAAATACTTATTTGTATATTGTATATTTGTAGCCTATATTATATTTATATACAGTACCATTCAAAACTTTAAATTTTTTTACATGTTTCTTATGCACACCAAGGCTGTATTTATTTAATAAAAAATACAATAAAAACAGTGATACTGTAAAAATATTATTATAATTTGAAAATGTAATTTATTCTTGTGATCAAAGCTGAATTTTCAGCATCATTACTCCAGTCTTCAGTGTCACATGATCCTTCAGAAATCATTCTAATATGATGATTTGATGCTTAATGAAAATGTTTATTATTATTATCAATGTTTAAAGCAGTTCATATTTTTGAGGAAACTCTGATTCCATTTTTTAGGATTCTTTGATGAATAGACAGTTAAAAAACAGCATTTATTTAAAATATAAATCTTTTATACCATTATAAATGTTATAACTGTCACTTTTGATCAATTTAATGCATTATTGTAGAATGAAAGTTTTAAAAAATTTTTTAAATAAAGTCTTACTGACCCCAAACTTTTGAATGGTAGTGCATATATATAAATATATATATATATATAAACTCAAAAAAAAAAAATGTGTAGACATGTTAGCACTCAGTTCCTTGTTTTTGAGTTCCGTGTTTTTGTTTCCTTGATTTAACTGGTGACTTTTAAGCTTCTAGCCATCATCTTTCACAAACAAACATATAAAGTATTTGTACCTTTCCGGCGGATTTAATCCCCTTCCAGATGCAGAAGTAGACGATGACCCACGTAGCAAGTAGGCACAAGACCAAGTAACCGCTGATGTTACCCACTTCATCCAAACCACCAGACAGACGCAGTACTTTACGCCTGATCACGAAACAAACATTTAGTCAAACTACTTTAACCCGGCATTTCCCAAAATGATTATTGTAAATGTTATCACAGCTAAAGAGCACACAGCCATTGACAATATAGCAAAGCCTTGTTGCATCTGCAAATAGTTAATACACAACATAAAAAAATATTATTCATCTTTTTTTAAGAGTTTCTCTATTATTATGCAAATGATGTGCAGTGATCTCCACAGTAGGTTTCGCATCATTACTGTTACAGTATCTGTTTTATAACTACAGCTGGAATGCTGTATTGACCAATCAGCATCCAAGAACAGAACTATATGTTTTATAATGCAGATTTTGTCGTATAACCTGTATGACTTTCTGCTGAACATAAAAGAAGATATTTTGAAGAATGTGGGTAACCAAACAGTTGATGGTCCCCATTGACTTCTGTTTACCAATGTTTGGTTACCGACATTCTTCAAAAATATCGTCCTTTGTGTTCAGCAGAAGAAAGAAATTCATACAAGTTTTGGAAAAGCTTGACGGTGAGTAAATGGTGACAGAATTTTCATTTTTGTGTGAACTACAGCTTTGACAGCTCATCTGATGGCACAACACTTTCACAAATGTCTCATCAAATCTGTGCCAGGGCAAAATCAGATTTGAAAACATTTAAAAGACACTTACTCCCAGAACTCCATAACAGACGATCTCAAACCCGCGGGCTCCAGGCAGATGGCACTGTGGTTGAGGGAGGAGACGTTAAGAGGGGAAGGGGACAGTGACTGATTGAAACACACCCGGCTGAAGTTGGTGGTACAGTTGACGGTGTTCCACTCATGTCCACACGTGGCCCACGGCAGAGGAGAAGTGAAGGAGTGAACCAGAAAGTACAGGCCCCACACCAGAACCATGATGTAGTAGGTGTTGCAGAAGAACACAATCACCATTGATGCCAGACCAAGACCTAGAGGAAAGAAAGATATTCCCCCTGCTCCAATACATGCTGTGTCTCACACTGGACAATATTACAACCCAGACAGATCAATATTCAGTTTTACCATTAAAAATTCAAGACAACTGCTGGCAGGACCAGGTATGGATCTCTTTGTGGCTGTTGTAAAGGTTGGGGTGCGCGTACAAAAACATCTGGCTATTAATAATACTCCACCTTTAAAAAGAGGCGCGATGTTCCATGTGGCGACCCCACCCTGTTTCATGAACTGACCCAGAGCGATCTCCAGGAAGAACACTGGAATACCCCCAAAGAACACCATCAGAATGTAGGGGATCAGAAACACCCCTGCAACACACATGACATTACCAATCATTCAATAGGCAATCAGGAACAATAAATGACACAGTAGGGGCACCACTACCCTCTATAATGTATATAAAAGAGTTCTTATTGCAGAAATAATACACTGCAAAAGAATATAATTTAGTGTGAAATTAAAGGAGCACTCCAGGTTTTTGGAAATAGGCTCATTGTCCAACTCCCCTAGAGTTAAACAGTTTAACCGTTTTCGAATCCATTCAGCCGATCTCCGGGTCTGGCGGTAGCACGTTTAGCATAGCTTAGCATAGATCATTGAATCTGATTAGACCGTTAGCATCTCTCTCAAAAAAATGACCCAAGAGTTTCGATATTTTTCCTATTTAAAACTTGACTCTTCTGTAGTTACATCGTGTACTAAGACCGACAGAAAATGAAAAGTTGTGATTTTCTAGGCCAATATGACTAGGAACTATACTGTCATTCCTGTGTAATAATCAAGGAACTGCTGCCGTACCCGCAGCGCAATGATATTACGCAGCGCCTGAAAATAGTCCCCAGCTCGGTAACTTCCAACGTGACCGGCACTAAGTTTATAATATAATTTGCGCCAGCTGGTACGGCAGCAGAGATCCTTGATTATAATCGTCTAATCAGATCTATGCTAAGCTATGCTAAAAGTGCTACCGCCAGACCCGGAGATTGGCAGAATGGATTCGAAAACGGTAAAACTGTTTAACTCTCGAGGAGTTGGAAAATGAGCCTATTTCCAAAAGAAGTGGAGTGTTCCTTTAATGTAATGTTTTCAGACACTTCACAACACTCCACTCTGACGTCAATCGAACCCAGGAGCGCACCAAAAGTGCTAGTGTGAAAGCACCCTAAGAATGTGTGCTCACTTGGCGGTTTTATTAGATTAAAACGAACTGGTGCGATTGCTCTGTTAGTGCGGTTCATTTGAATAAGTGTGAACGCTGCCATCTGAACCCTGGTGCGCACCAAAGAAGCGGACCGAGACCGCTGAAAAGATGAGTATCAAATTAAATATGAACGCAACACAGACCAAAGACATGTACAATCCAAAAACAGGACATGATGTCACAAGATGTGACCCCAAAAAGAAGTGACCCTAAATGTTTTTTTTGGTACTGACCAAATGAACCAAGCGAACCGAACTACAAGTGTGAATGCACCCTTAAAGTTTGGTTCTCTTGGTTCTTTTGGTCTGGACCAAAAAATAAAGTTATAGTTAGGTCTGGTTCACCTCGCATTCAACTTCGCACCAGGGTTCAGATGGCAGCGCTCACACTTGAATGAACCGCACTAACAGAGCAATCCGCCAGAATCTGTTTTAATCAAACCAAACCTGCAGAGTGTGAACACGCCTTACGCGTGTGGTTACACTTTATTTAAGGTGACACTGTTACAGTGTAATTACACAAACAAGTACTAATTAACATGATTAACATTATGTACTTACTATAGGGTTCATGTTATGGTTTGGTGTAGGGTTAGATTAGATGCTTGTAATTAGAGTTGTCAAAAAAGTACCGACTTCGGTACCAAGTGGGTACTGAAATTTTTGAAACTTTGAGCGCTGTTTGGCCATTGTGTTGCTCATCGGATATGTCTGTGATTGGCTACAATGATCAACGCACTGGAGCTTTTGAGAGCAACGTGTTTTTAAAAAACGGGAGCGGGAGCGTTTGAAAGAACAAGCAGGACTGGTTCTGTTCTGGATAGACGCCTGCTTTCAAACGCTCCCGTCTATATCTGTGTAAGCGCTCGGTGAAGAGCGTCATTGATGTATATTTACAACATGTGTTTGAAGCGCTGATCATTGTAGCCACAGACATATCCGATGAGCGCGTGAGTACAATGGGCAATCAGAGGTGTTTACGATTCTGCTCAACAGCGCTCAAAGAATTGCAGTATTAAGTATTAAGTTCAGTATTAATATTAAGGTGTAACTACACCTATAGTAACGTGTAACTACACCTTAAAATAAGCAAGTGTGTAGAAACATTGCTGTGACAGTGTACTCTCTTTAACTGAATAGTTCACTTAAAAATGAAAATTCTGTCATCATATACTCACCCTCAAGATGTTTCAAACCTGTATGAATTTCTGTCTTCTGCAGAACACAAAAGAAGATATTTTGAAGAATGTCGGTAACCCAACAGTTGTTGGACCCCAGTAAAAGATGACAGAATTTTCATTTTTTAAGTGAACTATTCATTTAAGTACACTTAAGTGCCCTTTTATTTCATTAATATTATCCGAAAGTACAGTTTATATATATATATATATATATAAAGTACAATTAAGTGCACTCCTTTTTTACAAGGGTAACAATGTCTGTAGCTTAGTTTTTAAAAAGATAGGCTAGTTCACCCAAAAAGGAAAATTCTGTCATCATTTACTCAATGTCATTCTATTCCAAACCTGTATGACTTTCTTTCATCTGTGGAACACATAAGAAGATATTATTATTCCAAACAACACTAGACCCCATTAACTTTCACTTTGTGGACAAAAAACGTTTTGTGTTCAGGTTTAGAATGACATGAAATGTTTAGTATTATATGATGACAAAATTTACATTTTTGGATGTACTATCCCTTTAAGAAAACTCTTGAAATGTGCTTTTTGTATATGAGAGAGAGAGAGAGAGAGAGAGAGAGAGAGAGAGAGAGAGAGAGGTTATGTCTCCCTTGCAAATCATGTTGTTTACTGACAGATAAAGAATCCAGAGGTTTAGTATCAACTCCATAGACACAACTGACACTGTTCTTGAGATGGCGTCTGCATCTCATGACACTGACGCTGGCTTATTGACATGCTTCAGCTGGCATGAAAAACAGAAAGGGAAAGGGGGAACAAAAAACGCTGATAACTCGAAGCAGCGTAGGCTACATCACCACCTTCATACGTCAGACGACGGTTACTGTTACAAGAGAGGGAGAGCAGAACAAAGAACAGAGTGCCACTTCTTCAACCTTTGATAAACTCAGGCCATGAACATTAGACAGGCACTGTCCTTCCTCTTTCTTCCTGTCTGTCGGACCCACGTTTATTTTTCTCAGCGCTTTGACCTTCTGACTTATCTCTACGGGCAGATACTTCATTACATTTCAGCTGTTTTAGTCTATTAGTGTTAGGAGTGTGTATGACAGAACAACAGTTACTCTGGGTCACTGACTCATCATTAATAATAAAGTATAGCGATGAAAATCTCACGTTTTCAATGTGGTCTCAAGACTTTTAGACCCAACTGTTGGATATGTTTATATGCGTGAGTATCTCACCTCCTCCGTTCTTATAACAGAGGTAAGGAAACCTCCAGACGTTTCCAAGGCCAACGGCAAATCCAACACAGGACATGATGAAGTCCATTTGCCTGCTCCATGTTTGTCGTTCTGGATGCCCCAGTTCTGCGGTGGGGTCGCCTGTGTCCGCCAAACCCACACACACACTGGGCTCAGTCAGCTCTGTATGAGACCCCTCAGTCTCCGACACCAAAGGACGGGCGACTTCTGCTTCCTCCTGAGACTCATCCTCCTCACACGTGCCTCCATCATCTGAGAGAGAGATGAACATGAATTTGTCAATGTTTGACCTTCTTTTGCTTTAATGACAGCAGAATTTGTGCTGATATGAAGTCTATATATATAGATATCATATATATATATATATAAATTGAATGCAAATGCACCCATACAGCATGAGGGTTTGATTGTTTGCTGTGCTCCTATGACATCAGTGGCAGTTTTATGCATGTCAGAGATGCAGTTGAATCCAGATTGGAGCGGATTGAAGGACTGTGTGTTTGAGAGAGAGCATGTGTAAGGAAGAAAGTGAAAGAGGGACACTTGATACAGTTAAATACATGAAGAGACCACATCCGGATCCTGTTCAGACACATCATCATCAATAGTACTGCTAATGGAAAGATACATTACAACACCACACTACACCATTCTGATTCATAGATTATATTGTATGTCAAAGCATTAAAATGTATACTTGTTATTATCAAACATGTATGTAAACAAATAAACAAACATAAAGTCATTCTTACTGGAGAAATGCTCTTCTGGCGACATACCGCGCGCTGTACAGCAGGAGCGTCGCGCGCCCGAGACTCGACTAATAACCGTTATTAACGTTTATATTTATTTATTTATTTTCAATTCGCGTTGTTCAGTACTTTTCCGCGGGGGTGCTGTCTGGGTGTTTAAATAAATTGATCTTCAGCAGAAGGTTGATAAGATTGATCTCCAAATTACAATAATTGACGTGCGTCGCAGACAGACGAGGAATAAGAGGGTCTCAAAAGCAGTCGACAAAGCACTTGAAGGTCAGCCTGAAGAATCGCATGGATGTCGGTTAAACGAGAATGATAGTAAGTCTTAGGGAATCTCCCGGTTTGGTAAAGTAATATAACGGGAAAGCAGGTGTGATGTTGGCGCCCGTCTCGTTGGATTTTACACTGCTCTAGGCGTCAGCGCTCAGCTCGCAGCGTCCCGGCTATAACGCCCGACGCGGCGCTGTGATTGGCTGACGGATGTGCGGACCTCTGTGATTGGCTGATGTCCGATGAAGTCACACAAACGCGTACCTGACTAGAGACGCGTACTGAATCAAACTAGTATGCACTCCTTTAGAAAAGTACAGGAATGCATTGCCTTCGAGGAATGTCAGAAGATGTGTTGGACTTGTGAATTGCAGAGATAAACTGCTAGCCTGACTAAAATATATACAGAAACGCATCGAGTGAGCAACTCATGAAGTCATCAATGCTGGTTTAATTTGAGTACACTGGGTTGATTATTAGCTTGAGGACCTGGTGAAAAAGGAAGAATAAATGTGGTTTGGTAAAAGGAACTTGCCTTGAAACCTGGACTTAACCCTTCTGTTTAACTGTTGCCTTTGGACTTTCAGCATGCTATACAGTTTTTTATTATAATAAATATATTTGTCTGATGAAGCCTTCGAATTGGGTCGAAATGTCATTGTTTTTAAAGAAATATAGTTACATTTATGTGATTGAGTTCACCCCCTTTAGACCCACTTTACCCAAGTAGTTTGCATTGTACTGAAGTGAATATAAAAGGTATTTTGCCAATGCTACTCACTGGGCAGAAAATATCATAATACAGTGCATAATACAAGCACCGCCAAACAGCTGTGAGAAACTATTCGTGAGTCACCAAAAGCCCCCAAATTCCACAGACTCTGTATTAAGCCTCCAGATCCAGGGGTATTAAAGGATCTTTTGCAATAAGAGCGCGTATGCAGTTCTCTCGAGTTCCCTTAGTTGCAACAGCACAGGAGAAATAAAACTAAAGACAGACATATATATGTCTTTTGAATATGGCATGTGTCATAGCTTTCAGGTACTATACTAGCTCACTTGAAGTACAAACAGGAACTATAAGGTTTTTAAAATTAAATGACTATCAAATTGCTGTTAGAATCCGTGCATTTCTACAATCGTGCCTCTTGAGTTTCAAACTGTCTTTTAAATATCACTGCCAGACTATATATAATATTTATTGTCAAGTCAACATATTACAACTAACCCTTACTACTCTTGTGATTTATGCTAAAAATAAAATAAGGATTTGGTCTATACGGGCACCATATACTATTATTTTGGCCATGTATAGTTAACCCAAAAGTTGGTACAAACCTGTTTCTTTCTTCCATTGAACACAAAAGACAATATTTTGAAGAATGCTGGTAACCCAACAGTTGATGGGACAGTTTGGTTGCCGACATTCTTCAAAATATCTTCTTTAAAGCTCAGAAAGTTTGTCATCTGACCAATCTGAAGGATTCATGAGATATTGTTAACTTGTAGAGCCTCTTCTGTATTATCTCAAGGCACTTATCTTATTCTGTATTAACATAAGACACAAGTGTAATAAAATAAGTTTTATTTAAAAAAGAAGAAGAGCAAATTAACATAACTACTAAATTAATACCATGAATGATAAAGGAATAAAGTGCACAGGATGCTTAAATACAAGTGATTAAGTGGGGTGTGGCTATGGCAGAGATACATTATCCTATGGAAAGATATATTGTTGTTCCTCTGAAACTAATAAGGTGAACACACTTATTATACATCAAACAAATGAATTAAATATTTTTAGTTATTCACTAGCATCAGTTATATTACCTCTAATGTAAATTAGAAAAGCATATACTGATAATATACAGCAATACCAAGGTTTCTGGAAAGAGGTTTTGTTGATCCATCTGATCTCCTGGAGCACCAAAAGGGTCCAGCGATCTTGAACACACAGATGAGGCCCAGAAGGACCGTAACAATCTGGAACATGCAGACGAAAGTACCTCGAAGTGAAGGTTTGTTTGCACCCCGGAGCCTAACCTAGTTTCAAATGTGTCTGTGTGTCTGAGACTTGGGACATGAACATTAGACCAGCTGGACAAAGACTCTGAACGTAGTCTTTGATAATGTCTCTTTCCTCATAGGCTGTCGACTCAGGATGGAGGCTCAGCACGGCGTATCTGTCTCAGTCTCTCTAGCCGGGCCGGAAGCTCAGACCTTGCATGTATCTGTTAGTGTCTTACAAGACGGGAGACTCACAACATGGGTGTACCTGTTAATGTCTCACTGGATGATCCGGAGAAGTTGTGTCTATTGAAAGGATATGTATATCCGTTTCCAATGAGGAGGAGAGGGCAATTTTGCGCTTCTGAATTCCAGTGCTGTGATTGGCTGCTGGCCCTCCTTTCTTTCCCCTGTGGAACTCATTTGCATAATCTAAAGCACACATCCGGTGTCTTTAAAGTTTTACCAATGCATTTCTCACTTTCCAAACCACCACCAGAATACATTTAGCAATATTCCAAACAAGATGGAAAAAGGCTGAACATTAATTTGTACATTAACAGCTGAATTTGTGTGAGATGTTGACCAACAAACTGTCACTGAGAATACTTATTTCTCTAAATATGAAATGGATGTGTTGTAGTTTACATAAGTTTCGGATCACTGCGGCCTAAAGTCCTAAAGAATTTTTGTGGCGGTTGGCTTAAATCTTAGGGATTAGTCTCATGATGGGTGCAGGGCAGAAACTGCCTGTGGACCATGGAGAAGTCCCGTCCTGCCCATGATTGAAGTGTCAGTCAGTTTCCCTCGCATCCTTATCTGATGGTGTGGGACATTTGTTTGACCTAGACCTTCAAGATCCAATCGAAATGTTGCAAACCTTTCTCCACTGTTGCAATAAGACAGGGGCCCTGCCATAAAACTGTGCCCTGAAATGTGCTGTTCCCTACACTGCTGACTTACAAGTGCTGCACGGGCATTATAACGGCTGTGCACATCTGAGAAGAGACCTTTGGTAGTGTAAGTGAAGATAATGCCCTCTTGTGGGGAAAACGTGCACTTGTGTGTCAGTGAAAGCTGTTGAGTGAGGTTTAAAAGGATAGTTCACCCAAAAAAGAAAATTATTTCATTAATATCTCACCCTCATGTCTTCAGAACACACATAAAGATGTTTTTTATGAAATCTGAGAGATTTCTGTTCCTTCGTTTACAGCTACACAACTACCACTACGATTCTTTAAAAAACTCAAAGAAGATCGTAAAACTAATCCATATGGATTGAGCGGTTTAGTCCAAATTTTCTGCAATGATCCTCATTGGTTCTTGCTGAAGCTCAAACGTGATGCGAAACACGAGAATGATCCTCATTGGTTCTTGCAGAAGCTCAAACGTGATGCGAAACACGAGAATGATCCTCATTGGTTCTTGCAGAAGCTCAAATGTGATGCGAAACACGAGAATGATCCTCATTGGTTCTTGCACATCAAGTGAACATGCTTGAGCTTCTGTTTACCACAACTTATGTGTGAGTTGATGAATGTGTATATGTGGATAAAAGCCTAAATTAAATCTGTTCATCATAGACAGACAGCGATCGAGTCTCTTCAGAAAAAATATTGACTAAACCGCTCAATTCATATGGAAACATTTTTACGATCTCTTTATGAACTTTTTGAAGCGTCGAAGTGTTACTTGCGTATCTGTCACAGAAATCTCTCAGATTTCATCAAAAAGATCTTCATTTGTGTTATGAAGATGATTTGGAACGACATGAGGGCGAGTAATGATGACAGAATTGTATTTTTTTGGGTTAACTAACTAACTAACTAACTAACTAACTAACTAACTAACTAACTAACTAACTAACTAACTAACTAACGTTAACTTTAATTCTTACAACCAATTAACAACGATTAACACACCACTCATACTGTTCTACAAGTATGAATTTATTTATTTCTTAATTTAACTTACACATCTGACAATTTCTTTGTTTGAAATAGTGCATTAAAATGGAAAAAGACAACCTGTGCTTAACCAAACCTGAGATAAATAGACACACATTATGTGACTATATTTATAAATATATATGTACACACCACACATTTATATATATTAATAAATAATAATAATAATAATAATAAAGGAATAAATAATTTAATAAATGGTGATATGACAAATAAATAATTTCAATAAATATGCAACATTGAATAAATAAACTCTTCCATAAATAGAGAATATATAACGTGTGCGACACCAGCAAATTATATCAGAGAAAGTTTAGCTATTATTCTCCCTGTTGAGCTCATGAATATTATATGACGTCATCGGAGCAGGGGGTGACGGCTATATAAAGGTCAAGCTTGGAGCAGCGCCGGGTATATCTTTTACTGGACCAGCTTTTGATTTCCTAAACTAGGCTGTACATGAGGACTTGCCTAGCGGAAACTGACTCTGGATCAGCGTAAAGCGTAACTCCTGACAGCCGGCCTGGCTCAGAGGTCTTGGTGAAGGTCTCCATGCTCTGGCCTTTTGCCTTGCTCCTCTGGATGCCACGAGACCAGACGCTGGTAGCGCTCCTGACGCTGCTGGTCCGGGTCGACGTTCACCCACACACTCCCTGTCCATTTGAGGCCTCGAGTGACCGAGCAGTCGCCGTGGAGAGAGAACTCATCCAACTCTCCAACCCAACCTGATGGAAATGAATGGAGAAGAACAATGTGGAGGTCATTACTATTCATTACGCATACACTATCAGTCAAAAGTTTGGAATGATTATGAAAATCACCATTGCCATCAGAGAGGTGGTTGTACCACAGTAGAGCAGTTCCAGCTACAGGTTTGACCTTCAGATTTCCTTTATCACAATACTGCTGAGAGAGATCACCTAACACCTGAAACACACACACACACACACACGCAGATTTCAAGTGAACCCTTAACACTGCAATAACGTCCAGTGCTTAAGATAGCCATCACAATTCAAGTCCTTCTTCCTGTTGCCGCCTGGTTGCTAGGCAACAGAGCTGTTGCCATAGAAACGAGACGTGGCTCACCTCCTCCTCATACGTCCTGTTGTCGGCCACAGGGAAGCTGGTCTCTCCCCCTCCATCCGCCGTGTTCAGATACAGCAGGACCGTCAGATACCTGGGAAATAGAAACCCCTGTATCATGCCGCAGAATTATTACGAGTCAATCAAATTAGACACAAGATGTACTTGAAAAGTACCTGCATGCAACTTGGTTGGAGTGATTTGCTGCCAGATGTGTGTGTGCGCAGCTGCTGTCGGGGTTGGGCGGGCTGCTGTCGTGGTGGGCGTGGCTGTGCCCGCCCTGCTCGTAACGGACAACTTCCATTGGCTCGCTGAGATCGACCAGCGACGACGGCAGTCGCGTCACACGCGTCACTCTGGAGAAAATCAAAGTGTGTCAGTGCGTTTATGTGCATGTCTTAAACCAGCTCTACTTTGTGTACTACGTCTAGTGCACAAGGAGCCATTCAGCAGACTTTTTACCAGACGCATGTTCTCCTGGGAAGTCGTGTTTACGAGTTGGGAAGTCGTGTTTACGACGTCAGGTATGATTAAGTCACTTTCATCGGAGTAAGATGGCGGTGTACCTTCTTCTCTTAATTAACTACACAAAAACACAGCAAGGTTTTTAAACCCTACTTCTAGAAAATGAAGAACAAAGGAGTATTTTGCTTTTGATTCATTTATGAATCCCCTGTAAACTTCATCGTTACATATTATATTACAATGCTATTATTTGTGCATGTAATTAGCTTGTTTGTTTTTTGTAAATAAAATGCCTGACAATGTCACTGCTAAATACCTATACGTATTGTGGTATTCCGCCATGTTTCTCACTGACACGTCCCCAACTCGAAATGATCGAGGCTTAAAGAAAATCCCGAGCTTCCAACTTGTATTTATGACTTTGTGGCGGCGTTCATATGCGTTCAAACTCATAAATACGATCTTTCCGACAAAACATGAACGCACCATTTTACTCAAAGCAATGTACCCGAACAATACCAGAACCATCTTCCTGGGCTCACTGGGATATTTCACCCAAAAATGACTAATTCTGTCATAATTAAGCCACACTCATATCATTCCAGTCCAGTATGGCTATCTTTCTGCTGCAGAACACAAGATGGGTTTCTTTTCTTGGTTTGGACAAAAACAGTTGAAACATTCTTCAAAATGTACTCATCCTCACGTCGCTCTAAACATGTATGACATATAATGAAAGTCAATGAGTAGGTGTCCAAAAAAATAAATAAATTAAAGCTGCAAGCAGCATTTATCGGTGTTCAAGCTGTTAAGGCCTTTAAGCACATTAACGTTAAAAGACATTAAGATTTATTTAGCAAGCATTTAACCACTGACATCATAGATGGAAAAACACCATTTACAGCTAATACAGGCAATTTACCATAGGAAATATATGGTTTAAAAGCTTTTTAACAGTTATAGCGCCACCTGTTGTCCGATCTCCATGAAATTTTGCATGCTTGTTAATGATGTTATTGCACATATGCTCACCAATTTTTGTGAAATTCCGAGTTTTTATTTAGGATTTATAGGCTTTTGAGTGTATTTTGACACACCCCTTTTCTAAACAAGCCAATTATAGCTAGAGGTCGACCGATAGTGGATTTTACCGATAACGATAGCTAGGTTGGGCCATACTTGCCGATAACCGATTAATGAACCGATAGTTTTTAAAATTGATACTGGATAAAAACAAACATAACACTCCAAGTAAAACAGTGCTGAACTTTATTATAAAAATAAAAAAACTGTATTGAACCATGAAAACATGCTTAAATGAAATAAATATATAAATGTGAATAAATATTTAAGTCAATAAAAGACATTCATTCAAACTGAAACAAAAAGTAATACTCTAAATAACAAATAAAACCAGTTACATTCAAAATGTAACTATTTAACTGTTCTTTTCAAGCCAACTTAATTAATTAAAAAGTAACTAAATTTGTATTAAAGTGAAGATGAAAAAAATAAATTACCGAAATCGAATGCTTTTCTGATTCGTTTATGTTTCTGTCGGCTGTATGAACATATCATTTTGCTTACGTCTCTAGCTTTAAATATGCAACTTATCTGCATATGTAATGCATAAAAGTGACCAGCTGGATATGAACTAATGCAAATAGAGGTAACAATTGTGACATTAAACATTCGTGTCGGACTTACGTTTATGTTTGTCAGTGTTTTAACCGCTTGAGGTACTACTAATGTTAGCGTCCTCTCAGCCTCGAAGGCAAACAAACGCCTACTGTCTCTACTAATGCAGCATTTAGTCAACAAATTAATCACTTTATAATGATATGACAAAATGTACTGTATAGGCTACATACATTTGAGCTGTCGGTGCTTTAAACGCGCATCTGATGTCAGCGCTCTCCACGCAGCATGTGCTCTCCGCGCAGCACGCAGAATCACGTGTCGAAATAAACAACACGAGGCACAAGTTTTTATTACACCTCTAGAGGGCGCTCTTGTACTGCATCGTGCCAGCAGACCCTTCTCAGCTCTTACACTGTGTACTGAATGACAGCGTGCGCTTCTCAGCCGCTCCAGCAATGGACGCAACCAGGAAAAACTATCGGTATATATTTTTGCCGATAACGATAGTTCCACCAGTCAACAATCGGTGCCGATTAATCGGCAAAACCGATGAATCGGTCGACCTCTAATTATAGCCATGCGCAAAATGCAAAAGTTCAACTTTTTTTTGATAATTATTGATCTAGAGAGTCCAGAGAATTGTCCCAGACTGGTCTGGTTCCGATCGGGCGAAAAACCAGGGACTAGTTCGCAAAAGTAGGTTTTTAACGTAATTGCGAATATTTAATGAACGATTCGATTGACAGCATTAGTTCTAGAGGCAAAGTTGTTCAGAATGAGGAGATCTATCAAATGATATGCATATTGTGGGGATGTGTGCAACACCACGTGATTACAGAGCCATAAAACTCGTTAGCGCCAACTAGTGGCCGATTTTTTTCAAAACTCTTACAGACCTCTTTGGCCACGAGTTGAACATGCCCGACGAGTTTTGTTCCGATTGGCCATTGTTAACCTTGTCTAATAGGTCATTAAACTTCATTGGCCAATGGCGGCCATGTTTTTTTGGGATACACCAATATCCTTTTACACATACATGGGGCCTTGGGCCAAGACACTGCATACCAAATTTCAAGTCAATCGGACAAACGGTCAGGTGTGTATAGGTTTTTTCTTGTTTATAGCGCCACCACGTGGCCAATCGACGCAGTTTTTTTATCGTGACCTTAGATTGATCTCCTACACATGTGTACCAAGTTTGGTGAAGCTATCTCATTTACTTATCGAGTTATAGGCATTTTAGTAAAATAGGCTCCGCCCACATTGACGTTTTGACGCCCCCTAGCAACCTTAAATCGAAATTTCAACTTTCTTTCGATAATTATTGATCTTTAGACTCCAGAGAACATTTCTGCACTGGTTTGATTCCAATCGGGCGAAAAACCAGGGACTAGTTCGCAAAAGTAGGTTTTTGACAAAATTCAAAATGGCGGAAAATCTATCATGGCGGAAATAAAATCGGAGATATACGTTTTGTTCTCCAGGTGACCAGCTTTCCACTGATATAAGACACTTGAGTATACGACATACGGTCTAGGAGTTATGACCAGTTTTGCGCAATTGTATGCTATAGCGCCACCTATGGGCCAATGTGGCTCATAATTTGATAACCTCTCCTCGATTTTTGTACTACCATATGGCAAAGTTTCAAAGCTCCAGCACTTACGGTTTGGGCTGCACGATGCGTTTTACGGCAGAATAATAACAATAACAAGACAAATTAAAGCTGCAAGCAGCATTTGTCGGTGTTCAAGCTTTTAAGGCCTTTAAGGCCTTTAAGCACATTAACGTTAAAAGACATTAAGATTTATTTAGCAAGCATTTAACCACTGACATCATAGATGGAAAAACACCATTTACAGCCAATACAGACAATTTACCATAGGAAATATATGGTTTAAAAGCTTTTAAACAGTTATAGCGCCACCTATGGTCCGATCTCCATAAAATTTTGCATGCTTGTTAATGATGTTATTGCACATATGCTCACCAATTTTTGTGAAGTTTTGAGTTTTTATTTAGGATTTATAGGCTTTTGAGTGTATTTTGACACACCCCTTTTCTTAAATTACCCTCTTATAGCCATCCAAATGCAAAAGTTCAACTTTTTTTTAATAATTATTGATCTAGAGAGTCCAGAGAATTGTTCTAGACTGGTCTGGTTCCGATCGGGCGAAAAACCAGGGACTAGTTCGCAAAAGTAGGTTTTTAACGTAATTGCGTATAATTAATGAACAATTCGATTGACAGCATTGGTTCTAGAGGCAAAGTTGTTCAGCATGAGGATATCTATCAAATGATATGCATATTCTGACGATATTTGTAACACCACGTGATTACAGAGCCGTAAAACTCGTTAGCGCCAACTAGTGGCCGATTTCTTTCAAAACTCTTACAGACCTTTAGGGCCATGAGTTGAACATGGCCATCGAGTTTCGTTACGATTGGCCTCCGTTAACCTTGTCTAATGGGTGCTTAAACTTCATTGGCCAATGGCGGCCATTTTTTTTTTAGATACGCCAATATCCTTCTAGACATAGATGGCCCCTTGGGCCAAGACACTGCATACCAAATTTTAAGTCAATCGGACAAACGGTCAGGTGTTTATACGTTTTTTCTGTGTTATAGCGCCACCATGTGGCCAATCGACGCGGTTTTTTTTATCGTGACCTCAAATTGACCTCTTACATATGTGTACCAAGTTTGTTGAAGTTATCTCATTTACTACTTGAGTTATAGGCGTTTTAGTAATATAGGCTCCGCCTACAACGTTAATTTTACGCCCCCTAGCGACCGTTAATCGATAATTTTACTTTTTATCAATAATTATTGATTATCAGACTCCAGAGAACATTTCTGCATTGGTTTGGTTCCGATCGGGCGAAAAACCAGGGACTAGTTTGCAAAAGTAGATTTTCGACAAAATTCAAAATGGCGGAAAAATTTGCATACCGGAAATGAAATCGGAGATATACATTTTTTACGTCAGGTGGTCAGCTTTCCAATGATATAAGACACTTGAGTCTAGGACATACGGTCTAGGAGTTATGACCAGTTTTGCGCAATTGGTTGCTATAGCGCCACCTATGGGCCAATCGGGGTCATAATTTGATAACCTCTCCTCGATTTTTGTACTACCTTGTGGCAAAGTTTCAAGTCTCTAGCTCTTACGGTTTGGGCTGCACGATGCGTTTTACGGCAGAATAATAATAATAATAATTAAAGCTGCAAGCAGCATTTGTCGGTGTTCAAGCTTTTAAGGCCTTTAAGGCCTTTAAGCACATTAACTTTAAAAGACATTAAGATTTATTTAGCAAGCATTTAACCACTGACATCATAGATGGAAAAACACCATTTACAGCCAATAAAGGCAATTTACCATAGGAAATATATGGTTTAAAAGCTTTTTAACAGTTATAGCGCCACCTATGGTCCGATCTCCATAAAATTTTGCATGCTTGTTAATGATGTTATTGCACATATGCTCACCAATTTTTGTGAAGTTTTGAGTTTTTATTTACGATTTATAGGCTTTTGAGTGTATTTTGACACGCCCCTTTTCTTAAATTACCCTCTTATAGCCATCCAAATGCAAAAGTTCAACTTTTTTTTAATAATTATTGATCTAGAGAGTCCAGAGAATTGATCTAGACTGGTCTGGTTCCGATCGGGCGAAAAACCAGGGACTAGTTCGCAAAAGTAGGTTTTTAACGTAATTGCGTATAATTAATGAACAACTCGATTGACAGCATTAGTTCTAGAGGCAAAGTTGTTCAGCATGAGGAGATCTATCAAATGATATGCATATTCTGACGATATTTGTAACACCACGTGATTACAGAGCCGTAAAACTCGTTAGCGCCAACTAGTGGCCGATTTCTTTCAAAACTCTTACAGACCTTAAGGGCCATGAGTTGAACATGGCCATCGAGTTTCGTTACGATTGGCCTCCGTTAACCTTGTCTAATGGGTGCTTAAACTTCATTGGCCAATGGCGGCCATTTTTTTTTTAGATACGCCAATATCCTTCTAGACATAGATGGCCCCTTGGGCCAAGACACTGCATACCAAATTTTAAGTCAATCGGACAAACGGTCAGGTGTTTATACGTTTTTTCTGTGTTATAGCGCCACCATGTGGCCAATCGACGCGTTTTTTTTATCGTGACCTCAAATTGACCTCCTACACATGTGTACCAAGTTTGGTGATGTTATCTCATTTACTACTTGAGTTATAGGCGTTTTAGTAATATAGGCTCCGCCTACAACGTTAATTTTACGCCCCCTAGCGACCGTTAATCGATAATTGAACTTTTTTTCAATAATTATTGATTACCAGACTCCAGAGAACATTTCTGCATTGGTTTGGTTCCGATCAGGCAAAAAACCAGGGACTAGTACGCAAAATTAGGTTTTTAACAAAATTCAAAATGGCGGAAAATCTATCATGGCGGAAATTAAATCGGAGATATACGTTTTTTACGTCAGGTGGTCAGCTTTCCAATGATATAAGACACTTGAGTCTACGACATACGATCTAGGAGTTATGACCAGTTTCGCGCAATTGATCGCTATAGCGCCACCTATAGGCCAATCGGGCTCATAATTTGATAACCTCTCCTCGATTTTTGTACTACCATATGGCAAAGTTTCAAAGCTCCAGCTCTTACGGTTTGGGCTGCACGATGCGTTTTACGGCAGAAGAAAAATAATAATAATAATAATAATTAAAGCTGCAAGCAGCATTTGTCGGTGTTCAAGCTTTTAAGGCCTTTAAGGCCTTTAAGCACATTAACGTTAAAAGACATTAAGATTTATTTAGCAAGCATTTAACCACTGACATCATAGATGGAAAAACACCATTTACAGCCAATACAGGCAATTTACCATAGGAAATATATGGTTTAAAAGCTTTTTAACAGTTATAGCGCCACCTATGGTCCGATCTCCATAAAATTTTGCATGCTTGTTAATGATGTTATTGCACATATGCTCACCAATTTTTGTGAAGTTTTGAGTTTTTGTTTAGGATTTATAGGCTTTTGAGTGTATTTTGACACGCCCCTTTTCTTAAATTACCCTCTTATAGCCATCCAAATGCAAAAGTTCAACTTTTTTTAATAATTATTGATCTAGAGAGTCCAGAGAATTGTTCTAGACTGGTCTGGTTCCGATCGGGCGAAAAACCAGGGACTAGTTCGCAAAAGTAGCTTTTTAACGTAATTGCTTATAATTAATGAACAATTCAATTGACAGCATTAGTTCTAGAGGCAAAGTTGTTCAGCATGAGGAGATCTATCAAATGATATGCATATTCTGACGATATTTGTAACACCACGTGATTACAGAGCCGTAAAACTCGTTAGCGCCAACTAGTGGCCGATTTCTTTCAAAACTCTTACAGACCTTTAGGGCCATGAGTTGAACATGGCCATCGAGTTTCGTTACGATTGGCCTCCGTTAACCATGTCTAATGGGTGCTTAAACTTCATTGGCCAATGGCGGCCATTTTTTTTTTTAGATACGCCAATATTCTTCTAGACATAGATGGCCCCTTGGGCCAAGACACTGCATACCAAATTTTAAGTCAATCGGACAAACGGTCAGGTGTTTATACATTTTTTCTTTGTTATAGCGCCACCATGTGGACAATCGACGCGGTTTTTTTATCGTGACCTCAAATTGACCTCCTACACATGTGTACCAAGTTTGGTGAAGTTATCTCATTTACTACTTGAGTTATAGGCGTTTTAGTAATATAGGCTCCGCCTACAACGTTAATTTTACGCCCCCTAGCGACCGTTAATCAATAATTGAACTTTTTTTCAATAATTATTGATTATCAGACTCCAGAGAACATTTCTGCATTGGTTTGGTTCCGATCGGGCGAAAAACCAGGGACTAGTTCGCAAAAGTAGGTTTTTGACAAAATTCAAAATGGCGGAAAATCTATCATGGCGGAAATTAAATCGGAGATATACGTTTTTTACGTCAGGTGGTCAGCTTTCCAATGATATAAGACACTTGAGTCTACGACATACGGTCTAGGAGTTATGACCAGTTTCGCGCAATTGATCGCTATAGCGCCACCTATGGGCCAATCGGGGTCATAATTTGATAACCTCTCCTCGATTTTTGTACTACCATATGGCAAAGTTTCAAAGCTCCAGCACTTACGGTTTGGGCTGCACGATGCGTTTTACGGCAGAAGAAAAATAATAATAATAATAATAATAAAAATCAGTACAATTACAATAGGTTTTCAGCACTTCGTGCTTGAACACCTAATAAAAATCAGTACAATTACAATAGGTTTTCAGCACTTCGTGCTTGAACACCTAAAAATCAGTACAATTACAATAGGTTTTCAGCACTTCGTGCTTGAACACCTAATTAAAGCTGCAAGCAGCATTTGTCGGTGTTCAAGCTTTTAAGGCCTTTAAGGCCGTTAAGCACATTAACGTTAAAAGACATTAAGATTTATTTAGCAAGCATTTAACCACTGACATCATAGATGGAAAAACACCATTTACAGCCAATACAGGCAATTTACCATAGGAAATATATGGTTTAAAAGCTTTTTAACAGTTATAGCGCCACCTGTTGTCCGATCTCCATGAAATTTTGCATGCTTGTTAATTATGTTATTGCACATATGCTCACCAATTTTTGTGAAATTCCGAGTTTTTATTTAGGATTTATAGGCTTTTGAGTGTATTTTGACACACCCCTTTTCTAAACGAGCCAATTATAGCCATGCGCAAAATGCAAAAGTTCAACTTTTTTTTGATAATTATTGATCTAGAGAGTCCAGAGAATTGTCCTAGACTGGTCTGGTTCCGATCGGGCGAAAAACCAGGGACTAGTTCGCAAAAGTAGGTTTTTAACGTAATTGCGAATATTTAATGAACGATTCGATTGACAGCATTAGTTCTAGAGGCAAAGTTGTTCAGAATGAGGAGATCTATCAAATGATATGCATATTGTGGGGATGTGTGCAACACCACGTGATTACAGAGCCGTAAAACTCGTTAGCGCCAACTAGTGGCCGATTTCTTTCAAAACTCTTACAGACCTCTTTGGCCACGAGTTGAACATGCCCGACGAGTTTCGTTCCGATTGGCCTTCGTTAACCTTGTCTAATAGGTGCTTAAACTTCATTGGCCTACGGCGGCCATTTTTTTTTTAGATACGCCAATATCCTTCTAGACATACATGGGGCCTTGGGCCAAGACACTGCATACCAAATTTCAAGTCAATCGGACAAACGGTCAGGTGTTTATAAGTTTTTTCTGTGTTTTAGCACCACCATGTGGCCAATCGACGCGTTTTTTTTATCGTGACCTCAGATTGACCTCGTACACATGTGTACCAAGTTTGGTGAAGTTATCTCATTTACTACTTGAGTTATAGGCGTTTTAGTAATATAGGCTCCGCCTACAACGTTCATTTAGCGCCCCCTAGCGAATGTGAATCGATAATCGATCTTTTTTTCGATAATTATTGATCTTCAGACTCCAGAGAACATTTCTGCACTGGTTTGGTTCCGATCGGGCAAAAAAACAGGGACTAGTTTGCAAAAGTAGGTTTTTAACCAAATTCAAAATGGCGGAAAATCTATCATGGCGGAAATGAAATCGGAGATATACGTTTTTTTCTTCAGGTGACCAGCTTTCCAATGATATAAGACACTTGAGTCTACGACATACGGTCTAGGAGTTAAAAGCAGTTTCGCGCAATTGGTTGCTATAGCGCCACCTATGGGCCAATCGGGGTCATACTTTGATAACCTCTCCTCGATTTTTGTACTACCCACTGGCAAAGTTTCAAGTCTCTAGCACTTACGGTTTGGGCTGCACGATGCGTTTTACGGCGGAAGAATAAGAATAATAAAAATCAGTACAATTACAATAGGTTTTCAGCACTTCGTGCTTGAACACCTAATAATAATTAAAGCTGCAAGCAGCATTTGTCGGTGTTCAAGCTTTTAAGGCCTTTAAGCACATTAACGTTAAAAGACATTAAGATTTATTTAGCAAGCATTTAACCACTGACATCATAGATGGAAAAACACCATTTACAGCCAATACAGACAATTTACCATAGGAAATATATGGTTTAAAAGCTTTTTAACAGTTATAGCGCCACCTATGGTCCGATCTCCATAAAATTTTGCATGCTTGTTAATGATGTTATTGCACATATGCTCACCAATTTTTGTGAAGTTTTGAGTTTTTATTTAGGATTTATAGGGTTTTGAGTGTATTTTGACACGCCCCTTTTCTTAAATTACCCTCTTATAGCCATCCAAATGCAAAAGTTCTACTTTTTTTAATAATTATTGATCTAGAGAGTCCAGAGAATTGTTCTAGACTGGTCTGGTTCCGATCGGGCGAAAAACCAGGGACTAGTTCGCAAAAGTAGGTTTTTAACGTAATTACGTATAATTAATGAACAATTCAATTGACAGCATTAGTTCTAGAGGCAAAGTTGTTCAGCATGAGGAGATCTATCAAATGATATGCATATTCTGACGATATTTGTAACACCACGTGATTACAGAGCCGTAAAACTCGTTAGCGCCAACTAGTGGCCGATTTCTTTCAAAACTCTTACAGGCCTTTAGGGCCATGAGTTGAACATGGCCATCGAGTTTCGTTACGATTGGCCTCCGTTAACCTTGTCTAATGGGTGCTTAAACTTCATTGGCCAATGGCGGCCATTTTTTTTTTAGATACGCCAATATCCTTCTAGACATAGATGGCCCCTTGGGCCAAGACACTGCATACCAAATTTTAAGTCAATCGGACAAACGGTCAGGTGTTTATACGTTTTTTCTGTGTTATAGCGCCACCATGTGGCCAATCGACGCGGTTTTTTTATCGTGACCTCAAATTGACCTCCTACACATGTGTACCAAGTTTGGTGAAGTTATCTCATTTACTACTTGAGTTATAGGCGTTTTAGTAATATAGGCTCCGCCCACAACGTTAATTTTACGCCCCCTAGCGACCGTTAATCGATAATTGAACTTTTTTTCAATAATTATTGATTATCAGACTCCAGAGAACATTTCTGCATTGGTTTGGTTCCGATCGGGCAAAAAACCAGGGACTAGTTCGCAAAAGTAGGTTGTTGACAAAATTCAAAATGGCGGAAAATCTATCATGGCGGAAATTAAATCGGAGATATACGTTTTTTACGTCAGGTGGTCAGCTTTCCAATGATATAAGACACTTGAGTCTACGACATACGGTCTAGGAGTTATGACCAGTTTCGCGCAATTGATCGCTATAGCGCCACCTATGGGCCAATCGGGGTCATAATTTGATAACCTCTCCTCGATTTTTGTACTACCATATGGCAAAGTTTCAAAGCTCCAGCACTTACGGTTTGGGCTGCACGATGCGTTTTACGGCAGAAGAAAAATAATAATAATAATAATTAAAGCTGCAAGCAGCATTTGTCGGTGTTCAAGCTTTTAACGCCTTTAGGGCCTTTAAACACATTAACGTTAAAAGACTTTAAGATTTATTTAGCAAGCATTTAACCACTGACATCATAGATGGAAAAACACCATTTACAGCCAATACAGGCAATTTAACATAGGACATATATGGTTTAAAAGCTTTTTAACAGTTATAGCGCCACCTATTGTCCGATCTCCATAAAATTTTGCATGCTTGTTAATAATGTTAAGACACATATGCTCACCAATTTTTGTGAAGTTATGAGTTTTAATTCGGGATTTATAGGCTTTTGAGTGGATTTTGCCACGCCCCCTTTTTTAAATGAGCCAATTATAGCCATCCAAAGGCAAAAATCACACTTTCTTTCGATAATTATTGATCTAGACAGTCCAGAGAATTGTCCTAGACTGGTCTGGTTCCGATCGGGCGAAAAACCAGGGACTAGTTCGCAAAAGTACGTTTTTAACGTAATTGCGAATATTTAATGAAAGATTCG
The DNA here is from genome assembly GCF_949152265.1 of Phoxinus phoxinus. Taxonomy (NCBI): domain Eukaryota; kingdom Metazoa; phylum Chordata; class Actinopteri; order Cypriniformes; family Leuciscidae; genus Phoxinus; species Phoxinus phoxinus. Next base: position 22,533,444 of record NC_136893.1, read on the forward strand.
ATTGACAGCATTGGTTCTTGAGGCAAATATGTTCACCATGAGGAGATCTATCAAATGATATGCATATTGTGACGATATTTGTAACACCACGTGATTACAGAGCCTTAAAACTCGTTAGCGCCAACTAGTGGCCGATTTCTTTCAAAACTCTTACAGACCTCTGGGGCCATGAGTTGAACACGCCCACCGAGTTTCGTTCTGATTGGCCTCCATTAACCTTGTCTAAAAGGTGATTCAACTTCATTGGCCAATGGCAGCCATGTTTTTTGAGATACGCCAATATCCTTTTACACATACATGGGGCCTTGGGCCAAGACACTGCATACCAAATTTCAAGTCAATCGGACAAACGGTCAGGTGTTTATATGTTTTTTCTGTGTTATAGCGCCACCATGTGGCCAATCGACGCAGGTTTTTTATCGTGACCTCAAATTGACCTCCTACACATGTGTACCAAGTTTGGTGAAGTTATCTCATTTACTTCTCGAGTTATAGGCATTTTAGTAAAATAGGCTCCTCCCACAACGTCCATTTTGCGCCCCCTAGCAACCGTGAATCGATAATTCAACTTTCTTTCGATAATTATTGATCTGCAGACTCCAGAGAACATTTCTGCACTGGTTTGGTTCCGATCGGGCGAAAAACCAGGGACTAGTTCGCAAAAGTAGGTTTTTGACAAAATTCAAAATGGCGGAAAATCTATCATGGCGGAAATGAAATCGGAGATATACATTTTTTACGTCAGGTGATCAGCTTTCCAATGATATAAGACACTTGAGTCTACGACATAAGGTCTAGGAGTTATGAGCAGTTTTGCGCAATTGATTGCTATAGCGCCACCTATAGGCCAATTTGGCTCATATTTTGATAACCTTTCCTCGATTTTTGTACTACCTACTGGCAAAGTTTCAAGTCTCTAGCACTTACGGTTTGGGCTGCACGATGCGTTTTACGGCGGAAGAATAATAATAATAATAATAATAAAAATCAGTACAATTACAATAGGTTTTCAGCACTTCGTGCTTGAACACCTAAAAATCAGTACAATTACAATAGGTTTTCAACACTTCGTGCTTGAACACCTAATAAGAACGATACCTTTTTGCCAGTTATAGCGCCACCTATGGTCCGATCTCCATGAAACTCGGCATGCTTGTTAATGATGTTATTGCACATGTGCTCACCAATTTTTGTGAAGTTTTGACTTTTTGTTTAGGATTTATAGGCTTTTGAGTGTATTTTGACACGCCCCTTTTCTGAAATGACCCTGTTGCAGCCAGTCAAATGCAAAAATGACACTTTTTTTCAATAATTATTGTTCAGCAGAGTCCAGAGAACTGCCCTAGACTGGTTTGGTTCTGATCAGGCCAAAAACCAGGGACTAGTTCGCACAAGTAGCTTTTGGACAAAATTGGCCATAACTTTTTTTTTTTTGGTCCAAATCGAATTTGGAGATATACATCTTGTTCGTCTTGAGCCAAGGATTACAGTGATGTGAAAACTGTGATTCTAGCACAAACGACCTAGGAGTTATGAGCAATCTAGTACTTTGGGTTGCTGTAGCGCCACCTATGGGCCAATTGGGCTCATGTTTTGATAACCTCTCCTCGATTTTTGTACTACCATTTGGCAAAGTTTCAAGTCTCTAGCTCTTACGGTTTGGGCTGCACGATGCGTTTTACAGGAGAATAATAATAATAATAAAAATCAGTACAATTACAATAGGTTTTCAACACTTCGTGCTTGAACACCTAATAATAAAAATCAGTACAATTACAATAGGTTTTCAGCACTTCGTGCTTGAACACCTAAAAATCAGTACAATTACAATAGGTTTTCAGCACTTCGTGCTTGAACACCTAATAATAAAAATCAGTACAATTACAATAGGTTTTCAGCACTTCGTGCTTGAACACCTAATAAAAATCAGTACAATTACAATAGGTTTTCAACACTTCGTGCTTGAACACCTAAAAATCAGTACAATTACAATAGGTTTTCAGCACTTCGTGCTTGAACACCTAATCAGTACAATTACAATAGGTTTTCAACACTTCGTGCTTGAACACCTAATAAGAACGATACCTTTTTGCCAGTTATAGCGCCACCTATGGTCCGATCTCCATGAAACTCGGCATGCTTCCTCACCATGTTATGACACATATGCTGATCAATTTTTGTGCAGTTCTGAGTTTTTATTTAGGATTTATAGGCTTTTGAGTGTATTTGGACACGCCCCTTTTCTAAATTACCCTGTCACAGCCAGCCAAATGCAAAAGTTGCACCTTTTCTCGATAATTATTGTTCAGCAGAGTCCAGAGAACGGTCCTAGACTGGTTTGGCTCTGATCGGGCAAAAAACCAGGGACTAGTTCGCAAGAGTAGGTTTTGGACAAAATTGGCCATAACTTTTTTTTTTCCCAATTTGGAGATATACATCTTGTTCGTCTTGAGCCAAGGATTACAGTGATGTGAAAACTGTGATTCTAGCACAATTCGGCATGCTTGTTAATGATGTTATTGCACATGTGCTCACCAATTTTTGTGAAGTTTTGACTTTTTGTTTAGGATTTATAGGCTTTTGAGTGTATTTTGACACGCCCCTTTTCTGAAATGACCCTGTTACAGCCAGCCAAATGCAAAAATGACACTTTTTTTCAATAATTATTGTTCAGCAGAGTCCAGAGAACTGTCCTAGACTGGTTTGGTTCTGATCAGGCCAAAAACCAGGGACTAGTTCGCAAGAGTTGGTTTTGGACAAAATTGGCCATAACTTTTTTTTTTTTTGCTCCAAATCCAATTTGGAGATATACATCTTGTTCGTCTTGAGCCAAGGATTACAGTGATGTGGAAACTGTGATTCTAGCCCAAAAGACCTAGGAGTTATGGCCATTTTAGTACTTTGGGTTGCTCTAGCGCCACCTATGGGCCAATTGGGCTCATATTTTGATAACCTCTCCTCGATTTTTGTACTACCTATTGGCAAAGTTTCAAGGCTCCAGCACTTATGGTTTGGGCTGCACGATGCGTTTTAGGGGAGAAGAAAAATAATAATAATAAAAATCAGTACAATTACAATAGGTTTTCAACACTTCGTGCTTGAACACCTAATAAGAACGATACCTTTTTGCCAGTTATAGCGCCACCTATGGTCCGATCTCCATGAAACTCGGCATGCTTGTTAATGATGTTATTGCACATGTGCTCACCAATTTTTGTGAAGTTTTGACTTTTTGTTTAGGATTTATAGGCTTTTGAGTGTATTTTGACACGCCCCTTTTCTGAAATGACCCTGTTACAGCCAGCCAAATGCAAAAATGACACTTTTTTTCAATAATTATTGTTCAGCAGAGTCCAGAGAACTGTCCTAGACTGGTTTGGTTCTGATCAGGCCAAAAACCAGGGACTAGTTCGCAAGAGTTGGTTTTGGACAAAATTGGCCATAACTTTTTTTTTTTTGCTCCAAATCCAATTTGGAGATATACATCTTGTTCGTCTTGAGCCAAGGATTACAGTGATGTGGAAACTGTGATTCTAGCCCAAAAGACCTAGGAGTTATGGCCATTTTAGTACTTTGGGTTGCTCTAGCGCCACCTATGGGCCAATTGGGCTCATATTTTGATAACCTCTCCTCGATTTTTGTACTACCTATTGGCAAAGTTTCAAGGCTCCAGCACTTATGGTTTGGGCTGCACGATGCGTTTTAGGGGAGAAGAAAAATAATAATAATAAAAATCAGTACAATTACAATAGGTTTTCAACACTTCGTGCTTGAACACCTAATAATAAAAATCAGTACAATTACAATAGGTTTTCAGCACTTCGTGCTTGAACACCTAATAAAAATCAGTACAATTACAATAGGTTTTCAACACTTCGTGCTTGAACACCTAATAAGAACGATACCTTTTTGCCAGTTATAGCGCCACCTATGGTCCGATCTCCATGAAACTCGGCATGCTTGTTAATGATGTTATTGCACATGTGCTCACCAATTTTTGTGAAGTTTTGACTTTTTGTTTAGGATTTATAGGCTTTTGAGTGTATTTTGACACGCCCCTTTTCTGAAATGACCCTGTTGCAGCCAGCCAAATGCAAAAATGACACTTTTTTTCAATAATTATTGTTCAGCAGAGTCCAGAGAACTGCCCTAGACTGGTTTGGTTCTGATCAGGCCAAAAACCAGGGACTAGTTCGCACAAGTAGCTTTTGGACAAAATTGGCCATAACTTTTTTTTTTTTGGTCCAAATCGAATTTGGAGATATACATCTTGTTCGTCTTGAGCCAAGGATTACAGTGATGTGAAAACTGTGATTCTAGCACAAACGACCTAGGAGTTATGAGCAATCTAGTACTTTGGGTTGCTGTAGCGCCACCTATGGGCCAATTGGGCTCATGTTTTGATAACCTCTCCTCGATTTTTGTACTACCATTTGGCAAAGTTTCAAGTCTCTAGCTCTTACGGTTTGGGCTGCACGATGCGTTTTACAGGAGAATAATAATAATAATAAAAATCAGTACAATTACAATAGGTTTTCAACACTTCGTGCTTGAACACCTAATAAATAAACACGTTCACCAGTAATGAGGTGTCCAAAACCAAACCAATCAAAACAAGTTTCTAATGTTTTTGTCCATACAATCAAAGTCAATGAGGAGGTGTCCAAACAAAAACAAACAAAAAACAAACAAAACATGTTTCAAATGTTTTTGTCCATACAGGCCCCGTTTACATGTGCATGGTTATTTTGAAAAACTGAGATATTTCCCTTGGTTTGTGCCCTTCGTTTACACGCAAATGGAGAATTCGCCTCTGAAAACGATTCTTTCTAAAAACCAGAGTGGAGATTTTGGAAAACTTCGTTTGCATGTAAACTGAGAGAAACTGAGTTTTAGGCAGCCGACGTCACAGTATGAGACTATTTTCGGGATTCTGATCGGCTAACGTGGGCTTGAGCTTCTCATTACACTGCCACCTAAAGGTTTGGCATGCTCTTGACGGCATATACACGGGTTCGTGTAAACGAACACTTTTCTGAAAACTGACAGGTGTGCAGTATGTTATTTTTGAAAACGTGTGGTGTGAAATGTGTTTATAAAAAATAGCCGTCCACGTGTAAACGTAGCCACAATCAAAGTCAACGAGGAGGTGTCCAAAACCAAACCAAACCAAACCACGTTATAACAGTTTTTGTCCGTACAATTAAAGTCACCGTCGCTGTTGCTGTCTGGGCCATGTTCCTTCTGGTCATTTGAGATATGAAGAGAAACAAGAATTTTGTTCTTTGTTTTTTCGTTTTGTTTAAGAAACAAAAAAAAATATATAATTAAGTTACATTTTTCATAAAAGTATATACCGTAACTAGGCCTGAATAAATAATTATTAAAGTGAAAACTTAAGTAAAGTTATTTTTTGATGTGTGGTTGGGTTTTTCCGTTGCCACCTGCAACACTACGCATGGACTACTCAATTATACTACAAGAATGCGAATTGGGATGCACCTTTTTGCAGATGAGAAGTGCTATAAACTCAATCCAACCTATCATAACATTGTCTGTGAATGACTTCTCTTAAAACAGCAAATTTTCGGAGAGAATTCTAAAAGTAGATCAATCCAAAACAATTTCTTTATGGAAAAATGTTGAAAGTGGCTTTGATTGCAGTACAGAGGACCAATCAGACGAAAGGGCCGCCCATGAGTCACATATTATTAAAGCAGTAAACGAAAAATCTAGCTTAATTCTCATTCATTTTCTTATTAATGAGTCCCCCTGTGGTGAAAATCAAGCTGCTAATGTTGTTTATATGTTTATGTGGTGTTTTTAATATGCTTTAAGACAAACCATGTGTAATTTCATAAGTCAACAACAATTGCTGAGTATTTTCTCCTTAAAACTGCAGTGAACCAAAGACGCTGGTGTTCATGACGTCACAAACTACCTTGTAACCAATCAGATCATCAGGTGATTGTCAACGAGTGGATCTCTGAGCTGGTGTGAGTGAGTGGAGGCGGGGCTAATTTGCATATTCATAGAACCACATATACTAAATAAGGCAAGGGTGTAGAGTTACATCCAAGCTATTTTAAGGCATGAAGAATTTTTTTTTTCCAAGGAAAAAACATAAATGTGTAATTTCTGTGATCAAAGATTAGTTTTAAGGGGTACAATTATTGACTACAGGGGGACTTTTAAGCAAAATAGCAAAAAAAAAAAAAAAAAAAAAAGATTTATCGTAAACAATTTCACATTTCTCTTTATATCTTCTTAATTAGAAGTGCACAATTGTGACGGATGGAACCAGGACCCTTTCGTCTCCCGGCCCTGAGCTTTACCCACTACAGCAGCCATCAGACCGCCTCACCTGTTTCTGATGCTCTTCAGCAGGTGGTGTGTGCCCTCTCCGAGGTAAAGCCGAGTGTGTGTGCTTCTCTGCCTGACCTTGGCGTTTCCGTCCAAGCCTTGTCCAGCTCCGCTGTACTGCAACACTCCTCCACTGACACGCTTAAACTCCTGCAGAGACAAAACTCCTGCAGACACACACCAGACACGAATCTCAGTCATGCAGCATTAAAACCACATTCTGAAGCTGCACATTATGCTTCTATTCCACCATTTGAAGGAAGATGTCATGATAAAAAAAAAAACTGATTTATTTTCATGTGCAATGCTAGTTTATTGTTATGAGGTTGCAAGGATGTTGCTATATGGTTGTTCTGAATGTTTTAATGCACTGTTATGTGGCTGCTAGCGTCCTCTAAGTGGTTTCCATCAGGTCCAAGTCAAGAGAGCCCGTTTACAAACCTCTATGATATTCTAGTTTCTTTATATGGCTTGGATCATTCCTTCATTGTAACTCAATGGGATTAGTCAACAAGCCGCATGATTTCAGTCATCATTCATGTCTATAACAAAATCACAAATGGTGCGGGACAAGTTACATTATTTAGGGTTAGGGGTGTGTTTGATTCAAGAGTAATAGAGATGCTCGTCTCAGCAAAAATAATATTACAGTTGACGGCAGCGTTACAATGAACAAGGCGAGAATAAAGAGAATAGCATTTCTCTATTTTTCTCCTTTACTCGCGGGTCAGTGAGTCTTCACTCTTTCCCCTCCGGAACCGAACCACAGCGGGATGCTCTCCAGACAATAGGGCAGGGGGACCGGAAGAGGGGACACTACCTCGGTGAGTCCGTATTTGAGGCGGATGTGTGTGTGTGTGTAACCCTAATATTAATGAGACTCTAATAGGATCCATCCGGAAGCTGCTAGAAAACATTACATGTTGTGTCATTGTATCAGACCCACCACTCACTCTCTCTCTCACACACACACACACACACACACGCACACACACACACACACACACACACTTCACTTACCAGAAGGGTTGGTCTCGAGCCCGGTGTGGATTTTCCGTAAATTGTATGAGCTCAGCCAAGATCCATCAGTCGAATGGGCCAGACTCAAAATCTGTGGCAGAACGGATGCTTTTAACTCTGGGAAAATGTATTTCATTACTCTCTCTTGCTTCTATCTCTCTCCATATTCACTGCCATCCTCGAAAGCGTTAGTTCACCCAAAAATAGAGCTCTGTCATCATTTACTCACTCCCGTATCATTTCAACCTGCGTGAGATTCCTCCGCGGAGCAACAAATGAGATATTAAGCCATCAAAGAAGCACTGCAATGTTTTGGCGAGATACCGGAAATCATTATTCAGTGGAAATATTCAAACTCTAGGATTCACAGAAAAAGGGGCAGCAAAGATATCAAGGTGAGTAAATGATGATACATGAACAGCAGTGAGTGTGCAGAAGACTGTGTCTGACCTCCTCCCTCTGCAGAAGCCCGTCCTGGTTGAGGTCGAGCAGGCTGAAGAGCTCGTCCTGAGTGAGCTGCTCCTCCTGGCTGTCCGGGGCCGTGACGAGAGCGCTGTGGGTCAAGCCCTTCAGATGGGCCAGCTGCATCACCACACTGCTCTCCTCCACACTCAGGAACCCCGGGATCTCTGGAACACACAGCAACATAAGCAGTTTGCTTTAATGCATTGAATTATAATGATTATATATATATATATATATATATATATATATATATATATATATATATATATATATAGAGAGAGAGAGAGAGAGAGAGAGAGAGAGAGAGAGAGAGAGAGAGAGAGAGAGAGAGAGAGAGAGAGAGAGAGAGAGAGAGAGAGAGAGAGAGAGAGAGAGAGAGAGAGAGAGAGAGAGAGAGAGAGATCACCATTCTCCTGCGATTCTGAACAGATTAATAAACATGAGGTTCTGACAAAATGTTAATTGCTGCAGTCTATTTAAATGTTTAAATGTTGAATTAATCTGAATGAATAATTTTTTTATTGATATTACATTTTTAATTGATATTACATTTTTATTATCCATTACTGGATGAATCAGCATTTTTTTTAACAGATTTCTTGAATAAATGATTCAATGCCAAATACATTTTAACAGTCACTTGTCGCCAACTACTGGTGTAACAATGTAATTGACACAATTGACCGTTCGCAAAGACCCGCCCCCCTTTAGTTACTGTCGCTATGTCCGACAAGCCACGCCGCTCTCACGCCACACCATGTTCTCACGCAGTGAAAAATACATCTCGGAGCAGAGAGGAGACTGACAACACACTGACAGACAGGACAGACCAGGTTACTTTTGATATTAAACAAAGTCTCACCTTTCAAATTTGGTTATTTTTTTAATACCGTTTTGTGGCTCTTTAATGTGTCTGACAGATCACTGTGTAGAGCATCAGTTAAAGCTGCTCATGAACCGATCATCTCTTCCTTGTAGTTCATTTCTAGCATCAATTAAACATGAATGAACATAAGGAGGAATGTTGTTTTAACCGCGGAAAGGCGTCTGTACACTCCGCTTCTCAAGTTCAAATCCTCCCATGTTAATCTACTAACTCTCCTGACTGCTTTATCGAACAAAATGGCAGATGGCGAAGTATGATTGGTCAGATCACCTGTTAATCAAACTCCCTGCGAAGGGTCAATTGTTATTTGAAGCGCCATGTTGCTTTCAAAAGGTGATTTACTCTTTTTGATAGCTTTTGAAAGCAATGTTTTTATATCACTTATATCCCAGTACTTCTGAGATAATGATACGGTACGGTTGAAAAGACACTGTTTCATGTGAAGCTGTTTCAAGGGCAGTGAAGACATTTACAAAGTTATAAAATATTTTTATTTTTTAAAAATGCTGTTAAAAATTCATAATCCTAAAAAAATGCATCACGGTTTCCATAAAAATATTCAGCAACTGTTTTCAACATTGATAATAATCAGAAATGTTTCTTGAGCATCAAATCATCATATTATAATGATTTCTGAGGGATCATGTGACACTGAAGACTGGAGAAATGATGCTGAAAATTCAGCTTTGATTACAGGGATAAATTACACTTTTACAGTATATTACAGTAGAAAACAGTTATTTTAAATTGCTATAATATATTTCACAATATTACTGTTTTTACTGTAGTTTTGATATATGAAAAAATGCACCATGACTTGGTGAGCAGAAGACAAACTTACATACAGACAGTGTACATACTATACATAATAATCAGCCAATATTACAGATATTTTAATTTATCATATCAGTTGTTATTTAATATATAAATGTATAAATGTAATCTTCAGTAAATCTTACAATATCCATATGTCATACTGCACATTATAATGGTGTTATGCCTAAGTTTACATGTAGCATTTAAAATTATTGATTTTAGTTTAGTGATTTACAATCAATTTGTTTAAACAGAACAGTACGGTATATAATTTACATATGGACCATTTATCTGCTGGTATTTATATAGCAGACTTTTATTTTGCAAACATTTTTTTTTTTTTTGTTCAGTAAGTTATAGGTATAATTTAATAAATAGTATGGTTGCTATTTAAGGGTGGCAAACTTGCCTCAGTGATGCAATGGTGGTAAGGTGAATGCCAGAGCGTTGCTATGCGGTTGCTAGGGTGTTGCTTATCAGCCGAAGATCCCAGCACACCTCTTAACAATGTGTTAAAAGCATCTTAAAAAGCTGACATGATTTCAGAGCTTCCCTGTTTGATCTATTGTAGCAGCAAGTGTCTGTGAGCGTTACACCGAGGGGCAGACGGAGAACATTATGAGATTAGACTGAAGGATTAAAGGATCTCAGTCACACTATGAAGGGCTAATCAACAGCAAACGGGTGTTAATGTCATCAACTCTCATTG